>NC_063363.1:15088591-15143204 GCF_021869965.1 Rhincodon typus
AGGGGATAGCATTTTTGCAGGAAGGTGGGTGGGAGGAGGAGTATTCTTGGTAGCTGTGGGAGTCGGTGGGCTTGAAATGAATATCGGTTTCTAGGTGGTTGCCCGATATGGAGACAGAGAGGTCCAGGAAGGGGAGAGAGGTGTTAGAGATGGTCCAGGTAAACTTAAGGTTGGGGTGGAAGGTGTTAGTGAAGTGTATGAACTGTTCGAGCTCCTCGTGGGAGCACGAGGCGGCTTGGTTGACGACTCATCAGGTGACTTTTCACAATATTGGTTCCAGATAATTGATGAAAATTAGGCAAATATGGGCAATGCCAGCCACTAGTGAAACTCAAGTCCTTTTGGCAAAGTAAATCTGCAAATAGAACAAGACTATTACGTAAAAGCCAACTTGTTGTCCTGGGCTGCAAGCACATCAAAGCTTAATGTCCTTTCATGGAAGCTTTCAAAGGGTAATTTGAATTGAATGGCAATTTGATTAAGAAGACCCTGGCTGTCTCAGTCTCTTAAAGGATGAATGGCCACCAGACAGCACATGTGTATTGGCCCTTACTACCTGGTTTGGAAGAAGGATTTTGAACTCTATGATTGGTCACATGGTTGAGACAGCCATGGGTGTGACCTTTATTTAGAAATAAGTGCAGAAGCTGTTGAGGCTAGAAAGATACATCTTGAGAGATAGCATCTGAAAGGCCATTGAATCAATCGCAACGGAATGCTGCCAAAGTCAGACAGCTAAACCTTGAAAGTGGGAGAATGAATCCATTCTAACTGGAAGTTTACCTGAAAGCTGACTTCCTGGCAAGTCAACTGAAAAAAGCCTCACAGCTTACTGAGAATATCCCACTGTTATAAGACCTCTGCTCCAGCTAAAACATCAGTTCAGCCAAATAACTGCAGGTCTGCTATGAAAGTGACCGAACTCATTATAACTTATGATAGTATTGTTTTTTTTTATCTGCATCGAACCTTTGTAAGTGTATGATGTCATATTAAAAATCTCTGGAGAAAGCGTGTGATAGGAAACTTTTTTTAAACTTACAAAGGCTGCTGCAGGAAATTATTTGAATTGGAGCAAAATCAGCCTGAGACTTATAAAACACAGAGATCTCACACTTTGATCAAGGTTAATAATGAAGCACATTAATTCTGTCTAAGACTCTACTTACGTGAAATTATTTGAAAATTATCTGCCTGGTACTCATGTGATTACTGAGGTGACAATGAAAAACATCATTGTGTTAATAAATTCTGAGTCTGGATAATTAAGCATCTGTCAACACATTTATATATTGCCCATACCATTTTAGGCCACATCAGCATGAGTGAAATTAAAATTTGGCCTAAACTAGGTTGAGGTCAATAAAAGTACGTGAAGGAGGCTCCAACTTGGATTAAACGCTAACAGCAGCTGATTTGTCTCTTTGACTTTACCAGCATGAAAACCAGCAATTAATAAAAGCTGGGTTGATAAACAGTGCTGTAGGAGTTTTCTGACCTTGGAGTCAAACGAGTAAGATGCCTTTTAATATGTTACGAATAAACTTTGCAATTGTTTTATTGGTGTGTTTCTGGGCAGAGAATTGCTTGAGTGATACTGGGGAAAGCAGGTGGTCATGGTTGACCTGCAAAGTGCTCAGATGTGTTGGAGTTGAGGCCTTTTCCATTTCTAACATCCTGTATTTTGCTGCAATGCTTCCTCGGCTGAAACATATTCAAATGTGCTCACACAGACCGTGCACAAATTAGCCCCTTTCAGTCATCATGCACGTACAACCTTGCAAAACACTTGGATGGCCACTACACTTACACAAACTGGTCATATACTACAAAAATAATTTTGTATGTACACTGTTTCTGGGTAGTATGTGTGCAGGAGATAAAATGCTTGGTTTTCCAGTGATTTGTTCTTGAAGTTATCCTAAAAAGACAAAGTCTATGTTACTGATTGTTAATGTTCTTTTAAGATATTTTCTAATCAACCAGCTCAGGGATGTTACGACACGTATCTGGAACAGGTGGAACTTGAACCCAGGCCTCTTAACCCAGAGTTAGAGATTCTACGACTGTGGCACAGTTGTCCTCCTTAATGCTCCTTTAATTGAATTTTAGATGATGCTATTTCCAATTTTAGACATTTTCTAATTAACCTGCTCAGAGATGACATTACACCCCGCTGGAACAGGTATGACTTGATCAAGGGCCTCCTAACTCAGAGGTAGGGACACTATCATTGCACCACAACAGCTTCTTAAGATGCTTGCATAAAGGAGTGAGAGTGGATAGGCAGGTTGTTGTTGTTTGTGAAATCTGAATAACCAGTGACTGAAAATCACCAACCATCCAGATGATGTCATGGAGGAAGCAATTAGTGAAGATAAAATGATGTAAAATAAATATTAAAATATACCCAATCCATTTTTAGATGGAGATGCATGATCCAGCTTGCTGATTGTAAAATAGAAATGAACAGGGAAACTTAATCCAGATGACCTTTCATTTTGAATTTGCAGTTTTGAATGCCAATCTTTATTACTGACTTTTACTTAATTAGTGATTTACCTGGCCCCATTGTATTTTCTCTCTGTCATCCTGATTAAAAAATGTACAGTTTGCTGAGTACAGCAGAACAAAATACAGGCTCAGATAAGCAAATCGTTCCCTTGCTAAAGAAAATGGGCTTACAACTTGAAAGCATTTCCACTAATAACAACGCCAGGCACAGGATCTTTCACTGTGACCTATATTAGGGCTGGTTCTTTGATCCTCTCACCTTTTCAATATATTTCTTAAGTTTAATTGGATCATGCTGTTTCTAATTAAAAGGTAGCACTGCATCAATGTAGACTGCATCAACAAAGAAACACATTTAATGATTTTCCAAATTCTAAAGAAGTGAGTTATTATCTTTCTATTGAAAACAATTTTGAGGAAAGGATTAACAACGTTTACCACTTGTCTTTTGGAGTTTGAAGTGATGGTGGAAGTATTTCTTACAATTGCTGTTTCGATTTAAGACAGTGATATAAATCACTGACTCCTGTTTATTTGGTGCAATTTATAAATATGTTGTAATGTAGTTGGGTTGATAACAGACTTACTGTTTTGCAGATGCTCCTGACTGTGAGAAAGGGTCTGTATGCTGTTTTTCTCGAGATTGTGCCTCTTTCCTTTATTCATCCATGTGATATGAGCATCGTTGGCTAGGCCAGCATTTATTAACCATCCCTAATTGTCCAGAAGGAAGTAAGAGTCAACCATATCGCTGTAGGCCTGGAGTCACACATAGGCCAGACCAGGTAAAGGTGGCAGTTTCCTTCCCTAAAGGACATCAGTGAATCAGATGGGGTTTTTCTGACAATCAACAACATGTTTATGATCATTGTTCAATTCTTAATTCCAGATTTTTAAGATTGATTTTGACTTCCACTACCTGAGATGGTGCCCTCAGACCATTACCTGGGTGTCTGGATTTATTGTTTAGTGATAATACCAATAGACCATGACCTCTCCAGGATCTTACAGAAACTCATTCTGGGTCGCACATCTGATGACAAGAGAACTTTGGTTGCAAATTCAGGCTTTCTTCATCTATAGCACTGTGTGTTGCGGAATTGTATAGATATGAGTTTTATTGGGTATTTAACGTCCTAGGATATCCTGAGGGTAAATGTATAGAGCATTTGACTAATTTACAAATTTAGCAAAACATTTCAGTCAAAACAGTTTAAAGGATTATTGGAGAATACCAATGTTCTTCAATAGAGTGTTGCACTGTGGGGATAACAGGGATTTGTGCATTGTTGCGAATTTACTTCTATCATAACTGATTTGAGATATAATTTATACTTAACTTTTGCTGTTAGCTTGGCCATCAATGCATTAAGCTAATGGTCTATCCCCCAGACTTTTAACAGTGCAATTGAAGATGTACCTTTTTTTAATGCGTTCATGTGATGCATTCAAAGTTTTGGATCAAAACTGATTTATTGCATATTGCATGTTGCTTTCCACTATTCTTTCCATTTCTACTTGTACATGCTGTTCATATTCTCATCCTACATATACTTTTATTGAGTTTAAACTGTGCTACTCTGAGCCAAGTTGAAATTGTTTCTAGATTGTTTAAATTTATTCAAGTTTCAGCCAGTTTTCTGACTGATCTATGTTGTTCTAGAAGTCAACATCAGACAAGCAAGTGCATGCTTTGTGGTTATGATGCCACCCACCATTTGATCTGTTGGTAAACCAACCTGAGCTGTGCAATGCCAAGCTGATTCATATAGGTGAATGTGAGAGACTTTGTTATACCTGGAAATAAGCTTGCAACTTAATATAAGTCTTCCATCTTTCTTTTATTCCTTTGTGGGATGTAGGCATTGTTGGCAAGGACTGGATTTGTACCCTGTTCCTAATTTCTGTTGAACTGAATGACTTGTGAAGACATTTCAGACTGCATTGAAGGAACACCCACATTGACCATTCTGAAAAGGGTCATTGGTTTCGAAAAATCAACTCTGCTTTTTCTCCACAGGTGCTGTCTGACTTGCTGAGATTTTCCAGCAATTCCTGTTTTTGTTTCTGGTTTCCAGCATCTGCAGTTCTTTGGTTTTTTAGGTAGTTGTGGAAGGTTGTTTTTCTGACTGGAGGTCTGTGACCAGTGGTGTTCCACAAGATCAGAGCTGGGACCTCTGTTGTTGTAATATATATAAATGATTTGGATGAAAATGCAGGTGGTCTGATTAATAAGTTTGTGGAGTTCTGAATAGTGAAGAAGGTTGTCAAAGGATACATCAGGATATGGAGCAGTTGGAAAGTTTGGCAGGGAAATGGTAGATGGGGTTTAATCAGGATGAGAGTGTGGTGATGCATTTTGGAAGTCAAATGCAAGAGGAAAGTATATAGTAAATGGCAGGACCTTAGGAGCATTTATAAGCAGAAGGATCTTGAAAGTGCAAGTCCATTTGTCTCTGAAAATGGCAACAGAAGTGGATAAGGTGGTAAATTTGGCATACGGCATGCATGCCTCCATGGGTTGGGCTACTGAATATAAAAGTTGGAAAGTCATGTTGTAGCTATATAAGACTTTAGTCAGACCAGACTTGCAGTATTGTGTGCAGTTCTGGCCACCACAGTCTCGGATGGATATGATGGCTTTGAAGAGGGTGCAAAAGAGGTTTTCCAGGATATTGTCTGAATTGGTGTGTATTAGCTATAAGGAGAAGTTGAACGAACATGGATTGTTTTTGCTTAAAGGCTGAACGCTAACCTGATAGAAGTATATAACATTATGAGCGGCATGGATAAAGTAGATACTCAGAGTCTTTTTTCCCAGGGTGGAAATGTCAAATACTACAGTCCATAGGTCTAAGGAGAGAGGAGGATAGCCTAAAGGAGATGTGCAAGGCAAGTTTTTTTACACAGAGGGTTTTAGGTGCTTGGAATGCACTGCCAGGGGAGGTGGTAGAAGCAGAGATGATAGCAATGTTTAAGAGGCATTTAGACAGACACATGAACAGGCATGGACTAGAGGGATTCAGACCATGTACAGGAGGTGAGATTAGTTTAGAATGGCATCATGGTTTGCACAGACATGGTGTGCTGAAAGGTCTGTGCCTGTGCTGTACTTTTCTATGTTATATGACCACCTAACTGAATGTCAACTATAGCTCAATGGAAAGATGCTCGGCTCTGAATCAGAGTATTTTGATCCTAAGAGGGAGAGAGATACAGGCACATAATCAAGGTGGTTACTTCACAGCAGCACTCAGGGAATATTGGATTGTTGGGGGTGCAATTGTTTGAATGAAAAGGTGAACAGATCTGATTGAAACATAAACTTTGATCAAGAGTCCAGCACTTGGTTGCACAGAGTTTAAGAAGTCACTTGGGTGCAATCTATGCAAGAATACGTTTACAAGAATACATTTACCCCGTCCACGCAATAAGAACCAAAAAATAATCCCCCTCGTCCTCACGTACCACCCCACCAACCTCCGGATCCAACGCATCATCCTCCGACACTTCCGCCATCTGCAATCCGACCCCATCACCAAAGACATCTTTCCCTCCCCACCCTTATCTGCTTTCCGGAGGGACAACTCTCTCCGTGACTCCCTTGTCCGCTCCACACTCCCCTCCAGCTCCACCACACCCGGCACTTTTCCCTGCAACCGCAGGAAGTGCTACACCTGCCCCCATACCTCCTCCCTCACCCCCATCCCAGGCCCCAAGAAGACTTTCCACATCAAGCAGATGTTCACCTGCACATCTGCCAATGTGGTATACTGCATCCGCTGTACCCGGTGTGGCTTCCTCTACATCGGGGAAACCAAGCGGAGACTCGGGGACCGCTTTGCAGAACACCTACGTTCGGTTCGCAATAAACAACTGCACCTCCCAGTCGCGAACCATTTCAACTCCCCCTCCCATTCCTCAGACGACATGTCCATCCTGGGCCTCCTGCAGTGCCACAACGATGCCACCCGAAGGTTGCAGGAACAGCAACTCATATTCCGCTTGGGAACCCTGCAGCCCAATGGTATCAATGTGGATTTCACAAGTTTCAAAATCTCCCCTCCCCCTACCGCATCCCAAAACCAGTCCAGCTCGTCCCTGCCTCCCTAACCTGTTCTTCCTCCCACCTATCCCCTCCTCCCACCTCAAGTCGCACCTCCATCTCCTACCGACCAACCTCATCCTGCCCCCTTGACCTGTCCGTCCTCCCTGGACTGACCTATCCCCTTCCTAACTCCCTACCTACACTCACCTTTACTGGCTCCATGCCCGCCTCTTCGACCTGTTTGTTTCCTCTCCACCTATCCTCTCCTCTATCCCTCTTCTATCCGCCTCCCACTCTCTCCCTATTTATTTCGGAACCCCCTTCCCCTCCCCCTTTTCTGATGAAGGGTCTAGGCCCGAAACATCAGCCTCTCTGCTCCTATGATGCTGCTTGGCCTGCTGTGTTCATCCAGCCCTGCACCTTGTTGTCTCGGATTCTCCAGCATCTGCAGTTCCTACTATCTCTGATCACATTTACAAGAAAGATGTTTTTAAAGATGTTCCATACTCTCAAATTACAAAAGCAAAATTACCCTAGATATTGAAAATTTGAAATAAAAGCAAGGCATGTAATACTTAACAGGTCAGGCTGCATCTGTGAAGAGAAGACCAGAGTTAACATGAAAGTGTCTATGACTTGAAACCATGAGTACATTGATAGCCAAAGGTGAGTATACCCATGTTATTTTGTGTTCTTAACATTATTCAAATATTTAAAACCTACCACACGGTGTCAAAATCAATTTCTGACTTTGGAAAAACCAAAGAGTAAGCATTGAGATTGTAATTCCATATCTTTCTTCTCTAACTCAGTCTTCATGCGTCATTTGGGTGGCTCAAGTAAGAAAGCACAGAATTCTCTGTTCAGAGGAACAAGGTGGAACTGGGAAACATCGACAGAAAAACAAAGAGAGAAAAGTGAGTAATGCAATGAAAGGAATTACTTCACCATTGGGATTACTTTGCTCTTTCAAAACATTTAAATTTTCAACTCTGAGGTTTCCGATAAAAGTCATGGTTCACACTCAACATCTGCCAGCCACACTTATTTTGTCAGGTCTCAATGAGGCCGCAAGTTGGGCTGTCTCATAATTTCATGTATTGGGACAGAAAATACTGGCTGAACCTGTTGTTGTGCCCATGAAACAGATGTAATTCAAGGAAAACATTAACAAGCTTTGTACAAAAAATAATTACATTATCCTCTGGGCCATGCACTTGATTCTGTTGCTGGCACATGATACTGTAGATTTGTACGCCAGCATTAAACAGTACAACTGGGTACTTCCACCTGATGGCACTGGGCTCTCACTCCTAGAATCAATTTTCCAAACTTGTCAGCTGTCTGGAGTACTTGTTGTCAAGCTTCTTCAGTACTTTGCAAGCAGTACACAGATTCAAGGGAAAGAATGTTCAAATTAAACCTGCTCTGTAATTTCGATCTGGTTTTGGGCTGTTATACACAGAAGTGGAGCTGGTGATTGGGAAATTAATAGCTCAGTTAATTCTACATTTACTGATTGAGAAGGAATATTATGACGGGGAATGAAAGCTCTGCTTCTTGTACTTTAAGAAAAAGGAGAGATTTGCATTTTTATTGCACCTGCCGCAACCTCTGGGTCTTCGAAACCACTTTACAGGCAATGAAGTAGTATTGCAATGTAGGAGTAATATACTCACAGTTACTGCTTAATCTTTTAAGTTTAACAAAAAAAAACGTTTAGTTTGAAACAAACTTTATAGAACCAATTAGATCTATGTAACACAGTGTGCTGAATCCTACACATCTTTTAGCAAAGTGCCAGTTGCATTGAGATTTTTTGGAGGGTTTATTACCTCCAAACCCAGTAAGATCTCCCACCATATCTAATCAAACTTACCTCTAACTACCTGCCCTACTTTTAAAGCATCCTTTACGCCCGATTTTAGCCTCATCTTACAAGTCACTATTCCCATGAAAACTCGCTCCTCAGTCAACATTCTGTCTAATCTCTTATTCTTCCATGTGGACCTTCGATGTCTGTGCACAGCAGCAACGTCTGGAACCAGAAGTCAATGTTGTGATCTGCATTGGTACACTGATCACAATGGACAGAACATTGGAGCAACTGTGCACTCATGCACCTATACAGCTTGAAGGGTATGTAGCTCTCAGTGAACATCTGTACGTAAGACTAGCCGCCCTGTGCCTAGATCCTGCTTAAAAAGTTGTTGTGCACCTGGACAAGTGTGGACAATCCACTTTGCCTGTCACTGGCAATGTAACGGCACACCAAACACACATACCTGGCATTGCTGACATTCCCTCACCTATAAATCCCCAATCATTCACCCTTGAGGCTGTGTAACCACCACAGCAACCATTTTTACCTTCCTTTAGCTTCATCCCATTAGACACTTGTCTACATCACTGCTAGTCTGCCCCCAGAGCTAACTGGAGACCTGCAGCTTCTCGTTGTCCAGTAGGGGAACATCACATACAGGCAAGCAATTGGACCATTCCAGAGATGAGCTTTTATTTACAGCCAACAAAAGAAAACACAATCGAAATGAATGGAGTCTACAGTTTGCCCCCACAATTCAAACCAAACATTTGTCTCACAATCCACAACCATGTCACAGTCTATGATGGTTTGTTGCCCTCAGTTCCTAGCCACTGGAACCAGGTGTTAGTCAGGTCCTGTTTGACTTCTAGCATCCAACACAGCTAAGCTCTGTCAAACACGAGGAGAGCTTCCTTCCTTCCAATGTCCTCAAACTCTCCTCCAAACACTGTTCCTGTTCTTCCAAATAAAAACCAAAAGAACTGTGAATGCTGTAATTCAGAAACAAAAACAGCAGTTGCTGATAAGGCTCAGGAGGTTTAGCAGCATCTGTGAAGTGAAATCAGAGTTAATGTTTCTGATTTGGTGACCCTTCCTCAGATCTGTTCATCCTGCTCCTCAGCGTCTAGCAGATTGCCTTGTTGTCCTCAACTGTGCATGGCACAGAAAACCAGATGAAGGATGTACTAAGTCCACAATAAACTGGAGGGCCCTGCTCAAGAGCGGTTCGATCATAACAACCACACCTTCAGCAGCCTTGTCATCTATTCCAATGTGGCCCTGTGGAAGCATGTGCACCAACTTGGTGAAGGTGCCGCACTGGCTGAGTGATGGACATGTTACATCAAAAATGGACTGCCTACTGCACTCTGACACCCTTCCCATCTCAGACCCACATCAACCATGAAAAGTATTATTGTATTGAGTAAGCACAGTGTGGAGCTGGAGGAACACAGCAGGTCAGGCAGCATCAGAGGAGCAGGAAAGTTGGCGTTTAGGGTCGGGACTCTTCTTCAGAAACCTTCTTCTGAAGAAGGGTCCCGACCCGAAATGTTAGCTTTCCTGCTCCTCTGAAGCTGCCTGGCCTGCTGTGTTCCTCCAGCTCCACACTGTGTTATCTCTGACTCCAGCATCGGCAGTTCTTACTATCTCTGACTGAATTGAGTAAAGTGCATTGTAATGTTTACATATCCATGATGAAGCAATGTTCTCCTCGTCCCACAGCACCCTTGGAATTTTCATAGTACTGAGTTGCTGTTGATTAGCATTCATCTCTTTTTAAGTTATTGCAGCTAACTTCTGCCTCAGTGAGATCGCAATGTTGGATTTGCAAATACCAATGGAATGGTGCAAATTACCTCTGACCAGATTTGCTTCCTAAGCAGGTTCACTCCTGCTTTGCACGTGGATGATGAAAGGATTGCGAATTAAATATAGCTGGAACTTGGAAATGTATGCTTCATAGACTTTCCCCTTCAATGTCCTTGAGCTGACATAAAGTAGTGGCCAAGCTTTCGTCCATCAAACTGACACTGACTCTGCCCACCCTGGGCATTGTGCCAGCACTTTTCTCAGTTAATTTTTTGCGTCTAGAGAATAGCAAATGATGTCATGGAACGCAACTCATGGTGGACACCATCAGCACTGAACTCCACCTGTTTGCTAGTTACCCTTCAGAGTCGACATGTCCCCTTTTACCTCAGTCTGTCATAATAGTCCATTTTAAAAAAAAGGAGGGCAGCACGGTAGCTCAGTGGTTAGCAGCTTCGCAGCTCCAGGGACCTGGGTTTGATTCCAGCCTTGAGCAATTGTCTGTGTGGAGTTTGCACATTCTCACCGTGTCTGCACAGATTTGCTCTGGGTGCTCTGGTCTTTTTCCCACAGTCCAAAGATGTGCAGGTTATGTGGATTGGCCATGCTAAATTGTCTGTAGTGTCCAGGGATGTGTGGACTGGGTGGATTATCTGTGGGAAATGCGGGGTTATGGGACAGGATGAGGGGCTAGGTCTGTGATGCTCTTTGGAGAGTCAGTGTGGACTTTATGGCCTCCTTCTGCATTATAGGAGTTCTATGATTCTACCCCTTCCCCACACGAATACCAGCCTCATTGAACTTTACCTTTGGATGTGAATGCTGGTAGGGTGGGAAGCAAGGAGTCTGTTCTGTTTTCGTTTCTGATTTCCAGCATCTATTGTTCTTTGGTGTTATTGTACAGTACAGGCTGCTTTGTTTAAATACAGAAAGCGTACCCAGAGGATCATTGATAATCTTAAACATGCTGCATAATATATATTTAATGCTCAAAAGCTATCAAAAATCTCAAAAAAAATTAACAACTTTTAAAAAAACAAATTTGGATATAAAACAAATCTACTTCTTTATGGTTAAATTCCATTTCTCTGCATGAGATTGTAGGGTTGGTGTTTTTAGATCAGATTGTGTAATTCAATCCCCTTTTCTGCAAAAACAGGAAACAATGAGAAGACAAGTAATTTTGCTGAGAGAGCAGTGGGGTTGATGAGTTTGCTGTCAGTTAAACTGCAGGGCTACTTAATTTATCCATCACTGTTTATTTTCTAAAACATTGAAATCCCCATCAAATGTTTGACTTGAATATTTTGGGACATATTTGGAAGAACATTCCAAAGTGTGTATTTGATCTAGAAACAATACTGACTCTGAGCTGGGGAGATGCTAACTGCTGGTTGCTGTGTGTGTTGGTGTTGAAGTGACATTGACTGGAAAGATTCTGAAGCAGACAGAAATTGGGATTCTGGCCTTTCAATAGCCTGTTTTCCCTTCATTCACATTCAACCGCACAGGACAGGTGTTAAATGATCCCACACCAGATGACTAAATATTCTATTGGTAATTTTTGATATGCACACCAACAACTCAAATTTATGCAGCACAATTAACATTGCCAATGTTCCAAGGGGTCTCGCGGGGCATTATAAAATCAAATATGATGGTGAACTACATAAGGGTTACTAAGCCAGATAAACAAAATTCTGGTCAACATTGAGAGATAGTAAGAACAGCCGATGCTGGAGTCAGAGATAACACAGTGTGGAGCTGGAGGAACATAGCAGGCCAGGCAGCATCAGAGGAGCAGGAAAGTTGACGTTTTGGGTGAGAACCCTTCTTCAGAAGTGGGGACGGGGAAGGGTGCTCTGAAATAAATAGAGAGAGGAGGGGTTGGGCTGGGGAAGGTAGGTGGGATGATGATAGGTGAGTGCAGAAAATCTTCCCAACCCCGGCCTCATCCCATGACCAACCCTCCCTCTCATCCCCGTCTCCTTGACCTGACACAACCTGTCCATCTTCTCTCCCACCTATCCGCCCCTCCCATTTCACTTACCAATCCCCACCACTGCCTACCTGCAATCGCCTATCATCATTCCACCTGCCTTCCCCAGCCCCACCCCTCCTCTCTCTATTTATTTCAGAGCTCCCTTCCCCCTCCCCCATTTCTGAAGAAGAATCCCGACCCGAAACGTCAACTTTCCTGCTCCTCTGATGCTGCCTGTCCTGCTGTGTTCCTCCAGCTCCACACTGTATTATCTCTGGTCAACATTTCCAGTCTTAGCAGAGTCTTAAAGAAAGAGATAGAGAGAGACAGAAAAGTGAAAGATGGGGATTCCAGAGCTTTTAAGACCAACACAACTGTTTGGATAATGACTAATGTTGAAGCAATTGACTTTGGGGATGCTCAAGATGAAAGAATTTGGATAATGCAGATATTTTAGACCATTGTAGGACTGAAGGAGGTTACCTAACAGGGACAGGTGAAGCCATGGAGGGATTTGACAGCAAAGATTCAAGTTTTAAAGGAAAGAAATTGCTCGACTGAGAGCCATGTACACCAGAGAGAACAAGGGGTATTGCTGAATGGGACTTGGTGCAAGTTAAGATGCAGGCAACAGTATTTTGGTTGATTTTAAATTGACAAAGGTTAGGAATGTAGTGAGGGTTTTACCAACCTTGACCTGGGACAGGGTTAGGCAATGGTGCTGAGGTCAAAGTAGGCTATCTTAGTGATTGCGAGAAATTGAAGTCGGAAACTCAACTCAGAGTCAAGTATGACACAAAATGTTGTATTACTGCATAGATTCCAGAAAGGCAGTGCACTATTAAGACAGTGCGGTAGCATCATGACATGTGATGTTCCAGCCTAAAGGTCCTCACCTCAGCTTCTGCAGCACAGTGTAGCATGTAATGATTGCAGCATCAATGTGAAGTGCTACAGTCCATATTGTGTAACCATAACATCAGTAAGTGTAAAACCCAGACCATGTAGTAAGTTGAAGATCTTGTAATGTTGTAAATATTTAATATTAATAAACTTCAAAATATCTGCCTCAACAAGAACCCAGTTTTCATAGTCTATGTTACATGGGCTAACACATAAGGAAGTGCTCAGAACATATATACTGGCACTAGTGTTTGAGCCAAGGAACTACATCACCAAGTTTGCAACAGACAGCCTTCAGTTCAGACCGTTGTCTTGGAGAGGGATGAAACTGGTGGCTATATGGTGTAGATATTGTAACAGGCACCAATGGATTTAGTCTTCCTAATATTTAGGTTGATAAAATATCTTGATTTGCTTGTATATATTGTAGTCGCATGTACCCAAGTACAGTGAAAAGCTTTGTTTTGCGACAGATTATAGCAAATAAGGACAGACAGATCATGGGGTGCATAGACAGAGCGAGGCTTACAGGTTACAATGCACAGGAGATGCGCAAAGCCAGATCAACATTATTTGAAGTTAGAGGGTCCATTCAGCACTCTAATAATGGCAGAGAAGAGCTGATCTTGAACCTGTTGGTGCATGTGTTCAAGTTTCTGTATCTTTGCCTGACCGAAAAGGTTGGAAGATAGCATTATGGGGGGGGGGGAGGGGTCTTTGATGATGTTGGCAGCCTTAACACGGGAGCAAGAAGTATAAATAGAGTCCACGGATGGGAGATTGGCTTCTGTGATGGTCTGGGCTGTGCACACAACCTTCTGTAGTTTCTTATGGTCCTGGGCAGAGCAGTTACTGTACCAAGCTGTCATTCACCCAGATCTACATTTGCTTTGCTATAAATCCTCTAAGAGTCTGCACTCCTATCTGGTGTGTCCTTAGGATAGTAAACCTGCACAGATTTTGGACATAGTATCCCATCAGCCAAGCCTTTAACTATTGTAACATCTTTTCCACCAGCACAACAGAGCAGTGAGGGGATTAAACACTGACTATGTGATAGTGGAATGGCGATAGTCCAGGGTCAGGCTTGACATTTCAGCACAGCTGCTGACTTACACACATCAATGAAACATATTTTGCAGATGTCTCATGCTTACAAACAATGATTCTTCAACTATACACAAGCCAAAATAAACACCCAAGTGAAAAGCCATCACGTACAGGAAATCCTCTGTGTGAAGATGTTGTGTACTATCTGTGGCTCAATAACCAAAGCCCATTGTGCAGCTGTCTCCCCAAGTTTGGTACCGAGACAACTGGGTAATTTATATCAACATCCTACTTATTACACAGCAAAATTTGAACTGTTAATTCCTGGTGCCATTTCTCAAACTGTTGTCAATTTATCAACCAGACTTCAAGCTTACCTGCAAAACTCTTTGTAAACCTGATAACATTTCACCATGTCTTCTTTCATAACACATTGATCAGAAATTCATTTATCATGTAACTCATGTAATAAAATACAAATGACATAAAAAATACTCGTGGAAACTGGTAATTCAAATACTTATTCCTTTTGTATTCCTGTTAGGTCATCTTTTGGCAAAGTCACGGTGAAACAGTCCTGACACTTTCCAAGTCCACTGCCAAATTATATTGAGATCCCAATTACTGCTTCCTTTAAGATATTCCATGTTTTCTTATTTCCTCATTCAGTGTTTGAACCCTCTGAGGCACGTTGAAGAAGATTTCTCACCCAAGTATTGGAAACTCTTGAGTGCTGCCTTCCATGACCTTAGATCACTCATTGGCATTGTTTGAAGTACAGCTGATAGATATTGATGCCACAAAACATTTTTTGGTTTGGTTTGTTGACAACTGTCGATGACATAGTTGGCTATGAATTTGAAACTTGCTTCAGTCTGTGCCATTGCGTCAGTGACCTCAGACTGAATCGAGCTCAGAGAATCATAATGGTCTCAGGCAGCTATTAACTATATCTTTAATTTTCTTTGAGACAAGAACACGACGAAAAGTTTTGAATACAGAATATATTAGCCATAGAAAAATTGAGATTCACATCAAAGTTAATTGAAAACATCATTTCTTTCTTCTCTGTTGTTTGAGGGAAAGATGTTCATATTCATCATCTTGGTTATTTGGTAAGGGTCTGCTGAGTATGTTATGAATCCTGTGGAGGAACCATAAAACAAAATAACTAAAGTTATCAAATGAAGGAAATGCCAACAAGATTTCACTTTCCCTAACTTTTTAAATTTAACATTTGTCATATTTAACTTAAATGAAACATGAATTACCAGGGAAGTTACATTCGGTACAAACTATAAATTACACAAATGTTATGATCCTAAGTGATTTTATTACTGGGCAAGTCAGATCCAACAAAAAAAACCTTCTTTTTACAAGTGGTGTGTTTATGCCTAAGTCCAAAAGACAAGTCCTGAATCTTCTATCTGAAAGCATAATGCATTATTGTTTACTTTGTTTGCTGAAACTCTCCCAATGTAATCAAAATGCCTTCAGATACACAGAAAACCCATACGCCTGTAGTTCAAAATTCAAAACTAAAATCCTCAAAATTAAATTATATTCAAAATATTTAAAATGACCACATACTCTCAATCACACACAGTTTTAGTTCTCCTGCTATTCTATCTCACAAAATTATAAGCATTCACATAATTCCCCAAATACATTTGTTATCACATGAAATTTCACAGTACTTCTAATTTGGTTTCCAATACATAGGATCTCTCACTCTCCTCACTCAATGAATTGGGCCCTTGAGTCATCCATCAGTAGCTCTACTCCACTGAGACACTGTTGACGCCCAAATGCACACTCCTTAGCTACATTCAGGATACTCTTGATGGCACTAATTCCCCAGAGATTCCTTAATCAGACATCTTTAATAAACAACATTAAATGCTCCAGTCAGCTGTGGGAAGACTGAAAGAAAGCAGTGGAATTATCTATTTCATATCCTTTCTCTAACCTTGTCTTCTGCTTTCTTCCCTTTTAAAGAAACAGCTCCTTGTAAATGTATCTTCCCAGTTCTTTCCCTGCTATACCTTCTTTGTTTCTAGCCGCATGGCATTCATGTCTTAACTTCCTTTCTGTCGGTACCTATTTAAGTTTCCCTAGGTCACATGGACAAGGGCAGAGACTGTTCCTGCCAAACTTGATCCCAAAAGGAACACAAAAAGAGTTCAAATTACTTGAGCCGAACAATTGCCTTCAAGGCTGCATTATTCTACGGTTCTATCAAATAGATTTGCACGAGGGCAACTTTGAATTTAGCAGTGAATGGGTGGTAAACATAAAGTGTTTGGATTTTTTGGCACAAATTGGGAGTCAAATTTAATACTAGATTGACTATGACTTGACGATACACAGTAAACCTCAAGGCCTTAGGATTTGTTTCTAGGGACACAGTACCATTGGTTTAAGAGCAGAAGTAGGCCATGTGGTCTGACAAATCTGCTTTGTCAACCAATAGATCACAGTTAACCTGTCTGTGGTCCTTTCAATCCAGGAACCAGTCAAGCAAATCTTTTTCTGAACTAATGATAATGCAATTTTGACCTTTTCCACATGAGTAGACAAATACTGTGCACAATATTCAAGCCATGGTCTTAACTGTATAGGACCTTGGTGAGACCATGTCTTGAATACTGTGTGCAATTTTGGGATAAGTTTAGCTCAGTTGGCTGGACAGTCATTTTGCAAAGTAGTAGGATGCTGACAGCATGTGTTCAATTCCCACACAGGCTGAAGTTACCATTAAGGACTCCCCTCTTCAACCTTTACCCTCGTCTGAGGGAGAGTGGCCCTTAGGTTAAATCACCACCAGTTGTCTCTCCCTATTGAGAGAGCAGCCCTATGGTGTTTTGACTTGACTTGATACAGTTGAAGTAAAAATTACCTGCTTATATATTCCTTGTCCCTTGCAATAAACACTGAGGTTTTGTTTGTTTTACTAATCAAATGATCTTTTTGTGATTTTTGTAGCAGTACACACAGAACCTCCCATACAACCAAGTTCTGTAATCTGAGTCCGTTGAAATAATATACTGCTTTTCTATTCTTAGCTCAGAGTGGAAATCTTGATATTTTCCTACGTTATACTTCAGTTGCTAAATAGTGCCTACCCACTTAACCATAACCTATTTAAATATCCCTTTATAGACTCTTAATCTCCTCTTGAAAACTCACCTTTCTTGTGTTATCAGTAAATTTAATTCCCATACATTTAATCCCTTCATTCAGGTCATTGAACTAGGTTATGAACTGCTAGGACCTGAATACTGACCCCTGTTTTCTCCACTAGTTGCAACTTGCCACCCAAAAAATACTTTTATTGCCCTACTCTTTTCCTTGTGTTAGCTATTCCGTCCTTCAACAAAGCTAAAATCTTACATAAAAATGAGGTATTATCGATATACTATGCCTACAATAGCAGGTTAGAGGCTAGAAAGTCTGTGGTGAGTCATTTGCCTCTTGAGTCCTCAAAGCTTCTCCACCAAGTCACAGGTCAGTGGTGTTGTCAGACCTGCTGAATTTCTCCTAAATTTTTGTACATTGTGGAAACTGTTAACTGCAAGCATACAGAATTTATTTCATTCAAAGGAATGACTAACAAATGTTACTAATTTTTCAGGTATGTAATGATTCTAATTCTGAATGAATCTTGACAATTCACACAAATCTACTGCAAATTTAAAATCAGCATGCAGTGTTGGAGGAACAAGGTTTACTGCTCTACATATTTTGCAATTTGACCCAATTACTTACTGTCATACTCAGCCTTTAAGTTTAAGTGATGGTAAATCTGACTTGCCCCAAACAGGCATCATAATTTATCCGAACAGGTTATAATATTTACAAATGGTAGGTCATGTTTTTGATGTTTGATTTCTTTTCATAATTGGAAGAAAATATTGATACATTGACTCAGTAACTGGGGTAAATGCCAATAGGAAGTTGAAATCATACTTACTAGTATAATCCTAATGGATTGACATCAAGCTATTCAGCTGGTCAAATTTAGCTATCATTTATTCTTGTTGTAGCTTAGATAATAAGCCTTGATGAAGAGTTAAGGTGGAGATTTTAAAGATTCATCCGTGTCTTTGATACTTTCGTTCCATTCTCAACATTACTTTTTTTTACCAAATATGAGGAATGATATATTTGAGATTCTTCTCTGCCATTTTCTGTAATAAAGGATATATTGCTTTCATGCTAACCCTTACATACAGGCTGCCCAAGCCTCTTGGCACATTTACAATCTCCTAATTGAAAATATCTTTCTGAAACAATGCCCCACCATCTTCCATGATTTTCCTTGGACTCGCACTTGATTAAAACCTCTAATTCTTTGGACAGAAATGCAAATTGGCTCTGAGCTTTATTTTCGTATTGCTATTAGTCCACATCTGGGTTAAGTGAGACATTTCTCAGGAATTAGATGAATCAAAGTTAGGCCCTTACTCTTTGCCTGCTTTTCCACCATTTCCCGACATCTTGAAAAAAAGAAGTACATTCTACGAGAGCAACGATGTGTCTGGCACATTTTCAGCAGCATCTTGTAAACACTGTCAAATGAAACTATCAGTAATCAATGGGAGGTAGTGTTCAGAAAAAGATTATTTTACAGCTGAGAGATTTCTCACTGGGTTGGATAATGTTTTTGTAGATGTTGTAATTGTCTCTTAGTGATCGAGAATAAATTTAACTCGTTGGATTTACTGACACAAGTTTAATTGCAGTTGCTGAGCAACAATACAACTGCATGTTTAGAACTTCTGCTGTGTCAGGATCACAAGGGAATAAAAATGAAGCTGCTCTGTGAAAGGATTACCTAGGAATTTTGCAATTAAGTGGCAGTGTCTACCATGGGATAAAATTGGAAAAACTTGTGCATAGAACCCTGAATATAGATGACTTTTTGTAGTTATATATTATTTCCTTTTATATATAAATGACAGAAAAGAAATTTAGCTTAATGATCAATAGACCTGACAATCTGACTACATACTACGACTGTAGCCGACATTACAAATACATTACTATTTGGTGCTTGAATGAGACTGACGGCAAACAATCTGTTAGTAAACAAGTCTATAATTAGGTATCATGTGGAGCAAAGAAATGTTGCAGAATATTAAAAAATAAATTAAATTCAGCCGTTGACCAGTTTTACAGATAATTTTTATTATTGATTGAAAGACAGCATATTGTACCAGCATCTTTAGCAAAAAAGAAATGACGTGGAACAGTATCAGACTAACCTTCCACAGTTGATGCTTTTCAGAATTGCTTCCATGAATAGCAGCAGATATTGGCAAGTACAGCATAATCTCATCTCAACTGCACATAATCAGATGTTAATTGAGCTAAATTGCTCACGTTTAACTTTCAGAACAGCTGAAAACACCAAACTCAACAGTTCATTATTTAAAATTTTCCTTAATTGCAAGCCAGAATATAAATTGCAGGTTTTCCTGTAGTAAAATATATTTTTGTGAACATCTTTGGTTAATAAACTAGTTTCCCCTGATCCTGGCAGGAACATTGGAGTGTTGAGTAAGGCCAACTTCTAATAGGAAGAATATTTTTGCTGGTTCCCATGGTGTCCTGTGATTGGATTTGGGTTTAAATGACACAGTGGGAATGGACACGCTGTAACAGTATAGCAACTGTTTCTCATGTCAGAGACACATGCAGGAATTCTGTGTCATGGTTAGAAATGAGGAAATTCTGAAAATGTTGTGTGTAAGGGCACATGTTTGACACAGTACTGAAAGTAGCTTCCAGAACCTATGAAAATTCAATTGGTCCCAGACAGTCAGCAAGTGTGGCATTCTGTTTATTTTTGGGTAATTTTATGTCTAAAAACGTTCAGGAGACATGTGTGGGCTGTGAAGTGATAATTCCCCACAGCAAATCAATTATCACATCACAGGCCATCTAGAAGATGCTATGGGAGTGGTATTGAATGGAGAAGATCCAGAACTGACATGCACACACAAGTGCTATAAAGTATTTTCTCACCGGTGAAATGATACTCTGTGTCAGTCACAATGGTTTACTCTCACTTGAGTTACATGTTTTCCTGTTTTCTTTAAATGTAGAGGAGATCTGTCACTGGAGGAAGAGACTTTCATTGAAAATTTCTAGAAGTTTCGCACTACAGTTTGTTGCCCACAGTCACCTCTGTAACTTTGCTAAAGTGTTTTGTCTTGAAATTGTTCCCCCTACTTTTAGATTTATTAAAATTCCCACATCAGTTCACTGGCTGTCCACAAACTTTACTTTCCCATTCGGGGTTTTAGGCACACATTTCTGCCAAAATGTACCTTCGTAAAATTCTACTCAAAAGTTCCCAATCTACTTTGCTGTGCCAACAAGGTTGTACAGGATATTGGTGAGGCCTCTTCTGAAATACTGTGTGCAGATCTGGTCATCCTGTTATGTGAAGGATATTACTAAACTGGACAGGATTCAGAAGAGATTTACCAGGATGTTGCTGGGATTAGAGGGTTTCAGTAATAAGGATAGGCTGGATAGGCTGGGACTTTTTTCACTTAACTAGGAGGTTGACGTGTGAACGTTCAGAGGTTTATAAAATCACAAGGGGTGTAGATAACTTCAAGACTGGGGGCATATTTTATAGTTGAGAAGAGATAGATTTAAAAGAAAGACATGAGGGGCTTTTTTTTTACACAGAGAGTGGTTTCTGTACGGAATGAACTTCCAGAGGAAGTGGTGGATGTGGGTAAAGTTACAATGTTTAAAAGACATTTGGATAAGTACATGAATAAGAAATCTTTGGAGGGATATGGGCCAAGTGCAGGCAGATGGGACTAGTTTAGTTTGGGATTATGGTCAGCATGGATTGGTTGGACTGAAGGGTCTGTTTTTGTTATGACTCTGTAATTGTCAGGATGCAGCCACAGGTTTTGGTGACTATTATTATATTCAACTGAGATCATAACACTAGTTTATTCAACAAAAAAAAGCACCTGATTTAATGGCTACCAAATTGTGCCATGAGTAAATGAATGACTGGTGACTGGTAACTGGTTCATAAATTAATTATCAAATAACAAACACAAGGCCCAGTGCTTCTTTTCACACAAAGTAATCACTTATAATACTGTACAAACAATAAAGGTCTTGCAGTATTAATCAGAATTAATGATACCTTGGTGTATGTTATATCTCAAGTGGCTTCAGATTACTCCAAGAATTGAAATGGCTGTGCTCAAATGGCTTCCACAATCTTTCAAGCCCTGAATGTGTATTAAACTCCTGAACTGAATTCAAATATTGTGTATTTTCTGTAACATATGCCATTTCGGAGCACTCCAACTGGAGACTTACCAAAATTTTTACTTCCTGTCATGTCAGCCTTAGTATTTTCCATGAGGAAAGGGAGGCTTGTTTAACGAATGTCACAGGACTACGCTTACTAAAGAGCCATGTGTTGAAAGGAGGAGTCCCAGTGAAAAGTCATGTACTGATATAAATTAGAATATGCTTGATAGATTTGGAATGGTGTTGCATCCTATCAGAGTGATGACAAAATCCTAAGTTTAATTTTGCAGCTTTTTGAAAGTTCTGCTCCATAGTACTGTCTGGTGAAGCCTCTCCTGTCCCAGTGTTCCCAGCAATCATTTTCCTATCATTCAAATTTATGTGAATAAAAACAAAGGGTATTACATCTGCAATTTTATTCATAATGATGTTTGTCCTAATTAGGATCAGGGTGGTGTCTGTACTGGACAATGAAATATGCTTCTTGGGAATTGGTTAACACAGTAAAATATACTTGTTAAATACTAAGTGCAAAAATGTATCATGAAAGTTATTTTCTATATTAAAAAAATCTATCATTAATTTGATGTTTGACAGCTTTTTATTTTTGCCAAATCCATAAAAGAAGCCCTTATGAAATGAAATACATCTGCAGAAAGGAGAAAATGAATGACAGGGGAAAGTAATGTAAGAATATCTCCTGCACTGGGACGAAAGCTGAGGGAGCTTGATAATGTTATTTCTCAATGATACTCCTCCCCAGAGGTCCT
The DNA here is from genome assembly GCF_021869965.1 of Rhincodon typus. Lineage (NCBI taxonomy): Eukaryota > Metazoa > Chordata > Chondrichthyes > Orectolobiformes > Rhincodontidae > Rhincodon > Rhincodon typus. Next base: position 15,110,788 of record NC_063363.1, read on the forward strand.
ATTGGACATTTCCTGAAAACATTAAGTCCTTGACCTCTGAAATCCAACAAATTGACATAGTTGATTTTGTGAAAAGAGATTTTGAAACTATTCATCTGCTAATTCCTGCTTTTGACAACTAATTGAGAAATTATACTTTGAGGGAAAAATGGGAATTTTAATACTTCTGTAGACATTTATAGGAGATTTAGTAAAATCAGTTCTGAAGCAGTTTTGATTTTCTATTGTGAGCTAATAGTGAGCATATCTGTTTCTAAGAATCTGTTTTGCCACTCAAGATAATGTTACCTCTTTAAACACTCAAGGACATAAGCATCTCAGTTACTTATTTCCACCCTAAAAAATTTAACGCAAAATCTTAAAGAAACAGACTGCACAGCACAAATATTAGAACCAAATCTTATGTGTTTCCACTACGGTCCATTATAGTTTTGCTGGATAGAGTGTAGGCATAATTGGTGTTTCCCAAGGATCAGCCAGAGAATGGCCATCGCTATTTTCAAACAGATACATCGTGTACAAATATTCTTTCTATCCACAAAAAATGGGAGCCTATGCATTAAACTATTTGTAAAGTACAACTTTTGCATCTTTTCCAAACTGGGGAGGAATTCAAGCATAGCTGTCTAATTTGAAATATGTCATAACATTTTATGCAGTGATAAGATAGAAAAAGACCAAACAACATAAATAACCAATTAAAATGTAATCCAAAGACCAGCATTGTACAACGCAGAGGTGACTAACTGCTTCAAAATAGCAGTAAAATCTCAGTTGAAAGGCAATTTGCACCAAACTGATTTGTATTAAAATTCACACTGTCGACAGTAACAGCAATTCATGACAAAATTTCCTGAAAGCTTCATTAGAAAACTTTAGAACTTTTTTTTAACTTCACTATCATCTTTTTTGTCGTTTAATCATTCCTGTTTCCATCTTGTTGCATAGCTTCCCGTTTATTATTCTTCTTCCTTTCTACTGGTTTACAATGTGTTTCAGTTGTGCTAAAAGGCCATCAACATGAAACATAGAAACCCTGAACAAAATTTTTCTCTCCCCAGAGGTGGTGACAAAGGGGCCAAGGAGAGTAATTAATTGGGCATGTTGGTCCTGAGGAAATATTAGCCCCTTTTTCACCACCTTAGCAGTTAAGTGCTGGGTGAGAAAGTCCATTTCAGACTCACCAACAACTAAGGTCCTTATATGGACAATTAACAGTTACTTAATGCATTCAATTCGCCACCAGCCCAATTACCTGGCTTTCTGGTAGGTGAGAAATGTGTCTGTTTCCTGGCTGGGAAATCAGGGCAACATGTTGACTGGGTTGAAAGGGGGTGCCCTCCATGGGGGGGGGAGGGGGCACGGTGGCTCAGTGGCTCAGTGATTAGCACCTGCTGCCTCATAGCACCAGGTATCCAGGTTCAATTCCAGCCTTGGGTGACTGTCTGTATGGAGTTTACACATTCTCCTTGTGCATGCCAGGGTTTTCTGCAAGTGCTCTGGTTTTCTCACAATCCAGACATGTGCCATTTAGGTGATTGGCTGTGCTAAATTACCCACAGTGTCCAGGGACGTGCGGGCTAGATGGATTAGCCATGGGAAATGCAGGGGGAGGTGGGTCTGGGTGGGATGTTCTTTGGAGGGTCGTTGTGGACTTGATGGGCTGAATGTCCTGATTCCACACTGTAGGGATTCTATGATTTGTCCTAAGCTGGGCCCATTCAAGGTAGGGTTGGGAGCGAAGGAAAGCCTCTGGCTGGCAGTTTCTAGCAAAATGTTCCTTCAACATCAAGGTCTGATTCATCATTAAAGTCACTGATCAGCTTTCAGCAAATGGATTAAAGCTTGAACAGTGAGTTTTCTTGATGGTGGGGACAGAAAGTCAATTGCTGCTAAACAGTGCCCGTTCAATACAGACTACAAACCAAAGAATCTCAGTCCTATATCTCTCTCCATTTGAAGTAGGAGCCAGGTTATAAACCAGGAGAAACATTCTATCCTGTTGCAGAACAACAGATTTTAAGAGAGGCACAATCATTGTAAAAGCACATTTGGCTAAAGTTTAGTTATCAGTTTCTGAGCGCAAATTACTTTCATGTCAGTACTACTGATTGTTTGAATTGATGTTTTCAAAGCTGCAGTGATTATGGAAGGATGCTGACAGAATCTTTATATAAAGTTGCCAAACTTTTTTTTAAAATGAATCTTAATTTCACTTACAAGTAGGCTCAGGATTTCAAGGCAGGAAAAATAATATGAACCAATGTGAATGTTTATCTCAGGATCAATTAGGTGTCAGGAAAAATTGTTTTTTTGTTGTAGTGGTTAATCATTTGCTGAGCAAGATACTATTTTCTGCACTGCGTATTTTTGAGGTGAAAAAAATTTTGAAATGTCTCCTCTGTAGGTCCCCACCATCATGTTTGCCAATTTTATTCAATTCAAATCAATCGGCATGTTATCAAGAAATGGTTTAAGGCATTGATCCTGCAAAGGCTATGGACCCTCATAACATTCCAGCAATGGTACTAAAGACTTTGTCTCCAGAACAGCTGCGCCCCTAACAAAGCTGCTCAGATGCAGTTACAACACTGTAAACCACAGCAATTTGGATAATTGCCCAGGTTTGTCCAGTACGCAAATCCAATCCAACTAAATTATCATGCTGTCAGTCTTCCCTTGTCAGCAAAGTAATGGAAGGTGTTTTGAGCAGTGATGTCAAGTGGTACTTAGACAGAAATAACCTGCTATCTGATGCTGTATTTGGTTTTTGCTAGTGCTACTCAACTCTTGACTTCAGCAGCGACTTGGTTCAAACATGGACAAAAAGCTGAATTACAGAGGTGATGAGAGAATGACTGCCATTGACATCAAGGTAGCGATTGACTAAGCAGAGCATCAAAGGGCCTAGCGAAATGCTCCACCACTGACACACAGTGGCAGCAAAGTGCAGCAGCTTGGAGATGCAACACAGAAATTCATCAAGGCTCCTTCCAAAGCACCTTCCGTATGCACCACCTCTGCTACCTCAAAAGAAAAGGGTAGCAGATACATGGGGATAGCAGCACCTTCAATTTCCCTTCAGAGCCACATCCCATTCTGGTTGAGAACTAATTTGTCATTCCTTCACTGTTACTAGATCAAAATCCTGCAACTCCTTTAACAACACCGTGCTCCTATCCACTCCAGATTGCAACAGTTTAAGGTGGTAGCTTGCCAACATCTCCTCAGTGGTAATTAGGGATTGACAAGATATTTTGGCCAAGCTATGATGCTCACATTCATGAAAGAATCCAGGATATCTCTGGAGACATTATGTACCTTGTCTACCATCACTTTCTACAAATACCCCACTGTAGTCAACCACACAAGAAAACCCTCAGTATTGCAAAAGGAAGACAGAGGAAAGCCTGCTGGTTTTGGTGCTTTTTATGAACTCAGGCTTCTCAAACATATTTAACAATTTAAAAAAAAAAATACTTTTAATCAACTATTCAGCAATTTTATGTCACACCTGTGCAGTAGGTGGGACCTGAACCTAGGCCTCCTGGCTCAGAGATAGGGACGCTACCACTGCACCACAGATCTTTTTAATTTTTTAAATTTAACCTACTTTTCTAATCAACCTGTTCAGAGATGTTATTACACACTGGGACTTGAACCCAGGCCTCCTGGTCTGGGGTAGGGACACTACCACTGCACAAGAGCTCTCCACATTTTAACCAATGTTATCATAGAATCCCTACAGTATGGAAACAGGCTCTTAGGCCCAACAAGTCCACACCAACCCTCAGAGCATCCCACCCAGACCCATCCCCCTATAACCCAACTAACCTACACATCCCTGAACACTACAGGCAATTTAGCATGGCCAATCCACCTAACCTGCACATCTTTGGACTGTGGGAGGAAACCGGAGCACCTGCAGACACAGGGAGAATGTGCAAACTCTACACAGACAGTCACCCGAGGCTAGAATTGAATCCAGGTCCCTGGCGCTGTGATGCGGCAGTGCTAACCACTGAGCCATCGTGCCACCCATAGAAACACTGTATAACTAGAGCAGATAGTTTGCACTCACAAGGTTCCACAAGTAACAACAAGGTAAATGATTGGATAATCTGTGTTCAATAACTTTTCTTTGAGAGATAATTAATTATGAGTCAGATCCTCTACTCTTTAATTAGATATTCAAAATTATCTCTCCAGAATCCACATTTATTTCCAATGATTGTTCTTGTGTGAATGTATGAGTTGCTTTCATATGGGAGCCTTCAAACCAACTATGGATGCTGTGAATCAGGAACAAAAACAAAGTTGCTGGAAAAGCTCAGCAGGTCTGGCAGCATCTGTGAAGGAAAGTACAGAGTTAATGTTTCGGGTCAGGTCTCCCTTCCTCAGTTCAGATATATCTGGAACCCTGGCCCAGAAGCAGGGACACTGCCACTACTCTACCAGAGGACTTGTATTATAACCCATATGTGCACCAGTAAATAGTTAATCAGAAGGAATCCTTACTTAAATAGTTTTGTTTATATCTTATTTTATTCATGGGTGTAAAGGCTAGCAATTAATGCCTATTTCTAATTGTCTTGCAAAGTCAAATCAGTGCATTGTGTGGTTGGTATATTTTGCAGCTAGAGTGTTCAGTGGCAAATAGCGTGATTATTTAATATGACGGATGGAGTGTCAATCTAGCAGTTGCTTTATTCTGAATGATACAAGCTTCTGAAGTGTTGTTCAAGTTGTGCTCGTTCAGGCATGTGGAAGGTATTCCATCACAAACTTCATTTTTGTCTTGTAAATGGAAAACAAGCTCTGGGAGGTTAGGAGGCAAATTACTCACTATAGAATTCCCAGCCTATCGCCTGCTCTCACAGTCACAATATTTGTTGCTGGTCCCATTATGCTTCTGGTCAATGGTCACACCAAGGCTACCAATGATGGGAGTTCAGTAGTGATAATGTCCTTGAAAGTCAACATAATATGATTAGATTCTATCTTGTTGGAGATTGTGATCACTTGGCATTTGTGACTTCAGTGCATAGTGAATTTACACTATTAATTGGCAGAAACTCAAAGTTTTGGAGAAATTATTTTCTTCACTATTAAATCATTGAGGAATGATCGTTGAGTTGAATTACATGAGTCAAGTTAATTCTGTTGGTCAATGGCTTTGAGCCAAAGTATAAAGGAACTTATTTATTTCTTTATTCAATGATTCAATATTAAGATATATGAAAAAAACAACCAATTCTTAACTTTTTGGCTTCGACTGTAGAATGTGTGTAGATATTATACACTAACAACTCCACCTGCCCTAAATCACTCAGTTTTGAAAGAGATCTTGGAAGGTTTAATACTTGTGCTCAGTGTTATAATGTTGTCCCATTTTATTCGATACCAAACTTCCCTTTGGTGGCTTGAGCATTCTTAAAATAGCTCAATTAGCCCATCCTTTGTCAGCAGCAAGAAGGTGTGTTCACTTCTATGAGGACAGATTAAATATTTATGGGGCATAAGTTAGTCAGAGTGAATAATGACTTTCATCCCATACGAGTAAAGTACCAAAAGACCCAGAGTTACTTTTTGGAAATCTCTACATCTAGCTCTAGCACCACTCCATCACCAACTCCAAAACGCACATTCAGTTTTGCTGGGTGAGAAACAGGTTTATTCATCATCTGTCTCCCATTTCATCTCCTTGCCTCAACCTTTTCAGTTCCAAGGGAAGTTCTCTGACAATGTTGTCCAGTCTGTCGTGATTACCCTTTTGGAATTAATTTGTAAACTCCAGATTGTTTAATAGACTGAATATTTATATTGACAACGCCAGAGATGACCCAAAACCATTGACTTGAATCTTGCAGTCGTATTGATAGTAAAACTGTCAGCCTGTACCATTATTAGTCTATGAAACTGACAGCAACATCTGACATTCATATATTTGGTGTTCATCATGAAAAAAATCCCCATTATTTCTTAGAGTATATTATCAAATTCCTTGCAGATGAAAGTCAATTAGAAAAATCATTGAAATAATGTGAAATTCTTGTTCAAAATTATTCTTGATGTCAAAATTCCTTCAAAGCATTATGCTTTGTTGAGTAAGATGTAATTGGTATTTAATAGAATTCTAAGTTCATAATCATTGCAGTACAGATTTTCCGGATGAGAGAAAATAAGTACATTTGTGGAATATCAAATTTCTTCATTTAATAATATAAAACTCCATTGATTTTTGAAATAATAAGAACATTTTAAAGAAGTGTTTTATTCTTTATCAGCTTCTACTTTCATCTCAGTTGTCTGTACAATCCTCAGTTTACTTAAAAGAAAGATGAGACCTATTTGTTGTTTCCTGCTTGTCCATGATCATTTTTGAATGTGATTGGTTGATATCATTGCTGTTGTTGGTTGCCACAAGTTTCACATTGCTGTCACCAGAAATAAGCTAATGTTGGGAAAAATAGAGGCTTAACCAAGACTTTGCCACATCTTTGTGGGCAGCTTTGTGTGAGGTCAAAGGTATGTGCCATCACTTTGTTGCTGTCATCTGGGCCATCAAGCCTTTTTCATCATTTATCAAGTTTCTGGATTTGTTAATGTTACAAAGAAAACAGAACTTCTATCATTTATTTTCTCCTCATGCTCCTTTTCTGAGCTCATTTTTCATCAGGATCAGGTCCTGTTAGTCTTTTCACGTCCTGAAAAGGAATTCTCAAGTAGTCTTAGCTTACAGAACATTACCCTGTAATTGGCCTGAACTTGTGAAAAACATTCAGTACATGCCTCGCTCAGTGGTTAGTTAAAATTCAGTCGAGATCCCTTTAGTGACTAGTTACTGAATTAAACTCATTCTGATGCATTGCTTCATATTGGTTCTTGGAGTGGATCCATTTTTTTGAATGAGCTGATTACAAATATTGATTTCTTTATAAATGTAAAAGTTCTCATAGGCCATATTTACAAAGAGCAAGCTTCAATCTTGGCATTCTGATCAACATACTACAAGAATGCTTACATTTTTCTCTCTTTGTCACAATAATCTGATTAACAGTCTATTAGAACTACACCAGCAATACATTTATGAGAAGTAGACATTTCCACCCTGTGTACAATTAGACCCAGGGGAAGATCAAATAAGTCTGGCATTTTATTTGACATTTAATACATCGTAATACTGATCACAGTTAAGATATTCATCACTGAGAAAATCTAGAAAATGAAACTTGACCATTTTGGTTCTAGTGATTCCAATAATCAATCTTGTTTGTTATTCTGTTTTGATGTCACTTAAGGCTGAGCTCTGTCAAATCATACCTGTCATTATGACTTCATGATACATTGGTGGTATATGAGCCAATGATGGCAGCTGGCATGATTAGTGTATTTCTTTTGTCCCTAATGAATAAAGAGAACATATAAAGACAGAGGATGAATCAAATTCTGGGAAAATTGCTGTTTTTTCCTAATGACTGACTTGGACCAGGTTTCAATGACTCAATGTGTCCTTTATTTAATTTTGGAAAGAATATTTCAGTGCCAAAAGACATGCTATTAAGATGGGAGAAAAGACTAGTGCTTCTGCTAACGTAAGAATTGTGAAATAAAAAAGACCAAGGTCCATCAGTTAGCATCATCTACACTGTGATAATGCAGTTACTAGCTTCATTATAATCAATCCATATCAATTAAATAATCAATATGTCACTGTATGGCTATGTTTTGCACTTATAATTTTAAAGCTGGTTGAAATCCCAAACCATTAGATTATTCACCAACTAGTGATCTTGCCTGAAGGGTAAAATTAATCATAAGACACCACAAGCTGAATGGATCCATGTTTGCACACCCTTATTTGTAATAAAATTAGGACCCTGACACATTGGCCCATTTAGTTTCCTAGAATAGTAGTTTCAAATCCTTTTTCTTAGTTGTTCCCTTTCTAAAGTCAAAAACCTCAGAAATGTTGGAAGGTCTCTTCATCAGAGTCAACTACAAAAGTTTGGAGTTTAAATCCCTGTCATAGTTTATTTTTCTGGTCCATCATTCAATTATTTTCTAAGTTCCAATAAGACACTACACGTAAAAGGTCTCAGTCAGCAAAAATGTATAATCATTGATGATCTCCAGTTTGACCAATTATCATGTTGATAGGACAGCTCAACAATGTAGTTCACAAAAACACATGATGTAATTTCACTGGTATGTTTGCCTTTCCTCCTTTCTGACCCGTTTCTACTGCTTAGTCCTCTTACACCCCACCACCATTGCCTCATTTACTCCCACCTCAACATCTCCAACCACTTCCTCCCAGTCCCCAGATCTTCTGTTTCCTGTCTGTGCAAGCCCTCACTCACTGCCTCCCATACGGTGTCAGCTGCCTTCTTGGATTTAAAAGTCAGCATTTCAGCTTTGTAGTTGGGCAATGAGCAAAGTGTTTTGATCAATTAAGAGGCAAAGAAACAGCAGATTTCTACGTGATTATAATGGGTCAGTGTGTCAGAAAACATGATTTAAGATAGAAAAGTAATTTTAGAGCGGGGAGTTAACAGATGATGTAATTATGAACTATTCAGAGAAGGTGTCCAATCAGTTTGAAGATGTTTTAAGGATGCCTAATCATATCAGATTATGGTACAGATTGGATAGTATCCTGATTATAATTTATGATAGCCTTGTGTAAGTTATTGCTCAAAATTTAATGTTTGCATTGTTGAAACTTCATCAAGGACTTGGCAGGGTCCAGTGAATATTACTGAAGATTATTCAAGGACTCAGCATTTAGGAAAAGGAATTTGTTTGGATTGGATGAAAATAAGCTAAAGAATAATCTGAGTTGATGATTTGAAATGTTGAGTGCCATGAATAATGTAGATGTACTTGGATGATGTAAGACCATGTCAAACTTAGGATGTCAACACAGAAAATCAGTATGTGTTTAATGAGATTAAAGATTGTTTTCATTCAGCCTTTCATGGGATGTGAGCATTGCTGACCAGCGTTTGTTGTCCTCCCCACTTGCCCTTGAACTGAATGCAGGTAGAAGTCAACCACTTTGCTGTGGCTCTGGAGGAACATGTAGGATGGATCAGGTAAGGGCAGGAAATTTTCTTTCTGAGAAGGCATTAGTGAACCATGTAGGTTTTTACAACAACTTTCTCATGGTTGCCATTAGACTAGTATTCTTTTTTAAAATTCCAGATTTATTATTTGATCAAAGTGCCACCATTTGGGCACGATGGGATTCAAACCTATTTCCCCACAGCATATGTTTGGGTCGCTGGATTAAATAGAACAAATGAAATAGGAACAGGAGTAGGCCATTTAGTAACTAATCCTCTATTTATGCAGGAATAGGGCCAATACATTTCTCCCTCTTGTCGTGAGCTCCTTTATTTTTCAATAGTCATGTAAATGGCATCTTAGTGAATGCCTTCTGGAAATCCGAGTATGCTATAGTTAATCATTTCACTTTATCAACTCTGCTTGTTATATCCCCAATGAACACTAATAAATTTCACAAATGCCATTTCCTTTTCACAAAGCCATGTTGACTTTGATTGCATTAAGCGTTTCCAAATGTCGTGCTATTCCTTCCTTAATAATGGACTCTAGCATTTTTCCAATGACAGATATTAGGCTAACAGGCCTGCAGTTTCCTACTTTATGTCTCCTTCCCTTCTTGAACAGAGGAGTCAAATTAGCATCTTTCCAATCTCCCAGAATCAAGAGAGTTTTGGAGTATTTTGACCAATGCCTGCAATAGCTGTGCAGCCACTTTCTTTAAAGCACTTTGGACACAGCCAATGTTTTGTTGGTGATTTGTCTTCAATCTAATAGTTAGCCAAATACGTTGTCCTTCATGATGAAAATCTTTCCTCCCATTCATACTTTACTTATCTGTTTTCTTGGGGGTGTTTATATTGACCTCCACTGTGGAGATTGATGGAAAATATTGGTTTGAATTACCTGTCATTTCCCTGCTCCTCATTATCAAATCCCCAGTTGCATTTTTCAAGGGTCCCACACTTCCTTTGGCTATTCTCCTTACATATCTGCAGAAGCTCTTTCTGTTTGTTTTTACATTTCTTATATTACACTTTCAACTTACTTTCACACTCAATTTCCTCCTTCTTCATTTTGCTTTTTAGTCATCTGCTGCTGGTTCAGGATACCACTCATTTTCAACACTGTATATGCCCGATGATTTGATTTGATACTTTCCTTGACTACCTTGGTTAACCGTGAGTAGTTAATAGTCCAGGGATAATTCCACTGTGCCATCACCTCTCCTTGACATACTTTGTGGCCAAATTATTTTTTGTAATAATTCCATAGATTATACTTGCAGTAAAAGCAGGTAGTGCCATTTTAGTTAACTTGTTTAAAGAGGATCCAGGAGAGCTCCCTCGAATGGCTTGTTGAGGAACTACATATTTTAAAAATCCAGAAATGGAGTAGACTCAACGAGAGTTCATATTCCTGCTCAGTATCTAGTGACTCTTTGGCCTATACATTGTTATGATCCCAGACTGTCAGCTTTACTTTATGATCCCAAATGAGATCATTGAATCATGCTGCAGTCTGGTTAGGGACCAGTAACCTTTATTTATAAAGTAGACTAAGGGTGTAATCAAAGGACTTGCTAAAAGTATAAAGCCACAAAATTCCATGGTTTTGAACAAACAACAGTACTCCATTACACATGTTAGAACAGTAATACAATCTTACAATGCACATGCATTGTTATTTCTAACACCCAGTAAATATATCACAAAATTGGTACAACACTGAAGGAGGCTATTTGATCCATTGAGTCTGCTTTATTCTGTCAATGAACATTATAACTTGGTGCTATTCTTCTGTCTTTTCCCCATAACTCTGAATATTGTTTCTATTTAAGTAATTACCTGATACCTTCTAGAATGCCTTCATTTAACCTGTCTCCACCACAGTTTCAGAACTATACTCCAGACCCTAACTACTCACTATGAAAGTTATTTTTCTCATCACATTTGTTTCTTTTAAAAATTATGGATTCTATGTGTGGTCTTGTTCACAATCCTGTTAGAGCAGGAACTGCTTCTCCCTGTCAACTTTGCCGAGACCCTCGTTATTTTTAAGCCTTCTATCAAATCTTTTCTGTAGGGAAATAATTCCAACTCCTCCATTCTATCCTCTTACTGAAGTTTCTCATCCCTGGGACCATTCTTGTAAACCTCTTTTGAACTCTCTGCAAAGCCTTCATATCCTTCCGAAAGTATGACACTCAGAAATGAACAGAATACTTCAGCTGAGACCTAATATTTGTTTTATACAATTCTCCAGTCCCCCAGCCCCACCTCTGAGTTAGGCAAAATTGAAAAATTATTGCCAATATCTCTACAATTTGCACAATCACAATCACTTCCCTCAATATCTTTAGAAGCATCTCATCCAGTTTTGGTATCTTATCAACTTTAAATATTAACAGTTATCCAATACCACCTCATTATCAATTTTATATTCTTCTAGTGACTGGGCTTCCTCCTCTGTCACCACAGCTGAGGCATCATCTCATTCTTAACTAAAGTATCAGCTATGCCCCTGCCACTGTATGTAAATTCCTAACTGGCCTGAGTCCTCCTTTTAGAACCTCGTTTCTTTTAATGTTTATGAGCTATAGAAGGGATTCATCCAAACATTAGCGCCAGGCATTTTCTTAAAATCTCTCTTTGCTACACTTATTTGTTTTTTGCACTTCCCTCTGAGCCTCTGTTCAGCTCGGTTCTCAGTTATATGTTATGTCTGACAAGTGCAATGAGCACACTCTCCTTCTTTATCTTAACATTTTTTTTTATCCAGGAAGCAGTGGGTTTTCTTGCTCTTCCTTTCCTTTTTAAAGGAACGAACTTCAACTGTATCCTGTTCAACAAGAAAGGAGGCAGTGTTAGACCTGGTTCTGGAGAACAAAGTTGACCAAGATTCAGTTGAGAGCAGTTAGGGGATAGTGATCATAATATCACAAGGTTTAGGATGACAAGGGAAGAGGACAAAGGACAACAGAATAAGAATAATTAACTAGTGAAGAGAAGACTTCACTGGGGCAAGAGCAGAGCTGAAGGATGGCAGGATAAGCTGTAACGGGTTTAACTGTTATGAACAATGGACTTTCTTCAAAGAACAGCTGCTTTGGGCACAGATGAGGTGGCTCTGTATTCGGTGAAATTCTGACTGTGGGACCATATCCCTCTTCCTAGCTAGTTGTTGATAACAATGTGGACCACGACCTCTGGCTTTTCACCATCACCCTGAAGAATATTCTGCAGTCACTCTGTAAAATCTTGACCCTCGTAGCAATCTGATAATGTACCATCCTGAAGTCACATTACATGGGTAATATGCTGTGATTAAACACCCCACAATGCACATCAAATAGCAAGTGCGATCATGACAGATCTCCCTGCTTTCTTGCTAATTCCACTCCTATATTAATGGAGTGATGGCTTACCAAAACCTGTTAAAGTTCTCAAGCAATTATAATTTTTCACTTTTGCTGATCTGACCTTTAAGTTCTGCCTTGAGCTGTTCTGTCATGGACTGTCTCAATGACTGCATTCCTTTTCCATTTGATCACTCTCCTGTCCCGGGTTCATGCTTCCCTTGACTCTGAAATTGCACTCCAATACTTACTCACCAGAACAGTTAGCTTCATTGAGCCAGATGTATTCTTCTGTTGGCAATATTGCTCAGTTGTATGAGGCAAGTACACAAGTAGACCAAGAAACAGTCTCACCTTTGCATATCCGTGAAACTACTTCAGAGTCCTGACTCCCACTCCTAGTTGCCTAATAATTCCCAGATCTAATTCCTGAGTTTGTTCCAACAGAACAGAATCATCAAACTGCGCTTGTCTTTTCCTACAGGACAATTAAAAAAATCAGTATTCCTAAAATCGTTCCAGCCCCTGCCTCATTTTGCAAACATTTTTGTCTATGGAACTACTTTGCAATGATTCCCAAAACAATTCTGAGTGACCTATTGGAGACCCTTTCAATAAACTCTGCTCTATTCAGAATCGAAAGCTGCTTCTTCGCTACTTTCTACCCAACAAAGTTATAATGGAGCTATTTTCACAGAACGTAAGTTTTCAGCACAAAGAAAGCTTACTAAAAAAGAAGAATTTATCATGTTCCTCCCTTTTAAAAGAAAAGAAAAGATCTTTTTAACAATGGCATTGAAAATGTGGCAAGTTCTTGTCATAAACTTTGAAGAAGGACTTTGTTGCAGATGATACATTTGCCTTTTAATTTGCATATTTGCAAAGCTATAAAAGCTAAACTCACTAAAGAAAGTACATGTATGAAGTGGGATTAGCAGGATTTAAACATCATATCATTGACGTAACTTTGCACCAAAGTTTTTCTTACACCCTTTCTTTAACTCTAAAGAATGTTTGTCTCAGTTACTGTCACAGTCCAATTGTTACTCTTTTTGCCCATTGTAGGCGTATTTCCATATTTCAATTCATTTTCTGAACTTAAAAGGGGTAATTTCTAATTTTGAGTCTTATGTGCTAACAATCATCTTTTTCTTGATTTAAGAACATTGAGTTTTTCCTGGATTTGATCTCTGCACACTTCTTAATCCTCCATTTTCCCCTGATCTCATTCCAAACATGCTGTATTTGAGCCGTATGCGTGGTTTCCTCATTCTGGACTTTGAATTTCCTTTCCAACACTGTAGTCTCCCACGCAATTCACAAACTACAACCTACAAATCATCTGAGGGTTTAAATGTTCTATTGAGAATTGCCAACTTGCCTAGATTCCTACTGTTATAACTTTGCCACAACACAGGCCAGCACTCTCGTTTGGCATCAAGTGTAATTGACCTTTCAATGTCACTTTGTTGCCTCTTTCCTTTCCATCGAAAGACCTTTATTTGGCACTCTTACATGCCTTTGTAGAACCACTGCACTGTCCATTATTGCCTGAATCAATCCTTTGCTCAATTGGCAAAAAGTTTATAATTACAAAAATAACTTTGGAATAGGACACTGCTTTCCAGATGGTGGAAAAGCTATTCTGCCCACTGCACCATTTCCTAATATAAATTCTATGTTCTTAATAGGCAATTTAGGAACAACTGCAACCTCAAAAGACACCTTTTATAAGAGCATAATTTAAATTTACTTTATGCTATTGGGAAGGCACACTCCTACCCTCAGTACCTGTTTTAATACATTGTGATTCAGGAAACTTTCTGAAGAAAGGTCCAAGCCCTTTGGTAACATTAAGCTTTGAACTAGACCAGGACCTCTTTGCATAACAATCTTTTCAGGCACTTTCTTGGCTAAAAATGAAGTGACTTCTCCAAAGATAAATCCCTTAGATTCCTTGGCACCGCTGTCTGAAAACACTGAATGCAATGGTTTTCTTCCAATATTCACTTTATGAAACAACTCTCCCTTGAAAATTCTTGTCACTTGTGCCAGTACCACTGGTTTAACAATCATTCCCTTTATTCGCGCAATCTTTTCTGAAGACTCCATAAGCATTCCTATTTCTCCTCCCAGTTTACCGTTCTCCTTGCAATAATTTGCTTTTACGTGCCCTATTTTACGGCAATGAAAACATACATGTTTTCTCACATTACTTTTGTTCTGTTATTCTTTCTATTACCTGGACCAGATCTGAATTCTTCATATTTTTGACTATTCCTCGGGGTTTCCATGTGACAACGTGCTAATACTTAACTGTTGGTGAGAAATATCACATGCATCTGCTGGAGTAGCAGCTGCTTTAACTTGACACCTGATGCTCATCCAAGTAAGACTTAATTGTTAGCGGAATGCTATTGCTGAATTCTTCCATAAACGTGATTTCCTGCTCATCTTCAAAACTTCGTTTAAACTTCAATGAATAAAATTACCGATCCCATAATGTTCCAGTTTTTCCCAACAAATTTAATAAATGTCTGTTTGAGTTTTGTCTTTATTATTCTGGATCTTAATTGGTCGGCTTCATAAACAAATTTATTGGTGTTAAAATTAGCATTTTAACACTCATAATCTGACAGATATTCATTCAAAAGCCTAAAATAAGCATCAGTTGCTTAAGTCAGAGTATGTTGAAGCTTAAGAACCTGCAAGTTCCCTGACCACTTCAGATTTTCAGCAACTTTCTCAAATGGGAGTAAATATCTCTCTACCCTTTCTGCTATAAATTTAAGGACAAAAGGACAAAGTTTGGTTTAATCAGATTTCTGAATGGGAAACCTCCCCTCATTTGAACTATTAGACTCTCATCCTGCCCATAGTCTTGATGCTTCCCACTATGTTTCCTGATTTCTTGTATTGTTTGTTTAAGTTTAAAATTTGCTGTCTCTGTATTCCTGTCTCTGAGTGTCTCTCTACTTCAAGGTATTTTTCTGAAACTGAATTCTAGCCCACATAAGTTGTGTTTGACCTGGGTTAAATTTTTTTTCTTCCAATCCCAGATGCTGTGTAATTACCTCACTAACTCTACTCTTTTTTAGCTCTTGCTTTTAATTACATATCCTACTTTTCAGCTAATGCCATTAATCTATCCTTGATCATTGTTTACAAATCATTCAGATCTTCTTTCTTAAAAAATGATAGCAACTAATAATCAAAATGATCTTTTTAATATGTTGAGTATAATTTGTCATGAAAATCTTAAGCAACCTTAATCTCAGCAAGTCCCAACATTCTATTACTAATCCCAGATCAGACCTCAAGTTATATTATGGTGAGGTTATTGACTTGCTCGCCGAGCTGGGTTGTTTTCGTTCAGACGTTTTGTCACCATGCTCGGTAACATCATCAATGAAGCGTCCGATGAAGTGATGTTATTCTACTCCGCTTGGAACTTATACTGTCTGGTCCGTTATGGTGAGTAGTGTCATTTCTGGTTTTGTTCTGTATGGGTTCGCAATCAACAAACATGTAGAAATTGACCCCAATAGACAAACCCATACAGAACAAAACCAGAAATGACTCTACTCACTATAATGGGTCAGACAGTATAAGTTCCAAGTGGAGCAGAACAACATCGCTTCATTGGAGGCCTCACTGATGATGTTACCTAGCATGGTGTCGAAACATCTGAATGAAAACAAGCCAGCTCGGTGAGCAAGTCAACAGCCTCACCCATAACCCGAGCTACAAATCTTTGCTAAAACCTTAAATTATATTATGGTCCCCAACCAAACCACGAATTTTACTCATGATCCCAGACAAGATCACAAATTATATTACAATCAGATTATCCGGGATGCTCGGATGCTGTCTGACCTGCTGTGCTTTTCCAGCTCCACATTTATTGACTTTGTTTTATAGTTGGGTGAAATCCAAGGGACTAGCTTATGTCTAAGAAAATAAAGCCGTAAGATTTTGATTTGACTTATTATTGTCACATGTACCTCGGTACAATGAAACGTTTTGTTTTGAATGCAATACAGGCAGATCATACCATACAAAGTGCATTAAGGTAATAGAACAGAGCGAGGAATACAATGTTATGACAGCCGAGACGGTGCACAAAGAGCGAAATAAAGATTCCATGGTTTTTTTTAACAAACAACATTTTATAAGTTAGAATTGTAACACAATCTACATTAAATGCGCAACTTACTTTTAACAGTTAGTATGTGGTAAATACGGCTAACATGCCATGAGCATCCCAGAGCACATGTCAAATAGCGAATGTGAGCAAAACAGTTCCAATAGATAACTCTCTCCACCCACCCAGACATTGCTGTCTTTCTGGCTTTGCAACTCCCTTTCAGAAGCCATTCCACCATTGACTGCCTGAATGACTGCTCCTGTTCTGGTTGATCATCCTTATATTCTGGGTTCATGTTCCTCTTGACTCTGATACTGCAATCCAGCAATTATTCACTAATGCAGTTAACTTCACAAAACCACTATGTCCCTGGGTTTTTTCCTGAATTCTAATTTTACTTAAATATATGTTATAAACTATGTCCTATATGTTATAAACTATGTTCTTTTATATTTGATTGTGTACCGAAATGATTTTAAAACCAAGGATTGTTGAAGATGGCTGTATTTCTTTGAAGACCAAGTAACTTGACACTCATTGTAAATACTATTTACACAGCAACTTGTTTACCTGGTAGTGGAAGTTTACTTCAGACAAGCTAGAACAGAGTGGGAGGAAATGAATGGACAGAGTTTTGTCAGCAACAAGTAGCTGATTGGACTGTAGACTAGTGACAAGTTATAAAAGCAGTTATGTCACTGGCTCCTAGGTAGCTGAACAGCGTGGAGCTGTGAACAAGATAGTGAAAATCTGGCAGATCTCTGCAAGCTCAAGAACTGACCTGTTCTCTGTCATAAAAGTTACTTCTGAGCCTGAAGAAAACCAATTTATTTTCTTTCAGCAGATTCTGTATGTTGTGACTATTAATTAATAAGTCAGAGATCTTTCCATAATATAAAAACTGCCTCATGCAGACAAGTGAAATCAGCTGAAGAAGGAAGATCGAGAAGCATCTTGTACTGTTCAGTACAAGGGTCATCTCAGCAAACCCTGAGAACAGCAACCACTGAACCTCTTCCTCAGTCTTTCTGTTTTCCCATAACCCTTATGTTTGTTTTCCTGTGTCTGTCGATAAGTGTAGGTAAGGGGGAGCTTATACAAGTGTTTAGAGTTTTAACCAGTAGAGTTATATACGGACAATTCATTATTGTTTATCAGCAGCTAGAGACTCTTGACATGTAATAAATAGTTATTCTTATTACATACAGAAACCTGGTCTGTGCTTATTGTCATCCCGAGTATGAAAGTCAGGTTTACTTTAAAAAATCTTTAACTTTTCTGATGACTCCAGGAAGAGTGAGGATTGTTTTCCAATGCGCTACCCAGTGAGGCATGACATGTGTGAAGCAAATATTGCTATAGAGTTTCCAACCCTCATTCAGTTAAAGTGAAGTGTTAATGCTTAAAGGCTCTTCTGAAATTCTCATGATGTTTCCTCAACACAATCAACAACCTTCCCACTTTTGAAGATTCCACAAGATTTTTTCTGAGTCTTGACTCCAGCTCTTAGTTGCTTGCTAATTCTTAGAACTTCTTCCTACATTTGATCTAACAACACACTTTCATAGAATGTTGGTTTTCTGCCACATACATGCTTACCAAAAAGAAAAATTCATTACAGAATGCGCCTGGATGAGGGGAGGATCAACCATTTTTAAAAGCCCTCAAGTAACTATCAGATAAATATTTAACCTGATTTCTTTAAAGGGTGTTTCGATTGAGAGGGAAATATTGACTAGGATATTAGGAGAGGTCCTTTCTCCTCTTCCATATTGAAACTGTAATTAACGTCAAATATTTTAAAAATCCTTGTAACACAAAGAAATGTAGACACTTTCTTGACTTAACATTTTATCTGAAGAACTACATCTTCTTTTGAAGTTAAATCCTCTGTCACGACAACCCTAGATTATCAAACTAATGTTGTATTCAAAGCTTTAATGTTGGATATGGTATCCTTTATTTTTGAGAACATCAAATAGTTGAACCTGATCTGTCCTCTGCTAACATTCCCGCATCCTCACCCACCACCCCAGATACATATATGCAGGAGTCTTGGATAGAAATCAGAAACCTGGTCATTATTTTCTTCTTAATATAAGAGTTTTGATGTCAATTATACCACCCATATCGTTGCTCAACTGAGATCACTGAATTCAACACAGATTGGGAATCAAACCTAGACTGCGTTTCCTGCATAAACCACTGAAACATTTGCGGTTGGCGGGTGTGCAAAGATGGAATCTCATTCTCATATTACAAAATGTGGGGTCTAGATCTTTATAGGGTCAGGATGGACTGCGTTATCCATTTGTGTTGTTGTTCATTATGCATACTTATACATGAAAGGTAGCCACTGGATAATGTAAAACCTAAACTTCCTAATGGACCTGTGACTACATTAAGTAATCTGCAGCTTTGATTAGTTGTGAATGATAGTTGTCCATCTTTTATCTATGTCTTTGACTGATTGTGAAAGATGTGTTTTGGTTAGATCTTGTTCAGATTGCACAGTAGAGTTTGGACAAGGCTGCTGCCTTTATTAGGATTCTTTCACCATTTTGTTCTTTGTGAGGAACACAGACGGGCTGATTTTATATTGTTGCAGCCTGAACCATATGATCCATCAATTCTTGTCAGTTAGTTGGGGAAGGGTGGTGGCGGGTGGGAGTGGGTGGTGCGTAGTGGTCATTGTAGTATGTCTCTAAGATTACTGCTTTTATTGTACATATCCATGGTAAAAGGACTTATTGTTCTTCTGGGGCAGGTTTACCAGATTACTTTATGTACCACCTGCCAAAGCTGTCCAGATCCCACTATAGCTTAGAATGGATTGCTTCACTCTTAAAGGAGTAGTTAATTGAGTCTGTTACAACCAGGTAAAGTTGGGGAAATCATCAACTTCTTTTTAACTCTCTTGCGGTCGGTCGTAATAAATATTTTTTTTTTATTTAGCATACAGCTAGCACACATCAATTTTAACAGAAAAAGAAAGAGCCAATTACCAAGGTTTTCTTGAGTGAAAGAAAGATGAATTTTATTATCTGATAGCCCCAAGATAAAATAATAAAAACATGACATCAAATGCTCATACGGAGATAATAATTTTAAGAAAGTGTGTCTGGTACAGACATAGAAAAATAAAGCTCAGTAATTTAGAAGGCCTTAAGAGTCTTTGAGATATTTAGATTTTAATCCTGAGGCCACAGTTGAATTATTGTTGACTTATTTCTCAGCAGTGTCAGAATCTGTAGAATACTTGAGTTTTCAATGAACGTTTGTTTCTTCCAGGGTGCTTTTTCACCAAAGGCTTTTTTTCTGTAATGATGAGAGAACCAGGCAGGAGGAGGGAACGCATTGTGAGCTCCCACAGCCAGTGCTCCCTCTAACTTTTCTTCCAATGACCTGAGCCTCTGAGATCCATGCATGGCAACAATGCCTGGAATGGGAGTCAATGTTGAGATTGGCACGCCAATGCGCACTGTGCATGGAACCTTGAAGTGGCTGTGTGTATGCACAACAGTGCAGCTAAGAGGTAATGTTGACGGGGAATTGTGAATTACTCGATGCTTGCCCAGTTGCCTGGTTTTGATGTCCTTAAATGAAAATGATAATTTCAATGCAGATGGCTTTGTTCATTCCACATGGGTCTCCCAAAGCTGGCCTCAACTTGAGATCTGGTGATTGAATCTGGAAAACCAGATCTCAAAATTCTGAGGACTCTGTTAGTATATTGCTGGAATATCAAACAAAAAATGATGCATTCACATTGAATGTAGAAAACCCCCTTTACGATGACAGAGGATAGCAAAGAATATCTGGTGACTGCTGCACTGTTTGAAGTCCATGTTCCTTCACCTGTTTAAAAAAAAACTCTCACTATGACAGTCAGAAGAGCGGGTTTAAGATTCAGATGTCCATATTTACTACCAACTAGCTGAACATCATCAAAAAGTCAGTGAGCAGCCCACATCTGACTTTATTGATGGATAGGGATGTTATTGATAAAAAGACTGAAGAAGTTTAGATGAAGGACCCTGCTACAAGGATCTCATGCAATGTTGTCATCAGGCTTTGACATGTCATCCTTTTTGCATAAGACTACTCCAGCTACTGAAGGTTTCACCATGTCAGTATTATAAATGTGAAGACCCCACACTTTGTAATAAAAAAAGAGATATTAGCTCCCTTGCTAACTCAATAGGCTTATGAAATACAGGCAGGGAAGGTTCTGCATTTGATTCTGAATCTGTGTTGAATTAACTGGTCACAGTTTAACAATGATATGGGTGGTATAAATGACATTGTGCTTGTATTGGGAAGGGAATCAACCAGATTTCTGATTTCTATCCAATAACTCCTACTTAATGGGTGTGAGGGGGGAATGTCAGGAGAATGCAGACCAAGTTCTACTCTTTGATATCTTCTGTCATTGTAAGGGGGGGCTTTTCTTCATTTATTGTGAATGCATCATTTTTAGTTTGATATTCCAGTACTGTACTAAGTGAGTACTCAGAATTTTGAGGTGTGGTTTTCCAGATTAAATGCTAAACCAAGAATGCCCTTGCATTTTCTGGTATTTCAATTCAACATTTGAAGTGAATTACAGCATCAAAATTGAAGATAAACAGGGCATTTTTCTTACCTCCGAGTCAAAATTCCTCTTAACCAACACACCTAAAGAAATCTGATAGATTACTTTTTCCATTGTTACTGGAGGGATGTTGCAAAATGATCGTTACATTTGTTCCCATGCTGATACTCTTCGCCTTTCTATACATAATTCATCGTGAAAAGTATGTCAAGCATACTTATATGAGTATGCAAATGACTAGCACTTAACCTCTTTAATATTCTAACTATTATTAGGCTTAGGAATGAGCAACCACTTGGATGAGTTACTGGAGACATCCCAATTTCCATGGAATGACATAACAGTCAGAAATTTTCACATTTAGGAGGAAGGGAGAGTGATGGAGAAAACTATTTGAAATGATAAGCTAAATAAACAAAATCATGGCTGTGATTTTTATGGTAGTTAGAATGGATAGCCTTTTGGTATCTGATTTGCAATATTTCAGATTGAAATTTCATTAGCACTTGGCATCAGCCTGCGTGGCAAAGATTTTATTTGAGTCATTACAAAAGTGATCTGCCAGGATCTGAAAATTGCCCTGAATAGTGGCAATTGCGTAAGTTTTGTTGTTCTTACTCTTAAGCATAAGAAAAATGACCTCCTCAACATACTGAGATTGGCAAGTGATTGGAATAATACTTTGGATGTGTTGTAAATGACTAGCTCCAAATCTACCCAATTCAGCTGATTCTAGTGGTTTCTTTGTAATAATTGGAACAATTACGGCATAACAGATGTCTACAATTGGATTTTGCTTGTCCCTTTATCAAAACTGTATCGCAACAACTTGTAAGTGACATTTGTGTCTCACAAATGCCAGCCAATGACCATCGCTAATAAGAGACAATCTAACCACTGCCCCTTGATATTTAATGGATCATCTACTATCAACATCCTGGGGTTACCATTGACCAGAACCTGAACTGGACTAGCCACATAAATCTGGTGTTTTGTAAAATCAGATGAGAGGCTAGGAATCCTGCAGTGAGTAACTCACCTCCTGCCTCCCCAAAGCCTGTCCGCCATCTACATGAACAAGTCAGGAGTGTGCTAGAATACTCCCCACTTGCCTGGATGAGTGCAGCCCCAACAATACACAAAAACCTTGACACCATCAGGAAAAAACCAGCCCACTTGATTGACATCCACATCCACAAACATTCATCCCTCATCATCAACACTCAATGGCAGCAGTGTGTACAATCTGCAAGATGCGCTGCAGAAATTCACCAAGGCTCCTTAGAGAGCACCTCCCTTGGCCACTTCCATCTAGAAGGATAAGGGCAGTAGATATATGGGAACACCATCATCTGCAAGTTCTCATCCAAGCCACAAACTGTCCAGACTTGAAAATATATTATTGTTCCTCCGGCGTCACTGGGTCAAAATCCTGGAGTTTCCTCCCTGATGGTGTTAGTACATGGACTATAATGGTTCAAGAAGGCAGCTTACTACCACCTTCTTCAGGGCAACAATGGATGGGCAATAAATGCTGGCCCAGCCTGTGACACCCATGTCCCATGACTGAATTTTTAATAAAGTGGAGCTTGGCCAGTTTTGTCACATGAAGTGTTGGATTGGATAGCTCCATGTTAATGAGATGTTTTCTGGAACTAAAGTTAGTTACTGTCAAGGAAACCATTCCTTCAAGGTATTGACGTTAATACAACATATTGTCTATTTTCAAATCCCTCACACTTGGCTAAGGGTAGTTATATCTACCACTGACATCTGCTTTCACGAAAGTCTATATGATTGCCAGATTCATGGCAGCCTCTTAAAAGACAAAGATCCTTTGGAGACATCCATTTCTATGATAAATGATTCATTTACAATATCTCCATAAAACTCTGATAGAATACCAATCTTAGATTTGGGTTAGACAGTAGTTACTAGACTTTTTAAAGTTGTTGCAGTATCTGTTTGCAGTCAAAAATGTATTTCCTCGCTGTAAGCATTCCATTGAGAGCTCTGTACATGAGTGTTCACATGCAGACACAATTCAAATTGAATTTGAATTCAATAAATATCTGGAATTAAGAGTCCAATAATGACTGTGAATCCATTGTTGATTGTTGGAAAATCCCATCTGGTTCACTAATGCCCTTTAGGAAAGGAAACTGCCGTCCTTACCTGGTCTGGCCTACATGTGACTCCAGACCAACAGCAATGTGGTTGACTCTTAACTGCCCTCTGGGCAATTAGGGATGTCAATAAGTGCTACCTAGCCAGCGATGCCCTCATCCCGTGAATGAATAAAGAATAAAGAAAATAAAGAAAAACATAGAGCTGCATTCCTAGATAGTAGGAACTGCCGATGCTGGAGAATCTGAGATAACAAGGTGTAGAGCTGGATGAACACAGCAGGCCAACCAGCATCAGAGGAGCAGGAAGGCTGACGTTTCCGGTCTGGACCCTTCTGTCTGGTGAATTTTAGATGCAGTAAAAATGGGCAGACCATCCAAACTCTCAAAACTCAACAAGATGTAACATTATAAATAAATCAGATGTTCAGTGCACCTCCTAAGCACTTTTGAACAAGGCTGGACACCATCCTAAAGTTGTAATCAAGCCAAAATGGTGTAAGATAAGGTCCTCCAAGGTTCTTTCACTCCTTCTCTCTGAGTATCAGTCAGGACTATGTTTCAGAGTTGCAACATAAAATTACAGAATAATTGTAGTTTTAGTTGTGTAACGCAGATGCCAATGAATGGTTAATTTCTGTGTGAGGTATTGCAACATCTGATTCTGGCACTAATTTACCATCTGGCTTGGGTGACTCTCCCAAACAGAATGATAGACATTGACAGCTTTTCATTGCATTTGGGTGGTGCAGATCAGAAATTCAATTCCAATTTAATTAGTTACCTCTAGTGAGAACCTCTGTCATTGCTGTAACTAAGTCCAAATTTGAAACAGTTACCATAAAATCACTGTGACTGAGTATGGTGAAAATATTTACCTTTCAAATTACCGTTGAAGTCTAGACATATGATGAGAATGGAATTAAAAGGCTCCTTTAACCCTACTTTTATTGAATGCTACATAATTTTTCAGTAGCTAATGCCCTATCTTATGGCATTTAACCACAGCTATCCTAAAATAAATAAGCAGTGTATTTTAAAACGGCAGGTGAAGAAATACTTAATGGAATGCTTTCTCAGAGTGTTGCAAAGAGACTGTCTCATTGTCAAGACTTGCTCTTAAAAACCTAGTTTAAGAAAAAATAATGTTGTTTATTTCTCACTGTCAATTTGAAAATAAATTGTCCCAGTTAATTATATTATTGATGGGATTGACTTTAAATAATCATGAGGCATTAGTAGTACAAAGAAGATTAAGTGTTGAATTTTCCTCTCCCTGATATGGTGTGAGAAAGATGGGAAAGTATGGTAAAAATGAGAATAATATTTTTTTCAAAGTCAAGGAAAATATCTCCTCAAACCTAAATGTTGACTACAGCATTTCGCATTGAGTGGTGACTATATTATTTCCATGCATTTGGATCTCATTTAAAGCCTCAACTTGTCCTATTTATGCACCATTTCCAATTCTCCTTCACTGAGAAACTTGGTGGTGCAAATTCCCGACATGAAAATCAGAACACTACATGGCGGTAGCTGCAGCTAGCTGAATGCTTGCCCTGACCAATCAGGCAATTGCTTAGAGGCAATTTAGAGAAAAGTCCTTGCATACTTCATGGACACCATCCTCCTTGACCTTTTGTCCGTGTAAGTCAACATCGGTAGAGCACCAATCTCACCATAGCATATTCATCATGTCAGCCCAAATGCCAACTCACACCACACCAGTCCTTCAACACTTTACTTTGCAGCTCAGGGACACATATGACTTGTATCTTTCTGCCAGGTCACTTTGCATCCTATGTCTCTTAGCTTGTTTTCATAGTGCTCACTCATTTTACCAGTTATTTGGAAAATTCCTTCCTCTGTATATTTCACATTGTTTTTTGTTAGCACACATTCGCTGACTCCAGTACTGGCTTATATACTTCTAGCCTCTGTGAAGTTTGCATTACTTTCTGAATGCACGGAGTCTCTAGTGCTCAGTGATGGAGTTGCAGCTGCCTCCTTTGTGGCTTGCATTGCTTTGTAGCTCAGAGGGAGAGGCAAGCAGATGCTGAGCTGCTGGAGCCAATCTATCAGTAGGTTGGGTGTACACATGTCATTGCATGGTACAATGCCACACCTGCAGCATGTGGCATCAGGTTATGCAGCAAACACACTCCATGTGGAAATCAAAGGAAAAGATTGCTGAGTGGGGACTATGGTCAGTCAGGGGATATCACCGCAGACAGTCAAGGGGCTTGTCCTGTTCCAATCCAGGAGCTTGGTTCAATTGCTTGGGCTAAGCAGAGTCTGGGAGTCAGTGTTCCTGTATTCCATAGGATTAGACCATGGTCAGTCATGGTGGAAACAGTCTGGGGAATACAGGCAGCTCAATCAGAGTGCTGTTGGCAAACCAGTCTGAATTGTGGTCAAGGTGAGTCATGCTGTCCTGCCCAATCAGTTCAGGAACTGGGCCACAGTCAGTCCTGCATGCTTGGTAAGTATTGGTCAGAAGGTTTTAACAGGGCACTTCATGGGAGTCTTGGGGAAAGTGGGCAATCAGGTCTGGGGATAATCACAGTGCTAGGGGACAATAGGAGCTAGGGAAGTGGGCTTGTAGTGAATAGCAGGGACTGGAATCCCCGGAAGGTAGGATTCAAGTAGGTCACTGTGACTATACCCTCTACATGGACGGATTATAAGGCCTACTGAGGCAATAGGAATTTTCAGACTTAGGCACAGTGGGGAATCAATTGGACACATTAATAGTTATGTAAAGAGGCACAATGAAAACCGTGGGAATAGCTGAAAGGTCTTCTGGGCCACTGGGACAAACAACACAACAGGGGACATGAAGGGTGCAGAGTGATTTATGTATGACAGACAGTACCTATAAGTCACTCACAATGAAGCTGCAACCTTGCCATGTCAGATCAAATATCAACAATGCAATAACAACATCAAATGGCAGAAAATACACACAATATGGACAGAATACATGACAGGTGTTTTTCTTTGGAATAGGAATAAAACATTTGAATATTGATACTTTCCCAGGAAGAATTAGATGTATAGGACAGAAGTATATAAAACTGAGGTGCAAGGATAGGGTGAATATTTGGAGTCTCCCATCATTGACCAAGCTTGGTGTTTCGGAAGGTGATTCACCCATTAAATGAGTTAACACAACAGTTTGCTTTTACTACTTTTTTAAAACAATATTTTCAATCAGAATAAATTATTTTAGTTATACAATATTGATTGCAGCTGTGATGTTAAGCTTTTTGCTAAATGATCGGTTCAACAAAAAATGATTAATTCTTCTCTCAGCCCGATCCACCCAATACTGTGATCTACTATTTCTATTATTTTAAACATTAATTGTGAAATATCATGAAGTTGCCAGCACCTTGTAAAGTCATGTCAAAATCACCACTAACTCTGTGTAGAGTGACCTTTGACACATTTAATATCAATCTCTTCACAGTTAACTGGACCCCTGTTTAATTCACTACTCTACAGTGCTCAAGGGACATTTTCATTCACTGCTGTGAATTCAGATTAAAACTGTTTGCGAGAAGTGACATTTGCCCAATTCAATATTCATCATCTTGTACTTCAGTATATTGTGACCTTAACTTGCACAGCTATGATCCATGGTGTGCAAGATAATGTAATATATGGTTGTCTTAATTCAGTATAAAATAGATATGTACTTGTAGCACCCATTAGTTCAAAATTAATGATGTGTCTGCTGTGCTTTAACAGCTGCTTTCCTGTTCGCGCTTTGCAAACTGAAACTTGTCAGTGCAGCTTCTTACATGTTATGTGTCTGACACCTTTATAAACAGAGATCAGAACATTTAAATTCCTGTACCATGCCCTCAAATGTTTACATTATAAAATGACCATGATGTCAGAGTCACCTGTGGGCACTACCAGCAGGTGCAAACGACACAGATCCTGCTCATTATGGAAACAGTAAGAGGCATTTTGCCCATTGTACCAAGAGATCTTGTTCCAGAATCACCTATAAGGTTTATGATTAACTTTATTTGGCTTTGGGTTTATTTTGGTGTGAAACAAAAGTTACTTAATCTCTCGCTCTCTGCTCATTACACGCGGAGAAAGTAAGTCTGTTAGTTTCGTGAAAGCAAAATGCTGCTGATGGTGGAAAGCCAACATAAAAACAGAAAAGGCTGGAGGATCTCAGAGAGAGAGAGAGAAACAGAGTTAATATTTCAATTCCACTATGACCCTTCATCAGAACTGAAAGGTAGTTTTTATTTATAGTCAGAGAGAGGAAGAACAATTGGAACAGATTGAGAGTGCCCAGAGCAAAAGACAGACAGTGATAATGATGGCGAGGGATGGATAGGGATGTACAATAGGTAGAAATGTTAGCTATGAAAGAAGAAAATGGAGCTGCTCCGCTGAAAAACAAGTTGACAAGTACAGCTGTGAAAGGGTAAGGATGTAAGATGGAGGATAGAGGTCATACTCGGAAGTTGAGGAACTCAATGGAGTCCTAGAGACTGTAAAGTGCTGAAAGAGTAAATGAGGTGTTGTTCCTTCCACTGGCTTGTTCCCATGCTAACTTTTCCATCCTTGTCCAGCTGCAGACAGAAGCTCAATGCAAGCTGGAGGAACAACACCTCATTTTCTGCTTAGCCACGTTATTGCAATAATTATGGGTGACTTTAATCTTTATGTTGATTGGACATATCAAATTGGAAAGGGTAGCTATGACAACAAATTCATAGAGTTCATTGGGGATAGTTTCCTAGAGCAATACATCATGGAGTCATGATGTTGAGTGTCTGCAGTGCATTGTTGTAGTTGTTTTATTATGCTAGACTATCCCTACACTGGGACCCTTCTTCAGAAATGGAGGAGAGGCAAGGGAGCTCTGAAATAAATAGAGGGAAGTGAGGTGGGGTTGGGGAAGGTAGGTGGGGTGGTGATAGGTGAGTGCAGGTAGGCAGTGGTGGGGATTTAGTGAGATGGGAGGAGCAGATAGGTGGGAAAGAAGACGGACAGGTTGTGCCAGGTTAAGGAGGCGGGGATGAGAGGGAGAGGATGGTCACGGATGAGGCCAGGGGTGGGGAGATTTTGAAACTGGTAAAGTCCACATTGAGACCATTGGGTTGTCGGCTCCCAAGGCAGAATATGTTCAACTTTCCTGTTCCTCTGATGCTGCCTGCTCTGCTGCGTTCCTCCAGCTCCACATTGTGCTATCTCTGACTCCAGCATCGGCAGTTCTTACTATCCCTACTCTGAGTCTGCTGTGTTTCTGCCTCAATCCTATCTGAGAATGTCTATTATATGGCTCTCAGAAGTTGCAGTACACTTTTTTTAAAATTTACACAATATACAGTATACTGATAACAGCTCTTCCAATCTTCTAGTCTTGATGGTATGAGACTGATGTTAGAGTTACATCATATACATTCTCATCAATAACATATTCATTCTGAGCTTATTACATGGGTGCGCAGGTAGTGTCTTCTAAGTTTGTACTGATTTGTAAATGGCTGCTGGGAAGGGCAGGAAGCAGTGATTGGTTGGTTTCCCTGCTCTCTGTATACCATATGAAATCTGGGGCAAAGTATATAATTTTCTGGATTCTGAAGTCACTGGGCTTGAAATGTTAACTCTGCTTAGACTTCACAGATGCCGCCAGACCTCTGAGTTTCTCCAGCAGATTCTGTTCTATTTATAATTTCACTGCTTTGCAGCCTGGGAATCATTCATTCATACATTGCTATTCCTTGTGATAGTATTTTTAAACAACAATGTGCCATAACAATGCACAACACCCAACTTTTCTGACTCTTGCATTATATGACACAGGAGATGGTACTGACCAGTAGCAGTTATTAAGCCCAACACTTTGAAAACATTCAACTGGAGTCAGATAACTCATGTTTTCACATTAACACAGTATTTATAAGATCCAACAGCACCTTGCACATGGAATGTTAAAAGGTGCTGAATAAATGAAATGTCCCAGGGCATTTCACAGGACCATTATAACGTTTGTCTCGGAAACATAATAGACAATAGTAAGGTAGATTGCCAAAAGTTTGGTCAAAGGGGTAGATTTTCAGGGGTCTATTAATTGTTAAAAGAGATTTTGGAAGATTTAAGGAAGCAATTTTATGGCCTGTGTAGGTAATTGTATGACTATCAATGCTGGAGTAAATTAAATCAGGAATGGTCAAAAGATTAGAATTAAACGAGAGCAGAAATGTTGAATGGATGTATGGTGGGTGGAGAATATTACAAAGATTCAAAGGGGTGTGGGAGATTTGGAAGCAATGGATATAAGATAGATAAAAACTGAAAGAACTGCGGATGCTGTAAGATGTAGATACAGCACCCGCAGCTCTTTCAGTTTTTAATTAGTATTTAACTCACTGCCACATCTCTTGTAGGCATGCCCACCTTGAAGAAGTTCTACTCCTCTCTCTGACTGGTTCCAAGGAAGGGTCACCGACCTGAAACATTAAGTCTGATTTCTCTTTCACAGATGTTGCCGGATCTGCTGAGGTTTTCCAGCAATTTCTGTTTTTGAATATAAGATAGAGATTCACCAACGTTCATTTGTTAGCTCCTTATGATCTGCTGATAACTGACATCTATAGCTATCTAACATAACCTGAAAAGGGAACATTTGTAGGGTTGTAGATAAAGGACAGGGAATGACACTAAGCAAGCTGTTCTCGTCCTTGCAGGGAAACAGCATGGACACAACGGACCAAATGACTTTCTGTTGTCCTTGTAACCATTCAATGGTTTTATGATTCTAGAACTATTGAGGTCACAGGAATGTCATTATCACAATGTATGCCTTGATATCATGCTTTATCTGACTTGAATATACATCAGTGCTATTTCATTGTCTCAGGGCAGGATTCTT
Source organism: Rhincodon typus (assembly GCF_021869965.1). Taxonomy (NCBI): domain Eukaryota; kingdom Metazoa; phylum Chordata; class Chondrichthyes; order Orectolobiformes; family Rhincodontidae; genus Rhincodon; species Rhincodon typus. Next base: position 15,140,989 of record NC_063363.1, read on the forward strand.
GAAATTCCCCATCTACTACCATTGTAGAACTTCCATCACCAGGAGGATACGAGAGCGCAAGTTCAAGTTTCCTCACCACTTTCTGAGGGCAGCCTGGGAGGAACAATAAATGCAACCTCATCATTGTCACCCACAGCGTAAAATCACATTTGAAATACACTGTTGTGGGTTATAATTGTTTAATGCTACTTGGAGATGAAACAAAGAATAATTGAAAAGGAAACTCAGAAGAACAGTAAGTTGATCAGGTTAAGCAGCCCTGTAGAGTTATTTACTTTTCAAAAGAATGTTAGAAATGCAATGTTTTCATATTCAAAAAATAATAGTCTGGGCCAGTAATTTCCCATTTATTTGGATAAGTTTTTGATGAAATTCTTCTTTAATTTTAAGAAGGGAGTAATAGTTTCTGTCCTGACTTTTTAAAAAATAAGTGGAATTGGAGTTCTCAAGTGGGTGTATAGGCAAAATATCAACAATTGATTTTTGAATTCCATTGTCAAATTTGATACTGGGGACTTTCATGAATTGACATGACTTTAAAATGTCAAACAAAGGCACCAATTTAAAATACCTACAGGTATTACCTTACCATTATTGGCCAAGTTTCAGTATGGATTAGATAATAGACAGTAGAGCTGAAATTAACATTTTAAGGCAACGAAAGCAGGTAGCTAATTTCTCCAAACTCAAACCACTACTGCTGATGATCCAAGATGCCCACTAAATACCCTAGTCTCAGTTTAAGAGCTTATGCCTCATGCACAGCAAAAGAACTTTCAACTGTAAACTCCTTTTATATTGGACACTATCCCACTTTAGCTTTGTACCTTCAGGTATCAAGCTTGAAGGCAGTACGCTTGATGTTGTGTCTTTATTATTTTACTGGAGTTAGCAGGTAAGAAGATTGCTCTTTCTTTGACTCAAGGAAACTTGTGGAATTGGCTTCTTACTACTACAGTAGAAATTAGTTAACTGTATTTTAATTGGAGAGAATTACAGCTGTGTGCTAAAAAAATAACTTAAATCTTTAGTCGTGGGCAACTGGCAAAGCTGAAAAGAGGGGATTTAATTCACCCTGCCTCACCTTGTCCAAAAGCATTAATACTGCATCTTTGGTGTTAATGTGAAGTGATTTTGGCCCTCAAATTGAGAGTGTAAATCCAGAAGCTGAGCTTCAGCTAATTCTGGAGAGTGCAATGTGAGACTACTGAGAAAAGGCGATTTCACTTTCTTTCAGATTCAAACTGCATGGATTCTAACATGTTAAATTAATTGTAAAACATACCCAGGAGGTTCAATGAATATTGGGATATTTTGTGAAGTACTTTGCTTATTTTTAACTTTATTATTGGGGCTTACCGTGTACATTTTCTAAACATTTAAAAATGAACTACTGAAATTCTAATAAAATAAAACAAATAACTGCAGATACTAAAAATCAGAAACAGGAACTGAAATTGCTGGAGAAACTCAACAAGTCTGGAAGCATCTGTGAAGAGAAAGCGGAGTTAACATTTCAAGTCCAGTATCCCTTCTTCATTACTGAAAGACTGTGTTGAAATCTGAATACAGCAATGAGATAATCTTGACCGTAGTCAATTACAACCAAGTTGTTCAATAAGTTGAGGGCAAATGGCTTGAAATTGGTCAACATCCTTGTAATGCAGGGTGTCTCAAACAGTAGCATCTAAACATTAGTCAACCCATGAGTTTCCACCCTTCTCCATCAATAAGATTAATATCATTGGAAAAATTCTTTGTCTCTAGACATGTAGATTTTAGGTCCGGTTTGACTGTTGCCTTGCGGCCTGACAGTGGATCTCACTGTAAAACCTAAATGTATTAATTGAATATGAGTGTAATAACATTTTTACTAATCACAGTGTCTTAAAGAGTGTTGGAGTCCAAGAAGTGTGGGTCAGAAGCCAGTTATACAACACTTGTAGTCTCAGATTCGTGGAATGCAGTTGTGGAATTGTATCAAACTGCGTGCTCCCACGAGGAGCTCGAACAGTTCATACACTTCACTAACACCTTCCACCCCAACCTTAAATTTACCTGGACCATCTCTAACACCTCTCTCCCCTTCCTGGACCTCTCTGTCTCCATATCGGGCAACCACCTCGAAACCGATATTCATTTCAAGCCCACCGACTCCCACAGCTACCTAGAATACTCCTCCTCCCACCCACCTTCCTGCAAAAATGCTATCCCCT
>NC_063363.1:15148204-15231983 GCF_021869965.1 Rhincodon typus
TTCAGAAATGGGTTTCTGAAGAAGGGTCTAGGCCCGAAACGTCAGCCTTCCTGCTCCTCTGATGCTGCTTGGCCTGCTGTGTTCATCCAGCTCTACACCTTGTTATCTCAGATTCTCCAGCATCTGCAGTTCCTCCTAACTTTATCTGCCTGCTTAGGCTTATGTAAAAGTTTGCATGGCACTATATAAAAGAAGAGCTGACAAGTTATTGCTGGTACACACACAAGAACAGAAATTGCTGGAGAAACTCAACAGGTCTGGTATCATTTGTGGAGAGAAAACAGAGTTAACATTTTGAGCCCATTGACCCTTCTTCAGAACTGATAGCAGCTAGGAAAATGTGGTGACAGGGAGGGTGGACAGGAGATGGGGATAAAGGTGGAGAGGGAGCCTGGAGAGAGGGAGGGGAAAAAATTAGGCATATAAAGAGATTGAGATAATAAGCCAGGGAAGAAAAGAAGCTAGGAAGGTGCTAATGGACGCTGAGAGGGTGAAAATAAGTTGGCTGTGCTGAGAGCAACCCATGTCATGACAGGATCTAGGATGTGGGGAAAAGACATGGAGAGTGATGTTAAATTATTAACTAAACAATAACAAATAGAATTGTGGATGCTGCAAATTGGAAACAAAAACAGAAATTGGGAAAACTGGAAGAAAGGTCACTGGACTCAAAATGTTAACCCTGCTTTCACTTCAAAGATGCTGCCGGACCTGCTGAGTTTTTCCAGCAGTTTCTGTTTTAGTTAAACTATTAACTCTACTGAGTTCTGAAGGCTGTGATGGCCTCAAGTATAAGATGCGGTTTCTCACTTCCAGCTTGTTTTGAGGCTTTCTGGAGCACTGCAGCAGGCCTGAGACAGAAATGTTGGCCAGGGAGCATGGTGGTGTGTTTATGAGGCAGGTGACTGGTACCTCAGGGTCATTTTTACAGACATAGCATATGTGTCCTGCAAAGAGGTCACCCAGCCTGTTTGTCTCCTGATGTAGAGGAGACTGAATTGTGAGCAGTGAATACAGTAAACTGGACTGAGTGAAGTGCAGGTAAATCATTATTTTGCCTGGAGGGTGTTTCTGGGGACCTTGGATAGTGAGAAGGTAAACAGGCAAGTGTTGCATGTTCTGCAATTGCAACGGAGGGTGCCATTGGCATATTTGGTGGGATTGGGAGTGAAGGAAGAATGGACCCGAATGTTCCAGGGGGGAATGTCCCTGCAGACTGCTGACAGGGGAGGGGAATGTGTGTCTCATGGTGGCATTTTGCTGGAAGTGGCAGAAATGATGGTTTATGATCCGGCTTATGAGTTATTGCTGGTGACCTATCCAATATTCACTCTCCAACCAAAAGTACAAAAGCATATTATCTGGTCATTATCAGTGCTGATTTTGAGAAATAACTATATGCATATTGCCTGCTATGTTTCCTGCATTATAACAGTGATGGCATTTCAAGAACAGTATTCATTGGTTGGAGGCAATTTAAGATATTTGGTGCTTGTATAAGGTGTCCTGTAAATACAAGACTATTTTTTTTCCTGATTCAATCACAGAATTTGGAATAAAAACAAAATACTGGAAATGAACAGCATATTTGGCATCCTCTGTGGAGAAAGGAACAGGTCACCCATCAAAACTGGGAATAGTTAGAAATATGATAGGTTAAGTATGAATGGGTGGGGACAAAGGAGACAAGGGAAAGTTTGTGATGAAGCGAAGGGTAGGAGAAATTATGATACAAGACCAAAAGGACAGGTACGATAATGGAACAAAAGATCTTGATCATTTGGACTAATGCGCTGAAAAGTGGCAGATGGAGTTTAATTTAGATAAATGTGAGGTGCTGCATTTTGGAAAGGCAAATCAGGGCAGGACTTATACACTTAATGGTAAGGTCCTGGGGAATGTTACCGAGCAAAGAGACTTTGGAGTGCAAGTTCATAGTTTCTTGAATGTGGAGTCACAGGTAAATAGGATAGTGAAGAAGGCATTTTGCATGTTTGCCTTTATTGGTCAGTGCATAGAGTGTAGGAGTTGGGAGGTCATGCTGTGGCTGTACAGGGCATTGGTTAGCCCACTATTGGAATACTGCGCGCAATTCTGGCCTCCCTGCTATAGGAAGGATGTTGTGAATCTTGAAAGAGTTCAGAAAAACTTTACAAGGATGTTGCCAGGGTTGGAGTGTTTGAGCTATAGGGAGGGGCTGAATAAACTGAGGCTATTTTCCCTGGAGCATTGGACACTGAGGGGTGACCTTATGGAGGTTTGTAAAAATCACGAGGGGTGTGGAAAGGGTGAATAGCCAAGGTCTTTTCCCCAGGGTGGCTGAGTGCAAAACTAGACGGCATAGGTTTAAGGTGAGAGGGGAAGGATTTAAGAGGGATCTAAGGGGCAACCTTTGCATGCAGAGTGTGGTGCGTATATAGAATGAGCTGCCAGATGAAGTGGTGGAGTCTGTTACAATTACAACATTTAAAAGGCATCAGGATGGGTACATGAATAGGAAGGTTTAGAGGGATATGGGTCAAATGCTGGCATTTGGGATTAGATTTATTAGGATATCTGGTTGGTGTGGAAGAGTTGGAACCTGAAGGGTCTGTTTCCATGTCGTATATCTCTTTGACTCTATGACTCCATAAATAAAGCAACGAAAGATGTGTCAGCAGGAGTATAAATTTGGTATCGTTCATCTCCTGGACATTGTGACATCATAGAGTAAGGTAATAGTTTTTGTGTTGAGTACTACAAGTTTTGGATTCACGCCTAGGCAACATGTTGGCTGATTCAATGTGGTTCATTTTAATGTCTTTTTTAGACTATTATTATAATACCTGCAGATCACCCATAATATGTCTCATGCCATATCAAGATATACTGTACTATAAAGAAAGAAAGTATTATCTGACAGTTGTGGTAGACCTAAGGATCCACTTTACTTAGATCATCAGAATTGCTCATTCGGAATGCTCAGCTGTGCCAGTATAGTAACAACTTTTGACAGGGTTTGTATTCTGTAAGAGATTCTTATTGCCTTGGGGTCTTTTTTGGTTAGGATAAGTAATGTGATTGTTTTCACTAATAATTGGTTAAGAAGTGAAACATAATTTTGTGTAGTAATTGTCTCACCAGCAAAGAGATGGCGTTAATTAAAGCATCTTGACTGCCTGCGTTGTTTTAACTTGCACCGATTTCGGAGGAGTAAAAAATTCCTATGTTCCATCTTCCCTGGCTCTTATTCTTTAACAATTTGTACTTCATCTTTGATTCCTATATTTGTCTCACTATTATGTCATTTTACCCATCACCAACATCATGTTTGTCCTTTTGGTCACTCCTGTCCAGAATGAGATCACAGAGCTCTCAATTTTCTTAGTTTTCTTACTTAGTTCTGCACTTCAATAGAAGTCATCCATCTCTAACGTCTTCCAAATCTGAAGAAGATCATTGACCTGACTTGGTTAGGTGGATTTCTCCTTATAAATTGAGTTCATTCTTGTCTATAAAGCACAATAAATCTGCTGATAAATAGGGGGCATGAACTTATGCTCAATTCATTGTCTGCCCCTCTTACTGAATTTGTCATCAGTGAAAGCAGAACTTGATTAATTACATGAAAATACAATGCTTCAATGCACAGTTATATAAAAACACTTGGTAAAAGTAATTTGTTATTTGCAGCACTGATTACCCACTATACTTTGAAATCAACAATAACACTGTTAAAGATACTTATTAAAATGTATAAAAATTCTTCCTTTCTCAAATAACTTATTAAATACTAGAAGAACATGCAATTATTAAAATTTACTTTCAAAGGAACTTCAACATCGCATGATTCCTGTTCTGAAATTGATGATGTTAGCACCCTATCTTGTCGAAGTGATAGCCAACTCACTCACTTTGTGTGTGCACTTAAACTCAATTTTGTGAACTAACATGGATGTTACTAGATTGGTGTAATCTGTATAATTTCAACACCTTTAGTAATGTAGTACTATTAACAGCAAAACTGTGTTAGCATCTTACGTAAGAAGCACAGGGCCTGGAGGCAGTAACATCCTATTGCAATTCAATATTTGCCAAGACACTTTTAAAATGTTTGAACAACCACGTAGATGTCTGCGAAGATATGTATAACCAGCCAATACATTTCATGATCTCATCATGAATTATTACCACTTTATTGACATTATCGGCAATACATTTATCACATTTTGTGACCTATAAATCTTAAGTTGGTGTAAAAATGCTAAGTTTAGTTACTGTTAGCTTTTCCTGTCAGATATTATTAGACTCACCTGTGGTTCTGGGGGTCTGTATGCTTCAATGGAAGGCTTATTTTGGCACAAAGTGATCCTGGTGGAATAAAGTCTCGGCCAGACACTATTAAGGAACTTCTTGTTCCAGCTGACGTAACCAAGAGCTGAAGATTTAGGAATAGTTGGCACAGGATCATGTTCTACGTAATACCAACCTGCTGTATGTTAATTGAATCTCAGCTTTTCCATTGATTCATTGACTTGATGTTACTGTAAGGGCTGTTAGTTTCCCTCCTCGGCAGCCTGCTGCTTGCAAGGAAAACCCAGAAAGGTGGAGCTGTTAGCTAGGAACATCTGTATTAATCTCACTACCTCTTCAATCCCCTACTTAAAAAGAGGCATGTAGACAAGAGTGAGCAGTAATGTGACATGGCATATTTACTGAATGTCGTCATAATTCAGACCTTACACATGCCAAGTGCTATGTTCATAACTTGGGTGTTGTTAATTGTTTTTTGAAAATACTTAGATATCTGAACTCAAATTACATCATCTTAAACAGTCCAATGCAGGTGCCACACAAATATTTTAATGATTTTCTTTGGCTGCTTTTACAACACTTATTGTGTGCCAAACTATGATGGTAAAATCTCTGTTGTGAATTGCTCAATTAAGCCTGGAGTTATATGTAGATTGCTTATTTTAAAGCAGAATAGGGAAGGTGCACATTTCACATTTTATTAATATTCCTTGTGGAATTACTGTAATAATAAAACATTTTTTATTGAGCTTTAGCAGTCATATTATAAATGAACATAGTAATCATGCTTCCTTGATGGGTTGATTAATTTAGAAAGGAATAGCCAAGCCATAGAACCATATGCAGTCCCCAGATTGACCCCTACAATTTGTTGCACGTTAATTGACCCTGTTTGTGCTAAACAACTCTAGTTTTATGTGGAAAAATCTTTCCAGATTCTTGCTCCTCATTATCATTTTTTATGTACGTGTATGCCTGTACATGCGTGTGCACATAACTGATGTGCAGAATTATCCTTCCTAGATCTTCCACATTCATCTTCTATAATATTCAAATCATCCAAAACTCCGCAGTGCATATTCTTACCTATACCTGGTTAAGTTCACCCATCACCTTTTCTGTCCACTGAGTAATATTGGTTCTCCATTTAGCAATAATTCAATTTTAAATTTTAAAATTCTAATTTTTATGGCCAAACTTGCCAATGACCTCCAATGTTCCATTTCTCTGTAACTTGCTGCTACCTTACAACTAACATAGAACAGAGAACAGTACAGCACAGGAACAGGCCCTTTGGCCCACCAAGACTGCGCTGATGCATATTGCCTTTCTAAACTAAAAACCTTTCACTTCTACACCATATTCCTCTATTCCCTGCCTATCCGTATATCTGTCAAGATGCTTCTTAAACATTACTGTTGTATCTGCCTCCACCACTTCCTTTGGCAATACATCCCAGGCACTTACCACACTCTGTGTAAAAAACAAACCTGCCTCTCACATTTCCTTTAAACTTATCCCTTTTTATCTTAAGCCTATGTCCCCTAGTAATTGATGTTTTGACCCTGGGAAAAAAGACTCTGATAATGCATTCTATCCATGCATTTTGTAATTTTGTAAACTTCTTTCGGGTTGCCCCTTATCTTTCGATGTTCAAGTGAAAATAAACCATGTTTGTCCAATCTCTCCTCAAAGTTAATACTCTTCAAACCAGGTAACATCCTGGTAAAGGATGTCACCCAGGCAACTGTCTAAGCTCAGGAATTAACTTTATTCATTCACAGGATGAGGGCATTGCTGGCCAGGCAGCATTTATTGCCCATCCCTAATTGTCCAAAGGGCAGTTAAGAGTCAACCACATTGCTATGGGTCTGGAGTCACATGTAGTGCAGACCAGGTAAGGATGGCAGTTTCCTTCCCTAAAGGACATTAGTGAACCAGATGGACTTTTCTGACAATTGACAATGGATTCATGGTCATCATTAGACTCTTAATTCCACCATCTGCCATGGCAGGATTCGAACCTGAGTCCCCAGAACATTATCTGGATCTCTGGATCTCTGGATTAACAATCCACCGATAATACCACTAGGCCATTGCCTCACCCAGAAACATTGCAGAAACTACCAGAAACATTTCAATCTTTCCAACTCTCCTTCTAAAGCTAGCAGTTTGACAAAGTTTTCAGTCATCCATATTTGACTTTGTTACTTTTTTTCCTAAATACTGGGTTGTTTTGTTGTACTAACAGTATTACATAAATGTAAGTTGTTGTCTTTTGTTGTTTGCATGTTTAATATTGAGTGAGAATAGAATCAAGCCCTTGCCTTATCCTTATAGACAGCCAATTACTGTCAAGCTCGATTGAAAAATAGCAATTTAAATGAGATAGCAGAGAGTTACTACTATCCGTTAAATTGTAGTTCACCAGAGAGTCAAGGCTTTTGGGAGTGAGGGGAATTGCTGATATGAGATTTAATGTATGGTTCTCTCATTTCCTGGCTTAGACCACATAGTCAGAAAAAACTCTGCCATCTAGTGGGCCAAGCAGGAACTCCAATGCAACTGGTTATTATTCCTTCGTTTTGATTGCTCTCATTTTGATTTGCTTTGTGAATACACCAATTTTTATTGTTGCGATCATTTTGATATGTGTTGCTGCTTTGAAAACATGAGATTGGGAATAGTTTTTGACTCCCTAAAATTGTTGATTTTTGGTGGGATGAAAGGTTAAAAAGTTACAAATATGGAACATGGAACAGATCCAACTCATCTTGAACTCTCAGTTTCAACTGAGGTGGGAGAGAATGAGCAATGGAGAGAATGAATCTATGCTGATTGGTATTCCTGGAGCCACAAGGGAAGTACTTTTATAGAACAGCTTGTGGTCCTGGTCCTGCAAACAACCTGTAAATCCACTGAAGATCTGTCTGCTCACCAAGCAGACTCCCTTTCCGACAATTGGAACCCTTGCCCATCCCCACATCTACCCGACTACCATCTTGTTCACCCTGCAAAGTTTCTTCTCCCTCCCCTACTTATTACAACCTTTCCATATCTCTTTACCAGGCACCTCATCTGCTTTATGGCTATACATATTGCCCATAGTGTCCAGGGATGTGCAAGGCTAGGTCGGTTAGCCATGGTGAGTACAGGATGACGGGGATAGAGTGGGGTTAGGTCTGGGTGGGATGTTCTTCGGAGAGTCGCTGCAGACTCAATGGGCTGAATGGCCTCTATTTGCACTGTGGGGTTTCTATGATTTTGATACGGAAGTTGCTGGCAGCCCTGTTGACTGGAAGGAAATTTGGGGAAAACATTTAAATTACAATGTTAAACTGCAGGATGTTTGGGAAGCCCATTAACCTGGGTTTCAAATTCATATGTCCTCCCCCAGCTTTGGACACATTGCTTCATAAATGTTAAGATCACAATCTCCAAATGATAAAATCCATCACCGAAAACATTTTCTCCAGGCAATTGTGCATAAGAACACTGGCGATGGATGTGAACATTTCGTTGATTGGAAATAGGCTGTCATCACTATGTCAGCAATCTGCATGGAAAATTGTTAAGTGAATAACTTATTTTAATATTTCCATAGAGCTATGAGAAATAGGAGTCCTTCTCCTGGGTTCTCAGTACTTCCAGTGACCACTTCCCCACCTCTTGCTGCTCTCCAACTTCTCACATCCCACCTGAGGTCCTTGGCCATGGAGCCAGGTGCCCAGCAGATGCTTGCTTTCATCAAACAAACTGTGGAAATGCATCACCTCCTGAATATTTTGATCCTGCCTGAGAAATTATTTCTTAAAATCTCCAAGCCTCTGCCTTCTGATCCAAGGATTGGTGTTTTAAACATTAAGTAACGAAATATTTAATCTGGTTAATATTGTATGTGAAGAGTGGCTGTTGCATTTCAAGACCCTTTTTAGCCTTCAGTTTCTTTTGTTTTGTCCACTGCCACTTATTTTAGTTTGAACTCCATGTCCAAAATTCAAAGTAGTTTAGTGTAATGAGCTTGGATATAATAATAAAATGGTGATATATAGCATGATGTAACAGTGACATCGGCAGTGAGATGCAAGAGATTGTGGAAAAAGGATGAATAGTCTGAATTAAATGCTGCAGAAACCTGCTCGAGTCATTTCATTCTTTGGTAAAGGGGAGTCATTACAGACAATACACTACAAAGAGGAAACGAATCGTTAGCTTTTCAATGTGCAGATTAGAATCCCAAACCATAAGTTTTAATTGAGACAGCACAAATCAAGTAGTACAAGACTGAATCCCCAATTAATCTGCATGATCACCATCTATTAATTGTAGGTTGGCTTTCCAATCCCTGTGTGTACCATTATTTATCACTTGTTTAGTTTCCTGCAGCATTCCATAAGAGACTTCAGGACTTACGTATATTATTCAGCAAAGGAAGGTTAGTCAGGAAGACTTAAAGTAGGATTTTGGCTCCCAAGGTAGTTAATTTGAGTTGAGAAATCATCTGACTTGCTGAATCTGCCTTTGTAAAAGTGTTCAGAATCACCAAGATTTTCTTCCACTGAAGTGAATTTAGAATGGAGTTGGATAGACTGATTTGAGAAGCAGAACTTAACTCCGTCAATAGTCTCTCGTACCCTCCATGTCAACTCCATAGCCACTCACTCAGTATCTATCATGAGGAGGAGCAAATTACTGCAGATGCTGGAATCTGTACTGAAAACAACAAATGCTGGAGATCACAGCAGGTCAGACAGCATACACGGAGAGTCATCTAGACTCGAAACGTTAGCTTGCTCTCTCTCTCCATGGATGTTGTCTGACCCGCTGCGACTTCCAGCATTTGTTGTTTTCAGTCTATCATGAGAAGCCCTTGGGGGCCATGTGGAGATTAAACAAAGTGCATAACCCGACATTTTTCCACATCATAATCCATCTGACAAGTTTTTGCCCATTCGGTTAACTTGTCTATATTCCTCTGCAGCTTGTTTTTACCATCTTCACCACTTGCCCTTTCACTTATTTTTGTTGTTTCCTCAAACTTCATGCATTCATAGAGTCATGGAGTCATATGGCATGAAACCATAGGTTTCCCAAACTAAACTGTCCCACTCACCTGCATTTATCCCACATCCCTCTAAACCCTTCCTATTCATGTACCTGTCCAAATGTCTTTTAAATGTTGTAACTGTACCTGCATCTACCACTTCACCTGGCAGTTCATGCCACACCCTCTGTGTAAAAAAATTGCCCCCAAGCCCATTTTAAATCTTTCCCCTCTCACCTTAAACATATGCCCTTTCACTTTCCTCATCCAAGACATTAACATTGTAAATAATTGTGGCTCCAGCACTGATCCCGGTGGCACTCCTCAGGCTGCCAACCTGAACATGTTCCCTTCATCCCAACTCTGTCTTCTATTAGTTAACCAATCCTCTACCATGCAAATCTACTACCTCAAACATCATGGACTCTAATCATTTTATGTATCCCAATAAGGGATACCTTATCAAACACCTTCTGGATATCCAAATATATTTCATCGACTTTTTATCTAACCTGCTTGTTATCTCCTCAAAGACTTCTAATAAATTTGTCATGAAGCCAGGCTGACTCTTTTTAATCACATTATGTGGTTCTAAATGCTCTGCTATTATATCCTTTGTAACGGACTCTAACATTTTCCAATGGCAGTTATTCACATAACCCACTTGGGGCAGTGTGGATGGGAATCATGTATGCAAAAGTAATCTTTGAATTGCATTGGGCTCGTTTGTGTTGAGCAATCCATCAGATGTACAGTTTGTTGTATTGCCTGCAGATGGAATGATTCTACTAGTGCAGATCATTCTGAAGCTTGGACCATAAGGTGACAAGTGGCCTTGCTCCTATATCTGACGGAAGTATTAAGATAGGTATCATGTTCTCGATAGCATTTTGCATGTATGATCCATTACCAAAGGTACTGCAGCTTTATTTAAAGTGGTAAATAGTTTAATACCATCTGTTAAAGTACAGGGTTTGTACAACAATGTTAGCTAATTTGTATAGACCAAAAATCCCATTAAAAATCCCTGCTTGAATAGACTGAAACAACATACTTCTGAAAAAGGTCTATGTTCATCCTGTCCAATTCACTCAAAAGCAAAATATCTGCAGCTCACTTTTCTAAACTGGTGGCCAGTCTGTAGTGAGTAAACTTTAAAATCAGAGAGCCTCTGGGGTTCTGCTCAGATAATTTAACAGTTGAAATGATTCAAAATTGCAAATTTGTTCCCTGAAAATATTGAAGTAACAGTTATTGTGTGGGCAAAATTTCCCTTTAATTCCACAGCAGCTGTGGAAACACAGCTTGCAGAGAAACTGTAGTCACAAAACAAATTGGGAAACAATTTCTGGAAAATGCTGTTTAAGATGGAAAACCCAAGTGTGCAGATGTCTCTGGTCTGATTACACATGATTTAGAAGAATCGGAACATCCATTTTGCATTGCTGTGGGAGTCTTTGCCAGGGTGTGAATGATGACTGGTAGGTAAGTGATGCTTTTCTTTCATTGCTTGCGGTTTGTTAAATCACAGCTGGTTTAAGCCATGAAGAATTTAATTCTGAACATGCCTCATGACATAATGGAAGAGCTTAATTTGAAAATGACAGTGCTTTACTTTTGATTCTCCATTGTGTGGAAATAGTAGAACAGGCAGCCCCTGAGGGTCTAATGGACCCCTGCTAGATTGTGGTTCTACCATGTATCAAGTGTTATATAATTTAAAAATGTACTTCTATTTATCCCATCACAATATGATACATCTTTTGAACTTCTTCTTGGGCAGTTGCTTGGGATGGCGGATAACTGGCTTGCACTCTGACTCTTCAGGTTCTGAGATGGCTGGTAAGTCCAATGTGTGATTAGACTCTGCCACATGCGGGGCAGTCAGTGGTTAAAGAGTTGGTTAGTTGTGTTGTTTGCTTGTTCTCTCCAGTGGCTCGGCTTTATCCGCACACGCTCCTGATGAATGGCTCTTCACCACCTTGGCTGATTACAAGCTTGGGTCTCCCATGAGTGATGGATATGTTTGACTGCTTCAAGAATGCATTGTAGACATCCCCAAACTGTTTCTGCCGCCCTTCTTGAATGCTCCATCATGACCAGGTTCCAAATAGAGCAGTTGCTTTGGGAACTCTGGTGTCAGGCATATGAATGACACGTAACAACCAGTGGCACGGGTTTTGAGTGTTTAGCGCTTTGATGCTGGGCATGTTGGCTTGGGACAAGACCTTTCCATTTGACTGCCTTTTTTTCATCTTGATTTGCAGGATCTTGCGAAAGTGCTGCTGTTCATGGTACTCCAGTTATCCAAGTCTCCAAAAGGAACGTAAGGTTATCATTCCGTATTTACCACTGGCATTACACAACCAAATAGGAGACTGCATCAAGATTATTGCAGTGAGATTTTGGCTATCTTTTTTCTTTACTCTTGCCCCACATCTCGTAACACAATGACCGGTTTCATGGTCATTCGAAGGCTTTAAGCTCATTTTAAATCATCAAAACTGTTGATGAGGAAGTGAGTTTTCAGCTTTGCCAATAGTTGATCTTGTAACGTTTTGGAAAAGGAGAGTTCTTGTCCTCCACATCTGAAATGCAAGAGTGGAGCTGCCTTCTGAGATCTACCTGTACTCTGGGTGAAACCTTCCCAACACATGGTGCAAAAATGTTGCTGAAGTACTTGCAATTTTCATTTATTTGTCTGTCACCGTCTCTCTTTTCCTCCTTTTGGTTTGTACTTCAGTCAGTTCCCTACTGTTGTCCTGTCCTGTGTAAAAAATAAACATTTGACTTCTCAACGCAAATTAAAATTATGCAGAGGCTGCATCCACTTAGTTGCAGCATGACATCTACAGAGACATCACAACAGCAACTGCTGCTGCTCCCAGTTCTGCTTCGCAGTGCAATTTCACACAGAGTGAACACTGTTCTTCATTTGAAATATGCTTGAAATGAAGCTGTGCCCTGCCAAAATCAACAGATTTGTTTACTTTGCATTACCTGCACTGAGGTTAATATTTAAGCCAACTCTACACATCATGTGCAAGTCATTTAAAATTACTGAAAAACAGTGGACAACTAGACAGGGGCAGCTTTCTACAGTCCTTTCAGGCTTAAAATCAATGCATGGCTGGTTCATGCATTGGCACCAAGTACATGCTCATTGAAAATAAATTAGATCCTTCTTTAAAGCAGCAGAACTCATTCTGAGATAAATGAACAAGAGAAGCAGGTATTTAAAGCACCAAATCCATTGTCCAGGGAGTGTGGAATTGGACTCCTATTTTAATCAGTAAGAGTGGTGAAGTACAATTTTTATAGAGCACTCTTCGCACAGCAAATACATTCTGAGGTGCTTCACAGGGATAAGGATATGTGGTTCACCAGCAGAAGTGAAGGATTTTACAGAGGTAAAAATGGACAGTCTGTGACAAACATAGAAGTAAGTGCAAGAGTGGGCCATTACACCCTTCGAGCTTGCACCACCATTCAATATGACCATGGCTGATCATGCAAGTTCAGTATCCCACTTCCACTTTCTCTTCATGACCCTTGATCCCTTTAGCCACAAGGGCTAGGTCTTTCGTGAATATATTTAACAAACTGGTCCCAAAAGCTTTCTGGTTCACAGGTTCACAACACTCTGAGTAAAGAAATTCTTCCCCATCTCAGCCCTTAATGGCTTACCCCTTATTCTTAGACTGTGAAAAGCTCAGCTCAAGTAGAATCATAGAATCCCTGCAGCATGGAAGCAGGCCATTCAGCCTATGGTGTCCGCACTGACCCTCCAAAGAGCAGCCCACTCAGACCAACCCCTCCCTGTAACACTGCATTTCCCATGTATAATCCATCTAGCCTGCATATTCCTTGACACTATGGGCAATTTACCATGGCCAATTCACCTAACCTGTACATCTTTGGACTGTGGAAAGAAACCAGAGTACCCAGAGGAAACCCCTGCAGACACAGGGAGAATGTGCAAACTTCACACAGTCACCCAAGGGTGGAATTGAACCCGAGTCCCTGGTGCTGTGAGGCAGCATTGCTAACCACTGAGCCACCATAATGTGAAATAAGGTGTTATATAAGATGTGAAATTTGTGAACAGTATAGTTCATCCTGTAGTACATTGTTGAAAAATGGGATTAATGAAATACAATAGATGAGGGTCTCTTTCCATCCTGTAAAGATTCTTGGGCTCTATCCGAGACAATGGCTGGCTAGAGAGAGATGTCATCAGGAACTGTATGCTACCTCTTGGGAACATTTTTAAACATAGAGCTACCCTCCTGTACCTGAACAGCACCAATTCCTGGATGGATTAGAACATTTCTTTTGCTCAATGTTGCTGCATTAAAATCATCTTGACTAGCTCCAATCAGGAACATTACATTTAAGCTACTGCTTTCTCCTCCTGTTTATGTAAATAGTCTCATTGAACCAGGGTGAACTAAAATTAGCCAGATGGATTTCAGAAGCTTTTACTAGCTCTGTACATCATGAAATAAAGGTCAAAATATTTGAACTTCTAATGCAGAGAGGTTGATGCATGAAGAACTTCAGGGAACTTAGAGGTTGGTGCAAGTTTGTAAGATATGCATAAGGCTAAGGAGAGGCAGTTGAATGGTAAGGTATGATGCTCAGAAGCATGTCAATAGAGCAGGCTTGGGCCTTAGAAGAAAAAATAGTCTGACTGGAATTGAGGGGAAAAAACATAAAAAGTGCAAAGGGTGAGGGTTTGGACACAGTGGGCTCAAGGAGGTGAGAATGGAATGCATAGTGTAAGGTGAAGAAAAGCTTCAAATTGCCCTTGCCTTACTGGACAACCCTAATGTATCACTAGGTTTTGGCTGTAGAGAGAGAGAGAGGGAGAGAGAGTGAGGTGTGGCTCCACTAGCAGTCAAACTAGTTGTTAATCTTGGAGTTTGAGTCTCTACACTACTCCATCAAAGTTTATTGCTGTGGATATGTCATTTTGCTGGGTGGTGGTGGCAAGTGTGAGAGGCTGTTTGGCATTTTCTGAAAAGAAGGGGAAATAAAAACAACTAATGGCGAGGCCAATGTCTTGGTGGGTAGCTTTTCAGGCTGTTATGAGTTAGTGAGACACGTGTGTGAAGGCAGTGACAGTTGAAGTTTGGAGGAAGTCAATGCATTGCTAGTGGTGAAAGTGATGAGGAAATGGTTAGGAATCATTAGGCACGGCTAGCTCAGTCGGTAGACCATGAGACTCTTAATCTCAAGGTCGTGGGTTCGAGCTGCGCAGCTTTGTTTCTGGGTGGCATGGTGGCTCATTGGTTAGCATTACTACCTCACAGTGCCAGGGGCCTGGGTTCAATTCTACCCTCGGGTGACTGTCTGTGTGGAGTTTGCATGTTCTCCCTGTGTCTGTGTGGGTTTCCTCCCACAGTCCAGGCTAGGTGGATTGGTCATCCTAAACTGCCTATAGTGTTCAGGGGCATGTAGATTAGGTGGGTTTTAGGGGGATGGGTCTGGGTGGGATGCTCTGAGGATTGGTGTGGACTTGTTGGGCCGAAGGGCCTGTTTCCACACTGTTGGGATTCTAATTCTAATTCATGACATTGGATGTGGAGAGATTAGGTGATGGTCAGCACCTAATATTGCATCATTTAGTTTGGGTTAATTGTGGAGTGCAATCTTTCATGTAACAACATTTTCCTTATCTTGACTCCTTAACTACTTAATGTTTTTAATGTTTTATAAACTTGAACGTCTCTAATCTTCTAGAATGACCAAACTTACTTCCACTCAAGAGTGTGTCATCTTCTTACTAACATGTTCTGCTTCACGTTTATCAACATTGAATTCCATTTCTCAATTTCTTTTCTCATTCTGTCATTTGTTAATATTGCCTGTGGTTTCCTGCGATGTTACAGAATTATTTACTCCGGCTCTCATTGCTACGTAACATCTTCCCACGTGTCCAGTTGATGCTGCCCTACAAAGAAAGAATGGTTATTTAGATAAAGTGCTCAAAAAGAGCTGGCACCTCTGTAACTGTGCCTAAGCATTCGTAATGGCCTCAAGTGAGATGGGGATTAAGGGGAAATAATAGGTAAAAAGACTGATTACAAGCATGCCTTTTTTTATACTTTTGATATTTGAACATTTCTGTGAGGACTGCCTATCATGATTTCTTTTGGCATTTTGTAAAGCATATCCCATCAGTGAAGAGAAGCAAACCCTTCCCTCTAAGAAGCTATTTCTGGATAAGTGGTCCAAATCACATTTTAATTATTACTTTGGAAGGATTTGGATTGTCTGATGTTTAATCATTATGCTAACTCCGACATTGTGATTTATCACTGAAACAGCCAGTGACTCATGAGTGGATTAGAAATGTCTCACACATAAAGGAGGAGTAACTTGGGACTTCACCTGAAACCACAGCTTGGGCTGGATTTACTGCA
The DNA here is from genome assembly GCF_021869965.1 of Rhincodon typus. Taxonomy (NCBI): domain Eukaryota; kingdom Metazoa; phylum Chordata; class Chondrichthyes; order Orectolobiformes; family Rhincodontidae; genus Rhincodon; species Rhincodon typus. The sequence continues at coordinate 15,163,970 of NC_063363.1, forward strand.
CCACTTGAGTAGAATTAAAAACAAATAGAAATGTAATACTTTAAAGAAAGTTTATTTATAAAGTGTCATTGAAACATATGGAACTGTTTAGGATCGATGGTAAAGTCCATAGTGTAGCAACAAAATGTTATTTAAGGCACCTGGTTTCAGGATCCTAAGGATATCATTTGCATGAATGATCTCAATCAGAGAGACATCCAGCCAAGTCGCATATTTCCCAAACAATGTGCTGGGAAATTAACCTTGCTCAATTATTTCTGGTTTGTCACATTATTTTCTTCTGTCTTCCCATCCCCTTGCCTTTTTTCCCACCAGAAAATTGCTCTTCAACTTATCACTAATTGGGAAACTAGATTTGTGTAGAAATCCAGTTGTCAATGCCCTATTTATACTGATTGATGAGGACTTGCAATATACGCTGTTTAATAGAGGTATACCTGTTTTTATTGTTTCAAACACTCCTTGGTCAGAAGTTTCTTAGCCAGAAGAGGGAATGTCGAAATTTTCCCATATGGGCTAATTTGGTTATTCTAATGCATGTTCAGGCATGGATATAAATCCTTTCCTGTTCTGCTGGCATTACAAGGCTACTTTCTTCTATGTATTGCATTTTGTTTGAAATCACCCACACAAAATGCAAACGTGTAATCAGGCGCTAAACTCTGAACTGGATCATCTCCCCGCTTGTGATAACAGCTCAACTTAGGATTTCAGAATGGGTATAGAGCAGGCTGAATGGGATATCAGCTTTCACAGAAACAAAATCAAAAATTGCTGGTAAAGTTCAGCAGCTCTGGCAGCATCTGTGAAGAGAAATCAGAGTCAATATTTCGGTCCAGTGACCCTTCCTCAGAACAGCTTTCACAGAGCTGGTACAAGCACAATGGGCCGAATAGCTTTCTTCTGAAGTATATGATTTTAAAAGCCAATTGGATTAAGGCTTTGTTTACCAGTAATTTGATTTCCCACGCCCACATATATGTCCTTTACTTACCCTTCTACCTCAACCCTCACTTACTCTCCCTACTTGCCCCCCGACACACCCTCATTTCATTCATTCTTCTCTTTTCTCTTTTGCTTCCTTCCTCTGCTTCCCAAACTCCTCCTCCACCCAGCTCCCTTCGTCTTTTTCATGCCCCCTCCACGTTACTCTCCCTTAACCTCTTGCCCCTCCCCCTTATTCTCCACTTTTGCTCCTCCTAACTTTCCTTAGCCCTCAACTCCCCCAAGTGTCCCTGTTGTCCCTGCTTCCCATCCTCCTTACACTTGATCCTTCTTTCCTCTGAAACTTAAGAACAGGTGAGTGACTAGTTTTTAAATGTTTAATCCCACATTAAACTCTAATAAGGCATTGCTTTGTTTCCCCTATTAATTATAGTGTTGTCACTGAGAATTCTGTTGGCTCTAATATCAATTGCTGGATGGATGAGCCAAAATTTCTTGCATCTAGTAAAACCAAAGCCCCTTTTTGTCTTCTGTAGCCTCTTTGCTTCCCCACCCAGTGGATTGGGAGTTCAGCAAGGTTATTATCTGCTTTAAACTTGAGCAGATCTTCATACCCATGTTCATGTCTTGGCACGGTGGTGTTCTGGCCTGGCAGTGGAGCCAAAGCCTCCTGGTTACAGTATACCAAGAGCGCAGACTCCTGGCACTGGCAAGGCAGCAGCTGCAATGGTGATAGTGTGATATACCCAGAGTGGGAACTCCGTGTTATCGATGAGGTAGTGGCAGTGGAGCTGGGGACACCTGGTTGCAGGGCGAGTGTGGCTTCAAGATAGGACTTGACAGCGACATCGGTGAGTTGGGACCAGTGGCTAAGAGGTGGCATTTAATGGAGGGCGACTCCTATGATGGTGGGTCCAGAGCAGACGGCAGCGGGGCGATGGATCAGGGGTTGCTGGTGAGCTGACTCAGGACTAATGGTGGAGACGGGGGAACAAAGATAGACTCTCTTTCAGTTGTATCTTTTTACTCTTTTTATTCTTACAATGTTCAAAATGATGCTGGATTGTGACAACAGTTGATGCTTTTCACTGTATTATTCACTGTAAAATAGTCATAATAAATCATTCAAATTCAAATTCAAAATTCAATTAATTGATGAGGCCTCCTTTCAACAACTGATGAAACTCTAATCCATACCTGAAGAATATTGATAATCAACTTCTCAAAAGCCTTTCTCCCTATCCTCCAGGCACTTCAACTCCTTGATCAGAAGGCCCTGTAGATGTTCCATAACCAATCTCCCCTCATGCGCCTCCATTACCCATTATCCTTATAAAGATCCACTGACTTAATTTTAATACTAATATTAAAGTTTCATTTCTAAATGTCTCGATACCTATAACCTCTCCATCTAGAAATCCCCTGAACTATGAGCACCCCCTTGTTCTTCAGACTCCATTGTTCCCTATTCTGTCAGCTGAGGTTGGTCCTTCAATTCAAACCCCTGCCTCCTCGAGATTTCAATCAAACTACTTTTGGTGCATCCCTGACTTTCTTCAAAAGCCATCTAAAACTCATATTTTCAACCTGGCATTCAATGCATTCCCTCAATCTCTGTCCTCACTCATTTCCTCCCTCCTTTGTAGAGTAAAGCACCTTCAAGCTAGCCTTTGAAAAGCACTTTAAAAGGAAATAGAAATTTCAATATGAATTTCCTGTGCAAGCACTCTCAAAATTTCATTGAGGCCACCTTCGATCTTAGTATATAAACATTAGGTTGTAATTATAGGGAATTTTTAACTTTCGTTTATAAGGTCTTTCAAAGGAGTGTTATGAAGCAAAGTTTAGCAGTGAACCATATCAATTATAATGGGGCAAGTGACTTTGTTGTTCACCTACTTGTCTGTTTGAGGATAGTGCCAGAATTTTTGGTATCTGTGGAACATTTTGCGAGATTTTATTACGCTAAGGGTACTACATCTTTGCAATTAGTTGTTGTTGATTTGGGATGTGAAATGTTTGAACCTCAAATGAACAATTTTAAATCAGAAGAACTGGCAAAATTTGACCACTCGCATCACTCTTCCTGCTGCCATATGGTTTGAACAATTTGAATTATTAATATCATGACACATTTTAAACTAGACACACAGCTGTTTCAATAAGGGAGAACTGAATCATGTGGAGGAATGGTTGCTGATGCCAGTTTTAAAATCCGTGCTGATGGAGACTGGGACATGAGCTCTGTGTATGAAGATTTCCTCACGGTGCGCAAAAATAACAGATTAATGAAAATACCAAAGCAGACTTCAAAGGCACCAGTATAATCTCGTATTTAAAAGACATCAAATAACTGATAATTGGTCAGGCTGAACAATTGACAGAGCAATGTGCCCGAGGTTTGATGTTTACACTGCTACATCCAGTCCTCAGGGTGACAACTCCCTTTGGTTTCCCACCCTCCTGTTTACTTTGAATGACCTGATCATGTGCCAACATGTGCCATCGTAACAGAGGTGACATAGTGATTCAGCCTCACAGCACTGTGCAAACACCTTCCTTTCCCAACTTTGTAATTACTAACTACCTAAAATAGGAAAGATTTTCATTCAAAAGGGTGCTATTTAATTTTCTGATTGTGCACTTACCATAGTTTATGGCGACTTATTCTCTGTTGTCCAACTGAACAATAATTTTAAAAAATATACATTTACCTTGGCTTAAATTTTAGAGTAGTTTTCACAACGTAGGTTGATAATGAGAAAGTATAAATATTATTTTTTGCTTGTTGTATCCATAATTCACTTTGATCCATGTGCAACACCTGGAATTTGAGCTCTTTTCTTTCTCTGCTGGTGAGATGTTGGATTGATTTTCATGAACATTAAGTGAAAAACACATCAGTTGGGCATTCACGATCACGAAGAGCTTATTTGAAAATTCCAGCCAAGGTTCTTAACACGAAGAAGGTAAAATGCTATTGTTTATGAACAATTGCTGATGAGGCTGGAAACAATAACAGACTACGCTTTATCAATTTACTGTAGATTGCATTGCCTCATTATAGAGACCCAGACCTGATCATTCTAAAGTGCCAATGATAAATCGAGTAACCAGTTTCATCTTGCACAATGTTCATTGGATGTATTAGCAGTGCACAGCCTTACGTGCGGTTCACTATTTTATCATGGATAAGGATGGTTACTGATTAGTCACTAAGAATAGATAACTTTTCAGCTAATTTGATACATGACTGTACTAAGCCAAATTGCTTCATATAATGCAACATCACCAGACTGTTCTGTATCTGGATTTTATCAGATTTCACACAACCACTGGTATTTTGTAAAACCCAGTGAAGCAGTTGAATATTCTGGATTTGTGGTCAGAGCAGTAAATTGCTAACACTTGCTGGCAGTGGTTGACACGTCCAATGTGAAATGATGGTGGATGTCATGGTTTACATAAAATTGTCAAAAAGGCTGAGGACAGAATTTCCCACTCCCTGCAGCAGTGTGAGCAATCATGTGGAATGGAAAAATAATCAGAATCTTGATGCTGAGAAAAGATTTCTGATTTTCCCCCAAAGTCTTAAACTGTGAGTTCAGAACCTCACTAATGAGCAGCAATTAACTTATCACTGTGCATTTTCATCTCATTAATAGCCCAACCCACCTCATTTCTATTCATCTTCCAAATCTCCTCTCCTTCCCAAAGAAGCTAAATGGCACCAGTTCCCAACCTGGAAGTTAGAGCAGTTACCGGGCAGCAGCACCTCAACACTTGCTTCTCTTGGCCTTCATCCAAATCTGTCTTCATCACAATGTCTTTGCATGCCCTACAGACATTGTTCTCCTCCACCTTTCATCCAAGCAGGCCTCCATCAGCAAATTACCAGCCTTAACACCTCACCATGCCTGCTCTCAGACCAACTGGCATGCCACTGCAGCCTGCCAGGACTTCACTTTGGATGGCAGGCACACATGTCCCTGCCAGGTTGCTTTGCAGACAGGCACACACATGCATCTTGTGCATCTCCACAGGATGCATCATATGGCTTTGGTTTTGTATCTTAGCACTCATTCGGTTTGTGTGTACTTTGAGGTTGCCACCTCTGGCTTGCGTGGCTTTGCAGCATGTAGGGAAGGACAGGCAGCTTGTGACAGTTTGGAGCACTGAACAGTCAAAGGGATTGACTTATAGTTGCACAAGACCAGGCAACATCAATATGTGCCAGCAACTTACGTGGCAAGCACACTGCATGTAAGTCAAGCAGTGGCCATATGAAAGTCAAGGGGTTGCAGTCCTTAGTAGGGTCAAGGGGACTATGTAGAGTAAGGAGGTATTACAGTTGCTTATGGAGCTTGTCTGATTGTCCACTCAGGGGCAGATGGATCTATCAGGGTCCTTCTCTCCAGGACCCTATCTAGCAGGATCCAGCAGGGTCCTTCTCTCCAGCATCCTATCCAGCAGGGTCCTCCTCTTCAGCACCCTATCCAGCAGGATCCAGCAGGGTCCTCCTCTCCAGCACCCTATCAAGCAGGATCCATTAGCGTCCTCCTCTCCAGCACTCTATCCAGCAGGATCCTCCTCTCCAGCACCCTATTCAGCAGGATCCAGCAGGACCCTCTAGGTGAACCAAAAAGTTAACTTACCTTACACTTCCTTAGAAATAATCAAGCAGGACCACAGTGTTAAGGGAATTCCTGGCTTGTAGCATCTGAAATGCTGAGCCTCACCTGCCAATGGTTCCATGAGATGTGTGCTGTAGAGACCGGTTGCACAATTAATTGGATGCAGCGTGTAAGATTGTGTGAGAGTAGTCAATATGAGCCATGGCAGACCGGCTGCCAAGAATCTCACTTGATAAAATGCTGCCTTAAAAGGAGAAATTGTAGGCTCAATTTACACTGGACCATCAGTCTTTTGTGGAGATTCTCATCGACTTCATTTCCCCAAAGATCTTTGGAAAAGCCCAACAGCTTCAGGCCCCTTTATGATATCAATCTCTATTCCTTGCAGCCATGATGTGGAGGTGCCAGTGTTGGACTGGGGTGGACAAAGTCAGAAATCTCATGACACCAGGTTACAGTCCAACAGGTTTATTTGAAATCACAAGCTTTTGGAGTGCTGCTGCTTCATCATGTGAAGGAGCACCTGATGAAGGAATAACTCCGAAAGATTGTGATTTCAAATAAACCTATTGGACTATAACCTGGTGTTGTGTGACTTCTAACTTTATTCCTTGCAGGGCTGTGTACACAATTATTCATCTAAATGTTGCTGGGGTATTTGCATTGCCATACAGCATTCACATTCTACTGTTCTCGTTCAACATTCATGTCTAAGTTTCAAGCTCAACACTCACATAACCAATTTTAACATACAGGTACTATTGGCTGGATTAAAGACAACCAGTTTTCAGCAAATTAAAACCAATTCTTTTGAAACTTGCTCTCACCTTTAAAATTGTATGAAGTAATATTGAAAATGTTTTGATGTCTGCCTTGAAGTTAGAGACAAGCATATATATTACCAGAGAGGGGTGTTTGCAAGCCTTAACATAAGGAACATAAGGACTAGGAGCAGGAGTAGGTCGTCTGGCCCTTCGAGCCTGCTCCGCCATTCAATAAGATCATGGCTGATCTTTTCATGGACTCAGATCCACTTACCCGCGTTCTCACCGTATCCCTTAATTCCTTTATTGTTCAAAAAAAATCTACCTTTTTTTTAAAAACGTTTACTGAAGTAGCGTCAACTACTTCACTGGGCAACGAATTCCATAGATTAACAACCCTCTGGGTGAAGAAATTCCTTCTCTTAAAGCATTTTAAGGTGGTTAAATTCCCCTGGGCCTGATCAAGTCCATCCTTGGATGTTGTGGGAGGCTAGGAAAGAAATTGCAGAGGCCCTTTCAGAGATTTTTGCTTTATCTTTAACTGCTGGTGAAGTTCTACAGACTGGAGGGTAACTAATGTTGTTTTATTATTTACGAAAGGTAGCAAAAACAAGCCAGGGAACTTCAGGCCAGCGAGCCTGACATCAGTGGTAGGCAAGTTATTGGAGAGGATACTGAGGGACAGGATCAACCAACATTTGGATAGTTAAGCTCTGATTAGGGATAGCCAGCATGGATTTGTCTGTGGGAGGTCATGTCTGACAAATCTTTTAGAGGTTTTCAAAGAGGATAAATGAGGATAGGGCAGTGGATGTTTAGTAAGGCCTTCGATAAGGTCCCGCACGGCAGGCTGGTCATGAAGGCTAGGTCGCTTGGGATCCAGGGGGAGCTAAATGATTGGATTCAAAATTGGCTCGATGGTAGGAAGCAGAGGATGATGGTTGAAGGTTGTTTCGTGGAGGCCTGTGATTAGTGGTGTGCCACAGGACTCAGTGCTGGGGCCTTTGTTATTTGTTATTTACATAAATGATCTGGATGTGAATGTACAAGGCGTGATTAGTAAGTTTGCGGATGATACAAAATTAGGAGGTATTGTTGATAGCGAGGAAGGTCATCAGAAGAGGGATCTTGATCAGATGGGGAAGTGGGCTGAGGATTGGCAAATGCAATTCAATACAGATAAGTGTGAGGTGTTGCACTTTGGAAAGTCAAATGAAAGTAGGACATTTACAGTAAATGGTAAGGTCCTGAGGAGATTTTGTGGAACAGAGGGACCTAGGAGTACAAGTACATAGTTTATTGAATGCAGTGTCACAGGTGGACAGGGTGGTGAAGATGGTATTTAGCGTGCTGGCCTTCATTGGTCAGGGCATTAAGTATAGGAGTTAGGACCAAAAACAGGTCTGGCAGCACCTGTGAAGGAAAAAACAGAGTTAACGTTTCGGGTCTGGTGATGTTTCCTCAGAAGGGTCTGAGGAATGGTCACCAGACCCGAAACGTTAGCTCTGTTTTTCCCTTCACAGATGCTGCCAGACCTGCTGAACTTATCCAGCAACTTTGTTTTTGTTCCTGATTTACAGCATCCATAGTTCTTTTGGTTTTTATAGGAGTTAGGACGTTATGTTACAATTCTCTAAGTCATTGGTGAGGCTGCACTTGGAGTACTGTGTACAGTTTTGGTCAACCTGTAATAGGAAAGACATAGTTAAACTGGAAAGTGTGCAAAGAAGATGTACGAGGATGATGCCAGGACTAGTAGGCCTGAGTTATAGGGAGTGGTTGACTGGGATAGGACTTCATTCCTTGGAACGTAGGAAAATGAGGGGTGACCTTATTGAGGTGCATAAAATCATGAGGGGCATGGATAAGATGAATGCGTATAGCTTCTTCCCCAGGGATGGGGAATTGAAAACTAGAGATCATAGGTCTAACGTGAGCGGGGAAAGATTTACGAAGGACCTGAAAGGCAACTTCTTCACGCAGAGAATGGTTCATATATGGAATGGGCTGCCAGAGAAATTTGTTGAAGCAGGTACAATAGCAATATTTAAAAAAATACATTTGGATAAATACATGAATAGAAAGGGTTTACAGGGATATGGACCAAATGCAGGCAATTGGAACTAGCTGAGTGGGCATCATGGTCAACATGGACCAGTTTGGGCCGAAGGGCCTGTTTCCATGCTGTATTACCCTATGGCTCTATCAAGTATAAACAGAAAGAAGAGAAATTGATAAACTAGATCAGAGATCAACTAGATGAAGATAAGACGAAAAAACAATTAAGTTGGTAAAAGCAAAATTCCATGGGATACTGGACATCTGAAATAAAAACAGAAAGTGCTGGAGAAACTTGGCACTTCTGGCAGCAACAGTAAAGAGAGAAAACTGAATTCGTTTCAAGACCTGCATGACTCTTCTAAGAATCATGAAGAAAGGTTAAGTCTCTTTCCCTCTCCACAGATGCTGCCAGACCAGCTGAATTTCTTCAGCACTTTGTTTTTAGTTAATGAAAAGCTAGTTTATTTCCATTAAAAAATTAAATAGTATTTTCAGCCTATGGGACGGAATTTCTACCTCATCTCTTAGCATAATGTCAGCAGAAGGTTGGTGAAATTCCTAAAGAAATGGTGGCACAAGTTGTCTGGAATTTCACTGACTTTCCATTGAAATTACAGCAGTATATTGGAAAAATCCCGACGGAATTCTAAGTGTTCACTTATGTTATTTGATAATAAGTAATATATGTGTTGGAAAAAGATTCTTGGAGGTTTCATGTGAGAGTGGTCTTGCTCACTATTTTCAAAGTAGGAGAAGCCTGACAATTCAATGATATCTAGGCGAGGTGGTGAGTTCATTATTACATTTCAATCAGGAATCCATATGATGATTTTGCATGGACGCTAGTTTTCCCAACATCCAGGATGCAGACAAGGACAATTGACTTGCTCCAACAACTCGCTCCATCAACTCTGCAGATACAGGAGCAAAAGTAGATCATTCAATCTATCAAGTCTGCTTTGCTATTCAATGAGATCATGGCTGATCTCATAATTGTCAACTTCACTTTTCTGCTCTTTATCCAAAACCCTTGATTCCTATTCCGATTAAAAATCTGTCGGTTTCAGCCTTGAATTTTGTAACAACCAAGCCTTGACAGCTCTCTGTCACAAAGAATTCCAACAGTTTCTATATCCTCTGAGAGAAGAAGTTCCTCTTCATCTTTGTCTTAAATAGGGGACCCCTTCCTCTATGATTATGCCCTCTGGTCCTAAACTCTCCCATAAGGGGAAACAAACCTCTCCCCATCTACTCCGTCAAATCCCTAAGGATCTTTTAGGTATCAATAAGTCTCCTCGCATTCTTCTAAACTGTAGTGAATACCAACCCAATCTTATTGAATGATGAAGCAGGCTTAAAGGGCTGAGTGGCCTACTTTTGTTCCTTGTTTGTCTGCTCAGTGGGACCAGTGCCCTCACCATCACCCGAACTGTTAGAAAAGTTGAAATGCTTGCCATGCAAAAACGTTAAACAACCCTGTGACTGGGTGATGTTAGAAGGAGGGATTCAAAAGACAGTTGAATTCTGCGCATAAAAGATGGTAGATTGCTATGGAAAGATGAAAGGGAGCGACCAGATGGTATCTGTCAGTCTTTATTGGTATGACCTTTTAGAGTGATATCACAAGTTATTTATGCTTGGTACTTCACAATAAATGAAAGTAAAAACAAAACTGCCACCGCTAATACTATGTTGTCATTTGGGATTCTTTTGGATTAATATTTTTACTCATTTTTTAGGATTGCAAACACCACAAAGTGGTCCATTGCCCATAGCCAGGGCTGGACATAAGTTAACCCTTTCCACACATTGCTCCAAAAATGTTTCTTAGCCAAATTCCTTGGCAGTAATCCAACACTGCAACAATGTGACATTCTAATTTCAGTCGCCAACCAACTATGTGACCTTGCCTAGTGATGCTGACAAGTTAATGCCAATTTGTATTGAATTATACACTGTTGTCTGCTATAGTTTGTTTCCGGAGATCTAGATTAAGATCAAGACTGAGGCTACTATGGCCCTTGCAGCCTGGAGAAACATAGATTTCTATCCCCTCAGTCTTAATTGGAGTCAAACCAAAAATACCAACAGTGAAAACACACTGTACCTCCTAATCCCCATATTTCAACATTTGTAAAAACATATTTGATTTAATTTGAGCGAGGCCTGCACTGTAAGCCTGTAGGGTAGTTTAATTCTCGCAACAGTCATGCAAGGCAGCTTTATCCTCTCCAGAGAGGTGTTTAACCAGCATATGGAAAATGCTTCAAGGAAGAACTTAAGTTGAACAACACGGCTGTAACCATAACAAAGATAATATTGTTTTATTATTCTATTTACAAGTCTGAATTTCACTTCAAAATATGGAACTCATTTGTAATCAAATGTTTCAGTTATTAATGAGTGGTGGGGCTGAATTTTCTAGCTAGATCAATAACCAACAACTAAATGATATTATCTAATGAGTTCCATATTTTGTAGTGAAGCAGAGACATTGTAAATACCAATACTGACCACAGTATAGCCAATTGCCCTTGCATTTAGTTTCCAGTAAAAAAAAACCCTGTCAATGCACTTGTTGCTTCAGCGATGAATGCTGTAAAATATTGGATTTTTAAAGGCTGTGATGATAAGTGATCTACCCTGATACAAAGTTATGGTGTCCAGTGTTTCAGGTTGCTTGTGTAAAGGCAGCTTAGGGCAGTTTCAGTTAGCATTTGTTACTGGTATTACTATGAGTCACAGATAAAGCAGGCTGAATTTAATGGCGATGACTTGTGACAATTCGCCTTCTGGTGCTATAATGTAGTGCTCTTCCAGCAATGCTTGACTTTGACCAGGAAGACTTTATTGGGTGTACTCTAATCATGTGAGCCTGTGAGGTACCCAATATGGTGAGGGTCCTCTGTACAGTGGCAGGTACATTCAGAGGCATTGGCAGAGGTGGTCTGAACAGTATCCCTTGATGGTGAGAGGTGCTGCTGGTCTGTCACACTGGGGTTAATTTGACTGTTGTTTTTCCTAAGAAGGGGTAGGTGCTGGCAGCAACTCCATGTGCTTGGCCTTACTTGCTTTGGTTTGCAGAGAGTCTATGTCAAACCGTGGAACTGTCTGGGCTTTTAAATCCATGATTTAGACTGGGAGCAGCAAGAGAGTGAAATGGGCTGCACAGATGTTGTTTTCTACTTGGGGCCTGAATTAGACACTGCTGACACAATTGTCAATGAAATGGAGCAAGCTGCTCTGATCCTGCTCTTACTCAGCTACTATGGTGTCTGCTTGGGTTGGGGTTTTCCGGGCCTTTTTTACCAAAAGTTTCCATGAGCACATGTTGATGATGCCATGGGCTGCCAGCTAATTGATGCCAGTGGCCCTTTTATATTGATGACCAGGACCGATGTTTGACTCGCAGTCCGACCATGGCTTTCGCCAAGTGGCCCATCCTAGACCCGCGATTTGCTAAGCAGCCTATATGTGTGATGCCAATTGGCTGGCATCCCTGATGACCAGTCTGTTCTGAGCCAACTGACACTTGATTCAGCATGACATAATGATGGGGATGTGGGTGACTCCAATTTCCTATTCTCTCTCTTTGGCCCCTTTAGTAATAAGCTTTAATTCCAGCCCAGCATTAAAGTTGAGGTAGCTCCACCTCTAAATCACATCACCCATTAGAATAACAGGATGGTTATATCACTCCTGGTATGATAATAAAATGCTTGAAGGATTCAGAATGTATAATCTGCAGAAGCAAAGTTTAGCTGGTTCATATTTCTGAACTGAACCCTCTGTTTGGATTAAGAGCAGAAAAGTCTGATAGACACTGATAGTTTGATGCCTGAAAGTGAAAGATGTGCCCTGAGGTTTGGGTGTAGCCCCTGATGAAGGATAGCATTTGAAATATTAATCTATTTCTCATTTTCACATACTACTGTCCTCTGGTACATTTCCAGCATTTTCTATTTTTAAGACTTCCAGCATTGCTGCATTATATTGCTTTCTTACTCATTCTCAGGATCAATGTTTACTGTCTGTACCTGACAGTGCTGAGAAGTGAATGCCAGGCTGCATTTTCCAGGAGGGGTAGGTGGGATAGGGGCATATTACTCCCTTTCTCACAGAAGGAGAGCCAGTCAGAAGCTATTCTGCAGCTAGAATATGCTGGGAGTGGGTTAAAGTGGTTAAGAATAGGATTTCAGCGAAAGGAAGACCTGCCCACGGGAGCTGCTGGCTAATCTGATGTAGCAGTAGAGCAGTCCCAGCAGTTGCCGAACTCAGCGGTGTGTGTTGCTAGGACTGCAGGAAGGAGCCAGAAGAAGATCATGTTTGCTCAGAAAGATACATTCCAGGGGTTTAGGGCAGTGATGGATCCTAGATCCTAGGAGAGGGAAGTAGATACCTGGGATTTGGAGGGTAGGTGGTGCAGAAGGAAAAGGTGCATGACATTCTGGAGTTGGTACCTTCAATGTGTGCAGGGTGGCTTCAGTGAGGTAACCCCATCCTTTGAGTTTACTTTTTCCAGTTTAGGCCACAAAAGCAGTTTGCCCATACAACTATACTCTGGTGTGAGCAATACATTATTCAGGTCAACTGGGCCTAATTACGTATTTGCATATAACTGGACTGCCTATTTTGGCTCCTGCCCACCTAGTTTATTATGGGGGTTAGCTCTGAGGGGTGGATATGAAGGTGGTGGATTGGTTAGCCATTCTATCATGTCCTTCCTACGCTGTTGAAAACACACATAGAGAGGACATAGAAAATTCAGCCTGCTGCAGCAGCTTAGGACATCTAAGAGGCTTGCTCGGCCACGTCATAAGTATTAACCTCTGGTGTTGGTCCAGGGCTGGTCAAGCACCACACTGAGAACAAATGATGGGACTCATTTCCTAAAGGCGATAGGCCATCAATTATTAGAGAAAGTCATATTGGAGTTGAAATGTGAACTATGTGTCTCTCCCCACAGCGGCTGCCGACATTGGAGTTTCTCCAGCAAGTTCTGATTTTGTCTCAGATTTCCAGCATGCACAGTATTTTATCTTTGTTTAGTTGGTTTTAATGACATTCTGACAGCTTTATGATCACTTCTATTGTGCTCTAGTTCCTGTACTAAATTTCCTGTACGACCATTGTGAGATTTGCTCTCCCATTTTCTAAATTTCAGGTGTCGTAAAGTAACCACGCTCAACTTGCAAACAAGAATTGATGATTATTCCTAGATAGTGAATATTGGTAATTTAAAACCATTATCATTGACAATATAATCTTACGGATTGGGCCTTGTTTGTTTTGATTAGTGAATTAGTGAACTCTTTTCAATATTACTGAAGAAAATCTTTCATTCTTCCAAATTTGGTTTCCATTTCCAAAATATACTTGATTCATAAAACTTGCATATGAAAACATTTCAACTTGAATTTTACAGAATTTTCAAGAAAATTCAACATGTCCCAAGCCATCATTTTCTGCTTGATTCAATTGTAACACTCAATTATTATTTACAAAATGCATTCCATGTAAAGTACACGGTCTGAGGGCAAACATTTTCAAATTAGAATGAACAGAAAGTGCAATCGATATGAATTGAGTTCAGCAATGTTTGATGAGCAGAACGATTCAGGTGGTTCTTCTTGTTTCTTCCCTTGTTCCATGTGAGAAAACGCTCAGACATTTTTCATCTTTCCGTCATTTAATCTGGAACTGTGGAGCTTCTAATCAGTAGTGAGACATTCAACAATATTGGAGGCTTCAAGCTGAAATAAATCATGAAATTCTGGCATTTGAACTAAAATCTCTGTTCTTGTCTTTGCAAGTCTGCTCTTCCTGTTATGTGTCCTCAAATGCCAAAATATTTTTACTCTTAAAAATTTCACAATTAAAATGCAGAAAATAAATATCTTACAATGACAGCTTGCAACTTTATAATGTAATTTAGTGTAGTAAAATGTTTTTGATGGAGGCAGAAATGGATATGATGGGAAAATTTCACAAGTCTTTCAATTTAACCTATTGTTCTGCAGAGGCAACAAAGATGACTCCTGAAACTGTCAGGGTCTTTCTTTAAATAATGCAGTTTAGGCTCTGATGATGCATGTGAACTTATGGGGCTATAAAAGTAATGGTCTATTAGGTGTCCCTCTTTAACCTATATCCATGAAAAGTACGAAAGAGAAAGGCCATTTAATCCTATTAGCTGAATTAGTTACTTTGGAACAACTTGGCTGGGTCCTTGTGCTGTTTAAATTACATACATGCTAATTTCTCTCCTTGAATGCTTCAGCGAAGACTGCATTTACTGTATCAGAGATAGTAGGCTTCTGATGAAGGGTCTAGGCCCGAAATGTCAGCCTTCCTGCTCCTATAATGCTGCTTGGCCTGCTGTGTTCATCCAGCTCTACACTTTGTTATCTCTGCATTTACTGTGCTTGATGGTGTCTGCTGTGGCTATTGATATTCAATAGCATTACCATTACTGAATCCTCCACTCTCAACCCCCAACTATGAAGGCTACTATTAACCAGAAACAGCACTGGGCTAGCCACATTAATACTGAGGCTACAAAACAGGTCAGAGGCTAGGAATCCTGCCGTGATTGACTCATCTTCTGATTCCCCAAAGCCTGTTCACCAATTACAAAGCACAAGTTAGGAGCCTGCTACATTACCATAAGGTTAGGAAGCTTTTTGTTTTAAAACTACCCCAATCACAGCATATTATTGTGGTTAAAATGAAACAAAAATCTGTGGAAGCTGAAAATCAGAAATTGCTGGAAAAACTCAGCAGGTCTGGCAGCATCTGTGGAGAGAAAGCACAGTTAACAATTTGTGTCCAGTGACTCTTCTGTAGAACTGACTGTAGCTCAGAAAGATTGCTATATATGCTGAAGATGGGGAGGGGGAGGTGGGAGGAATAAACAATAGGTGGAGATGGGGCACAGGAGACAGAACAGAAACTGGGCAGATAAAGGAATGGGTGAAGGTCAGCCTGGGAGAATCAAGGCATTTTGTCTCCCCAGTGTAGAGGAGATCACAGTGCATAACACCTGCCTATTTACTTTCTCCCTCCTCAACATTCAATGCCCTAGACATACCTTTCAGGCTAAGCAGTCTAGTCTACTGTATCAAACTGAGCGACTGCACTGCAGAGCACCCACATTCTGTCTGCAAAACTGACCCTGAGCTTCCTGTTATCTGCCATTTCAGCACACCACTCTGTTCCCTGGCCAATATCTCTGTTTTGGGCTTGCTGTGGTGTTCCACTGAAACTCAGTGCAAGCTGGAAGAACAGCATCTCATTTTCTTCTTTGGTGTCCTGCAGCCTTCAGGACTCAATATCAAGTTCAATAACTTTAGGGCCTGAGTGCCTTCTCCCATGTCCTTACCACAACCTCCACACATCAGGCCTTGTCATCACATCAGGGATTCATCTCCACCTACCGTTTACTCCTCCCCCCGCCCCATCTTCAGCATTATCAGTTCTGAAGAAATGTCACTGCTTTCTTTCTACGGATATTATTGTGGTATTTAGATTTAAGGTCCTCCCAGTATGTACTGGAGGCAGATGAAGTTCATGCTTACATCTGTTTACATCACTGATATTTCATAGTTTGTGGTCAGAGTGTTTAGTTTGAGGAGCACCAGTCATCAGTATACATGGCTGACCAGAGACAGTCTCACTCCTACTGCTTATCATGGATGTGTTGGAAAGATTTATAGGTTGATAATCAACTTGTTTTTCCCCTATGTTGTTAGTGCAGCGTTCACAGGCAACAAGTCCTGGAGTGGGACTTGAACTTGGAGTTTCTGTTTCAGAGCTGGGAATGCTATCTACTGTGCCACAAGAGCTCCTCTTGCCATAAAATCATGCTCGTAATATCAACAGCCAGCACAGCCACATGTGGGGATGTTTTGCATTGACTATCGGGATCTTTATTCACAGAGCCCAGTTCAATGCCAATTGATCGTAGGATACCTGTAACACTTGTGCAGCAGCAGGGCTGATGCAGGAATGGCAACATTGAGTTGCAACCTGAAACTTGCCTCCACCCTTTTGTAGGCATCTTACCAAGTAGCCTGAAATCGAATAGGACTGCATAACAACAATCAGTCTCCCTTAATTCTTACAATGTCCACATCCGGCATTAACTCCACACTCTGGTGACCAGCAAATGAGGTCGAGTGCTGGTCTGCTCCATCGCTGACCTTCAGAACCATGCCTACAGAATGTATTACCCCTTTCCTGCTATTTGACAATTAGCTCTTTCTCTTACCCCCTTTGAAATTGGCTGTGAATTTGTTCAATATCTTTTTGAATTTTTCCCAATGCTGCGCAGATTTTTGTCTCCTTCTTCTAAACTTCCCTTTTAATTGTCTGCTTGTTGAACTTTAACTGGCATGCAATTTTCTCCTCCCTGCTGAGTCTGTTCCTTGCTTGTAACACATGAGCCATGCATAATTTTGATAAGGAGCTGACCATGGTAAACTAATTATAATTAAAATAATTCCTTGCTATATTCTGGTAGTACGAAAATGATTTTCACTAAAATGATCTCTTCCTTAAGACCTGGTTAAGGTTAGGAAATCCATTCCTAATGTCTTTCACATTGAGAGTTTTCACAGTTAAATTCTCATTCAAAGGAGAGGCAAACAAGACAAGTCGTTACAAATACTTTTCATGTCATTTGCTCATCTTCAATAGTTTCACAGTCTTAACAGATGTGCATTTAAATGATTAAATTACCTTGACAAAACATTTCTTTTCTGCTAATGAAGCAGTTTTTCACATCAGGATCCTACGTGAAGTGACTCAGAGTCTCTGTTACAACACTAAGCAATTCAAATAGAGATAACCCAGTGTGGAGGTGGAGGAACACAGCAGCCCAGGCAGCATCAGAGGAACAGGAAAGCTGACGTTTCGGGTCGGGACCCTTCTTCAGTTTAATGTTTCGGGTCGGGACCCTTCTTCAGTTTTTCTGAAGAAGGGTCCCGACCTGAAACGTCAGCTTTCTTGTTCCTCTGATGCTGCCTGGCCTGCTGTGTTCCTCCAGCTCTACACTTTGTTATCTCTGCCTTCAGCATCTGCAGTTCTTGCTATCTCAGCAATTCAAATAGACTTGTCTATGATTAATGATTTGGAAAATCTCCATGTTTTGTCTTTGTTTAGTGGTTTTGTGATCAATTCTGTGTGTGTCCAAGTTCAGCCCTTTCTGGAAAAAAAGTATTGCACTAAAATTGATGAAAGCGTAACTTAGGTTTGATGTCAAAAACTTATTCTCAAGCAATGAGTGGTCAATATTTGGAACATTTTCCAAATTTGGCAGCAAAGCATCAAAACAAAATTGTGATGCCAGGGGAGGCAGTGGCCTTGTGGTATTATTGCTGGAAGTTAATCTAGTGACCCAGGTAATATTTTCGGGACCTGGGTTCAAATCCCGCCATGGCAGATGGTGGAATTTGAATTCAATAAATATCTGGGATTAAGAATCTAATGATGACGGTGAATCGATTGTCAGGAAAAACCAATCTGGTTCACTAATGTCCTTTAGGGAAGGAAATCTGCCATCCTTACCTGGTCTGGCCTACATGTGACTCTAGACCCACAACAATGCGGTTGACTCTTAACTGACCTCTGGGCAATTAGGGATGGGCAGTAAATGCTGCCTGGCCAGTGTTGCCCTAATCCTGCAAATGAATTAAAAAAACATTAGAGTTTAACACATTTAAATGTGTTAAAATGACTTTTTAAATTTTCTCTTATTGATCTTCATTTTGTACTGGACACTCTCCCTTTTTTAACTTTATACCTGTGTGTGTTTGATGTTGCATTTTATTTGTAATAAAATTCCTCTTTCTTTCACTCAAGAAAACTATGCAATTTGCTCTTTAATTTTGAGTGGTACTATGTTTTCATTAAAGCATGGTATAATTGCATGCTAAAAATAATTAAATATCTTTGAGGCCACCAGAGCGTTTAAAAGACAGGAGCAGATTTACCCCAATATAATGTTCATTTTTATTAGTTTTTGTTTTCATATTTTATCTTCTTTTAATTGATGACCCTCCAACATCAATGCAAGTCCCCAGTATCTCCATATATGAACAGTTGGGAACATGGTAGTATTTACTTGTACCAAGATATTTATGAATCACAATATTGTTATATATATTGTTATAAAATTAGTAAGATTATATTTTACTTCGTGCATCATATCTTTCAGTGAAACTGCACTTAATTGGGGTTATCTGAGCAAGGTCCCAATTTACAACAAATAAATTGGCATTATTGGAAATGTTATTTCACATGGAATTGACAACTTTGCTAAAATATTAGACACATACACTTCCTTTGGACATGTCTACAGTATCTCTAATATTGCATAAATCAAATTGACTTCAATGACAAAATCCTTGGACTATTAATGAATCTGACAGATAGGAGGCAGAGACCTCCTATTGCCAATGCTTCCAAATATCTTCCCATCCTGCAATGCACAGGGCAGGTGGTGAGAAGGGAAAATAATCAGGTGTTTTGACATCAGGGAGGTCCGTGTCCCCTTCATGCCATCATGGAATTTAAGTTCTGGGTGGGAAAGCCCAGATTTGATTTTCCCAGCCTGATACTGATTAAGTGGTTAACCAACTGTTCAGGGCCTCTTCACATCCCCACCACAATTAACTCAATTCCTGGCAGCACAGAACAGTGCCAGCCTTCCCGATTGGTAAAATGGAGTGGCCCTCCTACCATTTTGGGGATTGGAGTCCTCAATTTGTCTCAGTCTAGGGACACTAATGTGGGGTGCGACAGGTTTATGATTGCTGAAGCCACTTCCACGATCTCCACCCTGAACCACCCCTCCACATGTCACCCACTACCTTGCTCGCTTCTCCTGGACTTCAGAGATGCTGTGCCACCAGTAGCTTCAGCCTCAGAGACGGTGACTCCATTGACAAAGTGTAAGCCAGCTTCTGACTGGCCAGCAGCTTGGGAGAGGGCAGGATATCATAGGCCCAGGAAATGCTAGGCCAAAAAGCCTGCCAGGTGTCCTGTCAGATGCCTGAAGGGCACAAGATCCGTCTTGCCTTCCTGTTTATGGTGTTGCTGGGTGCCACATGCATTATGGCACCCACCATCACACCTTGAAAAAACATCAACTCAGAAAATCCTGGCCATAATATAAATTCTTCAACAAGGGTGGAATATTTTGGTCATGCTTGACAAAGAACAAATTGCTCCTCACCAGATTAATTTCTGTATCATTTTCTAAAAGACTCCCACATCTTTTATAAGACATGTGAATGAATGTAACATGAATTTGATTGACTAACATTAATATTCTGCCTCCTTTTAATGAGTCAGGGTTGTAATGGATTACTCTCCACTTGCTTGGATGAGTGCAGCTCCAACAACACACAAGAAGCTTAATGTCATTCAGGACAAAGCAGCCTGCATAATAGATATCACATGCGTAAATGTCCAGTTCTCAGTGAATGGACATTTCTCAAATTTACTTTTTCACAGTGTGCTTTTTTTTTCAAAAGGTCTGAAAGGAACAGGAAGTGTGAAACCAAATCTTCCAGTTCTGCTGTCACAAATCCATTCTTACATCTTTGCTCAGCCTCAAAACCTATTGCCTGAAATGCATTTTCTTTGTGTATTCCAGTGTCTGGCTTCACTGTTTTTTCCCAAAGCATTTTTTTCCCAAAAATAATCAGCAGGCTACTTGCATCTCAATGAATGTCCAGAAGGTGCAGTCATTTTAATGACACATTAGTTTCAGTTCAAACTGGGTTTTATTTATTAATAGTTTCATTGGCTTTTCTCAAATTAGACAGGTGACATCTGCAGCCATCTTAAGTCAATGTTTTTCCTTTTCATAAAATTAGTTTTAGGAAAGTCTGAGGCATTAAAACCAGACAGTGAAATTCAAAAAATTGATGATCGATTTACCACTAACATCAGTGGAAATACATCATAACTTTTGAAAATAAATGATAGATTAATGTTTTGCAGAGAACCCTCTCCTAAAAGACAGAAGGTCCCCTGAATAATGGCAGGGCTAGTGTTCTTTTAGCTGAAACTTCAGATATAGGTCAGCATCTGTGCACACAATGAAAATTGCATGTACGATTGTGAGATGTCTTCTTTATAATGTTGGCCACCATATGATACCAGCCTGCGGTATACTATATATAATATGTTGTGTAAGTGGATACTGGTACAGAGATGAACTGATTAGATTCTGGCTGAATTGTTTTTGTTTTGTCATATTTAATATGCAAATTTTTCTTGCTGTTCTTGTCAATGGAGTACTTTCAGAATATACAGCACACCAACAGCAATAAGGAAACTGCAATGAACCAAATACCAGAGGAATTGCATGATCTCATATCATCTGCATTGCTCCTGTTAGGTAGAACAAAAAGAGTCACTGTTGATCACTTAGTGACAATGTAACTCTTGCACAACGGTCTTTTAGTTGTTCGTTCTTACACAAACAAAAAAACAGGTAAACAAAATCATGACTGAAACTAAAATAAGGGAAAAAATAAGTAAGCTTTGAAGGCAGAAGGAAAATTAAACTGACATTCTAGGCACACGTACAGTTGATAGTAACAAGTATAAATTCCTCTTTTTTATGACAATCTTGTATACAGATGCCAAACATCCACCATGTCTCAATCAGTTAATGTAAGTTAGATTATTCACCAATTTTAAGTTTCCAATAGGGCACCAACACTGAAATGAATCCTTCAATAGAGTTTGGGAAAGTTTATGAATATGGACTGGTATTGCCAACATGCATCAGACATTGTAGGCACTGATCAGTTCCTTCACCAAAGGTTCAGGCTTAGGGAATCTCATTTAGGGACTTGAGTAGGCCACTCATTCCTTCAAGCTAGTTTTGCCATTCTATCTGATTCTGTCTGGTCTTTGCCTTAAATCCGTTTAACTGTCTTTGATCTGTATCCACTAATACTGTAACTGAGTAATAATCTCAGTCTTGGAAAATATAATTAACCTACCATCTACTGAATTTCGGTGGAACAATTTCCAGATTTCCTCTGGCCTTTGTGCGACAAAATGCTGCCTGATTTCATTCTTAGTTGGTTTCACTTTAATTTTAAGCTTACATTCCCTTGTTTTCATTTCCCTCACCAGAGGAAAAAAGTTTTTCTGCATTTGCTCCTCTGGAATAATTTCATTGCTTTGAACATCTTGATTAGAACATCACCTAAATCTCCTTCTAAACTAAAGGTAATGCAAACTAAGTTTACGTATCTGTACTCTAAATTGTTTATAAATGAAGAATCAGTTCCTTACTTTGTACTCATGCCCTGTTCAGGCAAGGCTAACATCCCATTAACCTTTTAGATTTCTTTCTGTGCGTGTGTGCCAGATTTTAATGATTCGTGAACATCAACACAAACACTTATATTCCTTTTGTTTCTCAGCAACTCTTAGCACCTAGCTATTATTAAATTTATATTGGCCCAGATCATCTGATTTGGAAGAGAATCGTCACAGCAATGTATTCTGAAAGTTGATCCACAGAAAACATTCAGAAGTCCTGATGCACCAACTACCTGAGAATTGGCCACAAAGTTTAAAATAGCAATAGGCAATTGCCCGGTATTTGGGGCCCTCTAAAAAGTGAATGTCCAATTAAGGCATGGAAACCTACGTGACGTAAAAGTGCTTCAAGATGAGGTGAATTTTCCATGGGTTGTGATCACCAGGACTGTTGAGCATATAATTATACAACGCAAAGGATTGCATCTTGCAACCTATTAAAAATGCCCAAAAATGCCTAAGCTTAGTCAGAGAAAAACAGAGAGTCAGAAACCAGCAGCTCATTTGAGAGAAGAAGATAATGTGAGAATGAGAAAAAAAGTGAGAAGGCATAAATTGTAATGAGAAAGAAATGGAAAGTCTTCATTTTGGTCAGCAGATCAAGATCTGGAGGGTGAGATAAAGAATGGCAAATGGCCAGGGTAATCCTTAAACTAAAGGCAAGTTTTGAAAAGGGATTAGTAACACATGCAACTCTGAACAGAAAAGAAGATTAAAAAAGATTTGTAGAACTAATTGTAAGGTGCGTGTAGGGGAAAAGTAGCAAAGAAAGGAAACTTTGCCTTTGTAGATGACAGTTCATGGAAAGTTCATCAACAAATGAAAACCAGGCCAGAGGAATTCTAGACCAGAAGCTTGGAACAAACAAAGGAAGCAAACTGACAAAAAAAATGAAACAAGGAAACTAAAATAACTGTTTGAGAGACCAAATAGAAGAGGAGAGGTCTGAAAAATACTTCAGAACTGCTGTGATGACTCCTTTACACAAAGAAAATTGTTGCGGGAATTGAAATTGTTTTTGACAGAAGAATAGAGGCTGGAGGCAGAGAGTATTAGCTACAGATTCACATGGACTGAATTAAAAGATGTGTATAATTTAATTCAGAGTATTGTTTGTAAAATAGCTTCTTATTAAATAAAATGACTGCATGGCTCATGTTAAGGCATCAATCTGGACTGTACAGTGGCAACACTGTTGCTTCTGAATTAGACGGCTGTGGGTCAAACCACATTCCAGAAGCTTAAATATATGATCTAGGTTGGGTTTTTCACAGAATACAGCAGTTAGATATTCCAACCTTTGAATGAGACATTAAACCAAAACTTTCAATGATCCCACGGTATTACTTGGAAAAGGGTATTAGCAATCTCTCTGTTGTCCTGGGCAACATTTATTTGTCAACTGTCAGTGAGCAGAAATGTCTATTTTATTGCTGTTTATGCCTTCCCTTTTTTGCAAATTAGTTGCCCTGCTTTCCAAGTTGCAAGAGTAACTGCACAAGATTGTGAAAGGCATAATGGGAATGAAAGCCTATCTTTGTATTGTTATTTTGTTTTTTATGAGTTGGTATGTCCTTGCTTCTCTCCACTATTTGATATCTTAAAAATTTGTTGGTTGTGCCAGAGCATTTTGCACTTTCATGAATGATTGGTGTGCATTTCTTTTTTAAGATCCTTTTCCTAAGTTTTTACATGCTTATGATAAAACTGTAAGGAGCTGCTAATAACTTCAACATGTACAAATTCCTGGCACTTCAGTATGATGTCCCTGGCAATCTAAGAGGTGTTCATTTTATGGGATTGGCAGACAGATAATTGGAATCCTCTTAAATATAGAAAGTTGAAATGATTGTTAGATTGAATGCTTCAAAATTTTGAATGGTTATAAATTGGGCAAGGATATGGTGTGACGAGACCTCGGAGTCCTTGTGCACCGGTTGCTAAGAGTAAACAGGCAGGTGCAGCAGGCAGTGAAGAAGGCAAATGGTATATTGGCCTTCATTGCGAGAGGATTCAAGTATAGGAGCAGGGAGGTGTTGCCTCAATTTAACAGGGCATTTGTTAGACCTCACTTGGAGTAACATGTACAAGTTTTGATCTTTTTCCTCTGAGGAAAGATATTCTGGCTATTGAGGGAGTGCAAAACAAGCTTACCAGACTAATTTCTGGGATGGTGGAACTGACAAATGGGGAGAGACTTCTTCGGTTAGTCATATATTCAGTAGAGTTAGGAGAATGAAAGAGGGAATCTCATAGAAATCTATAAAATTCTAACAGGATTAGATGGGCTAGACGCAGGAAGAATGTTCTTGCTGACCAGTAAGTCCAGAATCAGGGGTCACAGTCTAAGGCTAAGGCGTAGACCTTTTAAGAGTGAGATGATAAGAAGTTTCTTCACTCAGGGACTTGTGAACCTGTGGAATTCTCTACCACAGGAAACTGTTGAGGCTAAACATTGAATACTTTCAAGAAGGATGTAGATATAGCTCTTAAGACTGAAGAGATAAAGAATATGGGAAAAAGTAGGAACAGGTACTGATTTGGATAACAGCCATGATCCTATTGAATGGTGGAGTCGACTCAAAAGTCCGAACAGCCTAATTTTGTTCTTGTATTCTATTTTGTATAGTTTGCTCAGCTCCAATTATCAGCAATGGTGTGACTGGGTGAATGTATGTGCTATTGAAAACAAGCTGGTCGAACTTAAAGACAGACTCACTGATGATTGGGAATTGAGAGAGTTCTGTGTGTTCTGTTTTACAGAGATATGGCTCATGCCTGCTTCACCTGATTGTGCCTTACAAACTGAGGGTTTCTCAATTCACCAGATGGACTGTACAGCATCCTTAGGCCAAGCAAAGTGCGGAGGGGGTTGCCTCCTGATCGACACCTCTTGGTGCTCAGACATGACGGCCCTGGATGAACAGGAGATCCATTCTCTACTGAAGTCCAGGTCTGAGGCGTTCATGTTGGGCGACCCAAACCTTTACAGGAAACTAGGTACAATTTTTGCAAAGCCATCAGAGAACTAAAGGCCCAGACTAACCGCACAACTCACGTTGATATGACAAGGCTTACACAATCATAAAGTGAAGTCGAGTAGAATTGCTGGCAACAGTGCATCCCTCCCCGATACAGTCTATGGTCCTTTTGAACAGAAGGTCAGTGAAATGATATCACCTGCCCCGACAGCCTCAGGTCCACCTGTACCCACATTCACCACCACAGACGTCAAATTCGCCTTCTTGAGAGTGAACCGACGGAAAGTGACTGGCCTGGATGGAGTCCCCAGCGGTGCACTTAGATCCTGCACGGACCACTGGTGGCAGTATTTGCAGACACCTTTAAGCTCTCCTTAGTCCAGTCTGAGATTTCCACTTGCTTCATCCTAGTGTAAAAAGAAAAATCAGACAGTGTGCCATAATGACTATCATCCACATCCATTGTTATGAAGTGCTTCAAGAGGTTAGTCATGGCACACATCAGCTCCAGCCTCCCAGATTGTTTTGATCCACTACAATTTGCCTACGGTAGCAACAGGTCCATAGCAGACGCCATCTCCCTCATCCTATACTCATCCCTGGAACATCTGGATAACAAGGACACCTACGTTAGACTCCTACATGATGATTTTAGTTCTGCCTTCAACACCATAATTCCAATCAAACTCATCTCCAAACTCTGAGACCTAGGGCTTTGCTTCCCCCTCTGCAAATGGATCTTTCACTTTCTGACTTGCAGACTGCAATCAGTAAGGATAGGCGATAACACCTCCTCCATGATAGTCCTCAACACCAATGCCCCACAAGACTGTATACTCAGCCCCTTACGGTACTCCTTATACACAACTGTGTGGTCAAGTTCTGCTCTAACTCCACTTACAATAAATAAAACAAATCAAATCAAATCAAAACTGCTTTTGTCGTGAAAGTCTTGTACTAATGCTTCATGTTTTCACTGATTTTCCACGCCACGCTCTTCATGTGTTTACTGATGTTTATGCAATTAAAAACAAATTCATATTTTGTAATTATTTTCAAAGAATTGTAACAGCACAGAAGGAGGCCATTCATCCCATTGTGTCTGCACCAGTTTTCCAAATGGGAGCATTCCAATTCCATCCCACTCTGTGTAATCTTTAACATTTTTCTTTGTAAGTGATCAGATTCTTCTAATGTGGCAGATCATGCGGTGCTCTGCATACATGTCACTGCTGTACTTTGGGCTAATACTGCGTCATACTGGACGTTGAGGAGGATTTTCTTCTCTCTGAAGATTGTGAGTCTTTGGAACTCCTTGCCACAGAGAACTGTGGGGGCAGAGTCCTTGTGTATATTTAAGGCTGAGATATATGGATTCTTGTTCAGTCAGGGAATGAAAGGTTAGAGAGAAAATGCAGGAAAGTGGATGTGAGGGATGTTGGATCAGCCATGATCCTGTTGAATGTCAGAGCAGGTCTGAGGGGCAGAATGGTCTACTCCTGTTCCTATCTCTTATGGTCTTATCTTTATTTTGTCAAGCCTGGTCAAGGCCAGCCTTCCAGCTGCCTGATTTTGTGATTGGCTGAAGTCCAGGCAATGCCTATTTTCCATTTGTAACCGGCCAGAGGCATGGTCATGAGTCCTCATCTTCAAAATGCACCTGGGATTCCCAGTCGACACTATTAGGTAACTGTTTGCCGTATTCGGTTCATCAAAACTTCACTCAAGCCCTTCATACAATTAATGTCTGGACCCCTGCTTGCATATGGAATTAAAGATGATGTCTCAGAAGAGCTCTCTCTACTTTATGCTTAATTGCACTATGCACTGTGTGCGTGTGGCTGAGAGATGGATTATATGACAGGTTACCATATATGGATGTGACAACTTATGGCAAACAGGCCCATGAATTGGGGAACATTTGCTTACTTTGTTACATCAAATGATAAATAGCTTATTTTACAGACTGCGCTGAATATTCTGGATGAAAAAGTAAGCACAAAATTGATGGGGTGTGTGCTCAGGGCCTTTCAGAACAGAAAAAGGCTCACTAAGAAATTCTGATGGGATACCTTGAAAGGAAGCAAAATTGAAATTAATTGCATGAGCTTAATTTTCACATGTATTCAAATGAGTATAGTGAAAAGTTTACAAGTCGCCACTTATGGTGCCATGTTACGCTCAGCGTACCTAGATACAAATTCTTCAGTACAAGTTCTTAGGGGAAAAAAAGAGATAAACAAAGAAGTTGCATTTACTTCAGTCATCTTCCTAAAGACAGCAAATTTCTTTCTCAACCAGTATGCTGGATATTAGAGGCACTCTTTAATAGAGGACATCCCTCCTGCCCCAAAAAGCATCAAACCTTTCGAAGACTCTCTGCAAAAGTATCACAAACATGGTTCCACTAATTACTTCAATCACTTTGACTGGTGGAGTTGCTATCAATTCGATAGCAGAACAGTTTTAAAAATGAGCAACGACTTAGAACATAGAACATAGAACAGTACAGCACACAACAGGCCCTTCGGCCCACGGTGTTGTGCCAAAATTTTACCCTAAACCTAAGGTCTATCTAACCTCCACCCCTACCTTATACTATCATCCATATGCCGATCTAAGAGCTGCTTAAATGCCCCTAATGAGGTTGACTCCACCACCCTCTCCGGCAATGCATTCCACGCCCCTACCACTTTCTGAGTAAAGAATCTACCTCTGATGTCTCCCCTATGTCTACCTCCACTCATTTTAAAACTATGCCCCCTCATAATAGCTACCTCCACCCTAGGAAAAAGTCTCTGGCTGTCCACTCTATCTATACCTCTGATCATTTTGTACACCTCTAACTGTTTCTGTTGCACACATTCAGTCTGCTGGAGCATCACTTTGAAATGTGAGTCAGCTGGCATGAAGCAGGATCACAGCCGGCTGAGCAGTAGATCTCATATTGTCAGTAGGATCACACTTTGTGCCCTGGTACTTCATTGCCTGCTGATCAATTTAAATCATAATATTTGCCTGCATCAGGGGTTTGGACATCCCAGTGTCTGTTTTGATTTACAATCTAGCATAACAAGCAAAACAAACACTCTCATAAAGGGAATCAGAGATAGTAGGAACTGCAGATGCTGGAGAATCCGAGACAACAAGGTGCAGGGCTGGATGAACACAGCAGGCCAAGCAGCATCATAGGAGCAGAGAAGTTGCTTTGCCCAGAATTGTTTAAGTAGACATTGCTTTCCATCAGATCTCCTGTTCAACATTGCATAGTTCAGGAATGTCTAGTACTTGTATAATAACTTCGCTTAAGTTAGTGTACATTTTTGACAATCTGTTAAGACATGTAAAAGCACAACATATCTCTGCACAATTTGAGCCAAATCCTGCTGAAAGAAACTACATATTTAACTTACCACCAAACACACCTGTGATATGACTGGTGTATCAATGTCTAATGCCCCAGGAAATTGTGCAATGTTGCTCTTGTGTACTTCGCAAGACAATATTTCTTTTGTTAATTACATAGGCATCAATTCAATAACCCTGTCTGTAGAAAATCCTCCTGATATCAGACCTGAGCTTCAAAAATACTACCATGGAACTTAAAACAAAGGCCCATAGTCACTGTATTACTGATTACTGGTGTTTTGCAAATAAAGAGAATCATTAAAAAATGCTTCAGAAAAAGACATGGAGATAGTATTGCATGGCACATAGCCATCATTCTAGTGTAGGAAGTGGTCAGTTTGCAACAGAGTTCCTAATGACCAAAATCTTGAATCATTATTGTAGAAACCAATTAAAATTTTGTGTAAAAAAGGACACAATTTGACTCACTGTCCATGTGTAGCACTCTATTTTACATGACAACTGTCCTGCTCTGAAGTCTCTACTTGGACTCTATCCAGAACTCAACTGGGAATCAATAATCTCCTTTCTAAATACAATTTCGACATTGTCTTTTTCTCATTGCAAGATATCATTTGATATAAAAGGTGTAATATTAAATAATATTATTTAAAAATCCTCTTTCAAATTATTGTTTGTCTCTCCTTTTCTTAGCTTGTTCCATTTTTGCAAGGGAGGTTATTTTGTATTATTGTATTTCTGCCAGTTACTTTAATTCCTATGCTTTAGCAATGCAATCTAGTCGCTTGAAAATACATGAGTTTGTTGCTCTTTTAGTTGGCAACAAGAAAGGTTCACAAAAGCGTTGCACATTGACTTGACCTTTGCTTATTTTATTCTCTGAGGATGCACATGTACACACAATTCCATCTCAGTCTGTGCAGCTGAAAACAGAATCTCTGCAGATACTGACTGCCATTGAGAAATCCACATTACTGCCTCATTTAATATTGATTTAAGATCTACAAAAAAGACATAGACATCAAATTTCCTAAAACTGAGAAAAGGAACAAATTTTCCATGTTCTCAATTTGTTCTTTTTAAAAGGCATTCTGTTGCTTCCACCAGGTGCTCCTTCCTACTTCATGTTGTCCAGTGTTGCAAGGTTCCATATATTAGAATATGACAGGATTCTGAAAGCTGCAAAGGATATTCAATACCCTATTGATTGCAACAAAATGATTAACATTTTCTATGTATGCTGGCTTGGGTTTCCTTGCAGCTGCATATTTTGAATAACAAGTCTCCTGTGTTTGCTTTTAATGTAGCTATTCTTTATTAACAGTCATAAATACAGTACACATGTCATTTTTAAGTAACTTGAGTTGCATGACTTTCTTAAATGAGATGTAAAAGACAGAATGGCAGCTTCCACTGTGCTGTATGTTTTTATTAACCTGGTTGAAGGAATCCAGCACAACCTGAGCAAAATTAATATCTGCTGTTTCTTTGGTGTTAGACCGAAAGTTACAAGCTCCATAACTTTCATCTTTCATCAGCCTTGCTTTCATCTTTCCAAAGCACTGAAATATGCAATTCCCTCCCTCAATCTCTTTTCCTTTGTGCCTTGCCCTTTCTTGAAGGTTCTCCGTAAATTCTGCATCTCGAACAAAACCTTTGGTGACCTTCTTGTGTGGATCAGTGTCAAATTTGGTTTTATAAGGATTCACAAAGTGCCTTGGGACCTTTAATAATATTATAGGTGCTTGGTCAGTACTAGTTGTTGTCCATGGCTTTAGAATATTTTCCTATAAAGGTGGGATGGAGCTTTGATTTAACTTGGATTGCTGGGTCATAAGTCTTTCATTCAGTTCATTATATGTCAAATGGGTTTTTCTACAAGGTTTATGGTGGAGCAATTATAGCAAGCTTGCTAATAGAGGGACCAAAGAATTGGTTGGAATAATACCTGAAAGGATACAGCAAATATATCTCTTTTCATATTTAAAGATGTGGCAGAGGAGTTGGAGCTTTACTCTGAATCTGATTCATATTGAACCTGATCTTGGATACTTGACATTAATTCTAGTTGCAACACTGTGGTTCGATCTTGCTGGTTAACTGGCAAGGGATAAAGGGTTGGCTGATTGTGAAAAGAAGAAAGGAAGAATCTACTCTTGGGCTACTGAGGAGAATGATTATTGATTCCTGAATCCCTCTTTAACTTTGTAAGTGATTTAGAGTTGATTTAATTCTTAAATATGAGATTGTACAAAATATGTAACATACATATGGAGTTTGTCTGACTAAGATTTTGCCAGAGGATCCAATTATGTTCATTGACATTTCTGACATGGGGAAGATTAGAAACAATAATAATTAATGAATTTGGCTGGATTTAGGAGTAAATCAGCTTGGTGAATATTATTTAATTAAAAATGCATTTTTAGTCAAAGACAAGGCATGACTTGTAGAAATATTTTGGTATCAATGGAGTGTTGTTGGCTTTTAGCAGTAGTTAATGTGTTAATACCTGTATTTGTTCATTTGTTGTGCAGCTACATAGGAGCAGGAGCAGGTCATTCAACTCCGTGAACTCGTCCTAATTTTGAGTTGGATCCAGTTGATGTGCAACTTAACCATTTATCTGCCTTCTTTCTGTCATTCAAAGCTAGATCAAATCGATGGGTGGAATGTTATACGGGGTCTCAGCAATGTGGGCTATGGTGAGATATCCCTTAAGGTTCATCTCGACGTCTAGATCATCTCACCACATCATGTACTCTTTTCTTAAGTGGCATGGTGGAATTCTGGCAGGGCGGCAGTGAGTTGCCAATTGATACTCATTATTGCTTGTTGAATGCCTTGTTATTAGCTTAACTGGCAAGATAGTAAGTTACAATCTTGCCAATCAAACTAGCTGTTGGGGATACTCAAAATGGAAACCAGGAGGAGTAATTGGTGAGTTCAGCTCATCACTTGCTTCAGAAGACCTCCATGTTAGACACTGGGCACCAACATTTCAGAGCACATGCCAGGGACACTGGCCACACACATTTCAAGTCCATATACATAGGCACTTGACTTATGCCAACCTCAAAGACCCATCATGGCACATGTCTGATCTACTTACAACACACTTCTGCACTTCAATGCTGCCCTTAGGGTGCACTGACAACTTTTATTGCAATTCTGCAGCCAGGACACTGTGCACTCAGGGACATGTACCCAGTTCATGGATTACAGCAGGCTGCATCTTTGAATGTTTTGCTGCTCTCATACTGTTCACTCACTCCGAGCCACCTTGACATTCATAACATTCCTGCCTTGCATTTGTGCGTTTTGGCCCCTCAGCATGAGATACTGGGCTCATATTACTGCAGTCTAACAACTAGTCACAGAAAAATACAAATTATTAAAGTACACTCAAAACATGAGTACAAGAACCTCTGCAGCACAGTTCTTGATGGCACTTGTCATTACTCTTCCGAACTGTTAGTGAAAGGGAGATTTAGAGCATGTGGAAAACATTAACGCAGTGGAAATGATTGGGCATGATGTTTGCCAGTAAAAATTTGATGGATTTGTATGACAGTTCTCCATTGAATAGTTTTACAGAGTTGTTACCAATTTACACACAATGGATTGTCATTGCTGTTAAAGTAGCGTCGAGATAAATGAAATATGAATGTATTGCTGAAAAACCACTTTTATCAAAGCTTTTCATCTTGCACTCATCAGGGCATTCACAAGAATACCATTCTATAGGGGGTATACCACTCTTTACTGTATGACATATGAGTGCTGATTGATTGACAAGTGACTCTGATTAGTGGAGGAATAGCTGTAAAGAATGCATCAGTTAGGTGATGGCTTGCAGTTTACTGACAAACCTTGTTTAAATTTAAACCAGGCAAATTGACTCTGGTTGATGAAGCATTGCCCTGAGAAATGAACCATAAAATGCTGTTACCACTTTTTTAAGTGGAAGCAAGTATAATGTGAGCACATGTTCTTTCTGTCTGCAAAGGACAGGGCCTTGTGTATTATTGTGCACAATTTCCAATATGTATAAGTACATTTCACTATGTTAAAGGCAAAATATGCAGATGCTGGAATTCTGAAACAAACAGAGCTGGAGAAACTCAGCATTTCTGGCTGCCAGGAAAGGTGAGTTTCTTCAGCATTCTCTGTCTTTGGCAGACAGGCTCATAGTGCATAATCTTAAATCGGTTGTCAGTGTAATTTCTGGTACATT
Organism: Rhincodon typus; assembly: GCF_021869965.1. Lineage (NCBI taxonomy): Eukaryota > Metazoa > Chordata > Chondrichthyes > Orectolobiformes > Rhincodontidae > Rhincodon > Rhincodon typus. The sequence goes on from NC_063363.1 coordinate 15,196,311, forward strand.
CTGTTCAACATTTTACTAAATAATCCTATTGCATTTAATGTTGGCCACTGTGTTTTGAGTTTTATAAGTACAGCAGTTTGAGTATGATCAGTAACTTCCTTATCCAGTATGAACAGTCAAAGGGATGTGCTGTTTGATAAAAGCTGCCAGTTTTTGGGTCACACAGCATACCTGCCTAACATAGACAGACACTAAGCAAGACCTCACACCTAAAATGCATTGTCTGACCAGAGATGTCTCCTCTTGTATACATTGTTAAAACCATTAATTATCTCAGGACAATAACTTGAAAGGAATCTGGATTTTGCATTTTAATCAGTACTCTCCTTAACTGATTAAAGATTCAACAAGAGGCGGCCAGTTTTAGGGTTATTACCTTTCTGCTTATAAATTCTGTGTCTTATTCCCTCTCTCTCACACTATACCTGAAGGAGGAGCTGAGCTATGAAAGCTTGTGTTTTCAAATAAACTATTGGACTATAACCTGGTGTTGTGTGATTTTTGACTTTGTCCACTCCAGTCCAACACCGGTATCTCCACATAATAACATCACACCAACACTGAATTTCATATTTCACAATACTCGTTTGTGTGATAGGCCGAACATTCTTGATAGAAGCATCCTGTTATAGGTGTACCTGTCTTGCTATTACATAATATCAGTGTGAAACAACTAACTTCACCCATTCCTCAATTTTTTAAAATATCTAACACTTCCAGTTATCTAATGCAGGGTCATATGAGGGAGATTATTTCATATTTTAATATACTTTATTAATACACAGAGCCCTGTACTTTGCAAACACAAAGAATATTATGCACACTAATTGTGCCTGTTTCCACTTAAAAAAATGTGACAGCCATTCTATTCATTGCACAATTCCTTCACTGATCAGAGTCAACCTGCCTGATTTAAATTTAAACAATGTTTGGCAGTTGACAATCAATCATTATCTAACTGTTCTATTATCTACTGCCGTGACCACCCCCACCCTATCAATCAGAGTCCACTTGCCAACGAATTAAGGCTTTTTCTGACATGGTATAAGATGTTGTTTCCCCTTTAGATTTATATCCTTGTGTAGTCCAAATGCGTGCAAGATGAATGTAGAGAAAAGGCATTTTATTAAATCAGCAATACTCAAGCACTGTATTACCAAATTACAAAATATAAAAAGTGTATCGGTACATATTTTGCTAAAAGTAATTTTTTGATGTAACAAGACAAATTATGAGAGAATTGAGAGATGCTGTCCTCCATTCTTACAAAATTTAACCATTTTTGTCACCGATCATTCAGAAATGCTGAAACCTATGTTGAATGTATGTAGGAGAGGTTTGAAGATTTTAAGCTTTTATTTGGACATGAAACTGACCTTATGATTGGCTGCCCATTTTGGAAATCATCTAGGCCTCGATTGTTGCTCTCGAAGTGTGTGCACTAGGCTGGGATACTTCCCAGTTCACCACACCTACCTTGGGAGAAACTCCATCAAATGGATGCCACCTCATTCTAAGACAGCAGATGCATGGTGAAGTTGGGCCTTCCACTATCAGCTACAGAGCACGGAGTGCCAAGGCTAGCCCTTTTAAAAAGTCTGCACGGTTCTCCAGAGACTTCTACTCAATTATTTTCTTAACCATTATACTCTCTAGTCCTCAGCCCCCAGACCCACATATCCCCGTTCATTCCCCACGCTGGAAATGCCAAATCCATACTCTGCACCCACCCTGAAGAATTTTTATATCCTCCATGGCAATCCATGCCCTCTATCCACTATCGTACTTCAGGGCAGAAAATGCATTATTTGCTTGATTAGATTGCTTATGATTGCATTAAAACAAATTATTTTTGTTCTTTTCACAGTACTTGTGTTACATTCCATCTGAGCACAATCAAGGAAAAACAGTGGTCTCAAACACTACCTTAATGGGGCATGTATTTCTTAAATTGTTGTCTATCCCTACCACCCAGCCTGGATAATCTAGTGGTTCCATACACTTTACTCCAAATGCACCAGCAGATGCACAAGTCAGACATGTATATAGCCTATCTTTGTTTGTATTTGTGTGAGTATATAAATGTTTGTCATATTATTAATACATTTACATTGAATGGAAAATCCTAATAGTTAATTAAAGAACTAGCAATGTGATGTAAGCCTGCTTGATGATCCCCTAGCTATATATGCCCTAATTTTGACAAAATCAACAAATGCTGTTTCAGAATGTAATGGGAATGAGTTTCAAGGCAGTAAGAGCCACTTAGACTCAAAATGCTGGCTTGCTGTCTCTCCATAGATGCTGCCTGTGATTTCCAGCATTTTTTGTTTTCAGACTGGAACTTAAGGTTCCCATTACTTCAGCTATGTTTTATTTTCTTGCCTTTTTCTGAAAGTTGCTTGTCATATGGATACTGTATATTTATACTTGTGTTAAATCATTTGTTGAGCTTTCACCCGTCTAACATTCTGATATAGACACATTGTGCCAAAACAGAATTGGTAAAATACAGATCTACATCTGCCAAGAAATCATGATTTCACACTGTTACTGTGTTGGTTCAAACATGTCAACATCTCCAATCCATCTACTTTTATCCCAAAATTCAGTAAAAAATGAAGAGTTACTTTTGGAATGAGCAAGCCATGCTGCATTCAAATGTCTTAAAACAGAATGTCATTGTGAACAACAAGAAAAAGGAACTTGGCATTATGCTTAAGTAGACTTCATGTTACACAAGTGTGAGAATGTGGAGTTTCATAGCTGTTTGGGTGGAATGGTTCCTGTGAAACATTCAACGTGTGTGTGTTTGAGAGTGTGCATGTGTGTGTGTGTCACTGTGGTGATAAACGAAATGTAGAACAGGGCATTACACTATTCTGTAAGTCTTAGCAGATTTCAGAAATATTCCATCAAGAGGAAATTGAGCAGCACATGGGACAGACTCTTTGCTACAACTTTGCTATATTCTTGGCTGTGGACATTATAGACCTAAGATTAACTTGACTTTGTCTATAAGTTTGAAACACCAGAGGTGCATTTTAGAATAATAGTCTATTTTAGTCAGTGTGACTTAGAGCAGTGTTGACAAAAGTGCCAAGTTTGTGGATCAAGGTATTATGGTTAGCTGCGTTGCTGTGGTTACTAACACTTAGGAAACGTTACTGCAGAGATTTAAATTCTGAGCTGTGATAAAAGAGAAACACTTTTCACATACAAGAAAACAAAGACAGATATGGTTATTTGGCTTTCTTTATTGGTTTATGTATCTATTAATGAAATATTCTTCAATGTACTTTCACCAGAAGGCAAAAGAATTTAAATTGTTGTCATTACCACTGACTGCACAACGGCTAAAGCTTTCCATCTGCTCCCTAACACTGCATTCCAATTGAGGAAATTATTTATATATTTCAACAAAATACATCATAATTGTGAAAAATCAGATTGTTGGTTTTGGACCCTCAGTTTGTTGGGGGGGCGCAGCGTGGTGGTGGGGGGCACTACTGTGTAGATTTTGGGCTGTTGGAAATTATGTGTGACGCCAGCTGGTTTGGGCTAAAGATAATTCATAACACCTGTGAGCAAGCTGTTCTTGTGAGATGAAAATTCATTGGGAGAAAAGTAGAAAATAACATTTGCTAAGATGCATTTCATTATTTCAAGTTAATTTCCGTACCGTGGATCTTAAATTCATGAGAAACCATGGCTCTGTTTTGTGTCTTAGAGTCGTTGATGTTTTTGGAGAGATGATACCATAAAAGGTGATGCAGTTATAATATATCCATGATAGAAAACCATAAGGGTGTTTGACAAAATAAACAAGCTGAACAAAGGTACTTATTTCCGAGCTGAGTTTATGATAAGCATCTGGAACTATTTTTCATCCATATTACTCATTTTGGTCATTAACAGTAATCAGTAGGCTGTCATCATTTTCCAATAAATCCTATTTCTCAGTGATAATTCTCACAATAAACACATTGCTTTGACTACTAGATTAATATATTCTGGAACATTGATTGGAAATGAATTGCTCCACTTGCTATACTCCACTTTGATTAGCTTGTGACCACAATATTTTACTTTGCTAAAGTGAAATAATGAGAGAGTAATTTACCCTCATTAACAAGTAGGAGATAGGTCATTAAAAGGATAGGTATCTGCTTCTCTGGTCTTAAATATATTGAATATACAGCAATACTAGTCGTGGTTTGTTGCTATTTTCAATTGTGAAGATACACTTGGAACAGATTAATATATTAAAGGTACCTGATCTATTAGCAGCATTAAATAACATTTAATTCTCTCTATCTCCTTTATGCATATATCAATTTTTATATTTATAAGCTGACCTGAGTTAAATTTATGAAATGGATGGAGCTCCTTATCTCCAAGGATGTCGTGGTAATAACATGTACCAACTTTGAAATACAGTTAAGTATTTCCTTTGGCAAATTCAATAGGTAGCCATGAACTGTGGAACATCTTTCTTCGAGTAATTCCAGTAAGATGGCGGTGGAGGAGGTCTTCTGAGCCAAGAGCTCGTCTGCTTTCATTTCTTTTCTTTTCCTTCTCTCTCATCTTATTTTCCGTTTTTATCTTATTTTATTTTCCTCTTGTTGAAGAGTTTGATCACAGTGACAACATTGGGTGGTGGCAAGTAAATTCAGCGAGTAGGCCTAGCCTGGACTTGAGGCAGGGGCATTGGAGAGAGTTTGGGTTCCTGGCGGGTTCTGCATCATCAAGGCAATCCTAGCACTAACTCATAGCTTCTGTCTGCGTTCCCAGTGGCGTCTGCGTCCAGTGGCAATTCATGGGGGCGGCAGTGGAGACAGGTTTGGGCCCAGTACGAGACCCTGTACAACCAACAGCAGCTGCATTGGTGCGGTGGGCCTGAAGTGGACTCATAGCAGCGGCAGAGTTGAGTTTGGGCTGGTGTGCCATCAGTGGCATCCACATTGGCAAGGTTGAGTGAGGACTCACAGTGGCAAGGGCGTTGGTGGACGTGAGATGGTGCTGAGGGGTGGCGCATTTCATTCCAATGGCACCAACATGGCAAAGGAGACTTGTGCCTGGTCACCAGGCTCATGATCTATGACAGAGCACTTAATGAGAAGGACTGTAAAGCTGAATACTTTTCTTTACTTCCTTATTTTTCTGCCTTTATATTCTATGCCTTGGTTCATTTTTCTGTGTTTTAAGATGGCAAGCGAGAGAACAGCACAATACAACACTTTTCATTGTATTTTGTAACAAAATACACATGAAAATAAATAAATTAAATCAAGTCAAACAGAAATTCTTTTGGGTTAAAGACTATTGTAATACTACACTGGTGGAGGTAGCTATTACGAGGGGGCATAGTTTTGAAGTGAATGGAGGTAGATATAGGGGAGACGTCAGAGGTGGGTTCTTTACTCAGAGAGTGGTAGGGGGTGGAATGCGTTGCCGGAGAGGGTAGTGGAGTCGGCCTCATTAGTGGCATTTAAGTGGCTATTAGATAGGCATATGAATAATAGTATAAGGTAGGGGTGGAGGTTAGATAGACTTTAGATTTAGGGTAAAAGTTTGGCACAACATCGTGGGCCAAAGGGCCTGTACTGTGCTGTACTGTTCTATGTTCTATGTTCTATGTACACTAAATTCTAACAATATCAATGGTCTCCTGAATTGGAAGAAGGGAGCAATGCTCAAGTCCTCACAAAATCTCAAATGGAGAGCTGTCCTAAACATTTTGTAGCTAACAAAACAACTCAGGGATGAATTATTATGAAGGAACATTCCAGACAGTTTACAATTTCATTGTCTGGTGGCAGTTGGTACCTCAGATGGGTCTCACAGTTGTACATATTCCCCCTTTTTCATTCTTTACTTCACTCTTTAATGCACGGTAGCTTTCTGTGGCAAAACCCAGTGATGTGAACTTCGCCTGCATCTCAATGGATTGCTCTATGTATCACTCGTAAATGTTGACATGGTATGAATAAACTTTAGGAACCGAAAGGAAGAGTTCATTGATGTCACAAGTTAGAACGCTGTTTGAAGCCCGATGTGTGGTCTGAGCTATATGCTGACCAGAACTGTGCACACCACTTCCAGTATGGTCTAATGGCAGGATAATGAGACCAGGACAGCAGACAGTGCTCCCAGTGTGGTGTAACCGAGCGATATAGAGACCACAACTGTGCATGGTGCTCCCAGGGTGGTCTAACCAAAGGATCTCGAGGCCAGAACTGTGCACAGTTCTCCAAGTGTGGTCAAATTCCTATTTGACAAAAACTGCGAAGAATGAGAATGATACAACAAATATTGAGCCAGGAACAGAACATAGAAATAGAACAGTACAGCACAGTACAGGCCCTTCGGCCCATGATGTTGTGCTGAACTTTTATCCTAAACCTAAGGTCTATCTAACCTCCACCCCTACCTTATACTATCATCCATATGCCTATCTAATAGCCGCTTAAATGCCTCTAATGAGGCCGACTCCACTAACCTCTCCGGCAATGCATTCTGCGCCTGACCACTCTCTGAGTAAAGAACCTACCTCTGACATATCCCCTATATCTACCTCCACTCACTTCAAAACTATACCCCCTCATAATAGCTAAAACCACCCTAGGAAAAAGTCTCTGGCTGTCTACTGTATCTATACCTCTGATCATTTTGTACACCTCTATCAAGTCGCCTCTCATCCTTCGTTGTCCTAAAGAGAAAAGCCCTAGCTCTCTTAACCTTTCCTCGTAAGACCTTCCCTCCATTCCAGGCAACATCCTGGTAAATCCCCTCTGCACCTTTTCCAATGCTTCCACATCTTTCCTGCAATGAGGCGACCAGAACTGGACACAATACTCCAGATGTGGCTGAACCATGGTTTTGTATAGCTGGAGCATAACTTCATGGCTCTTGAACTCAATCCCTCTATCAATGAAAGCTAACACACCATATGCCTTCTTATCAACTCTATCCAACTGGGTGGCAGCTTTCAGGGAACTGTGGACATGAACCCCAAGATCTCTCTGCTCCTCCACACTGCCAAGAATCTTTCCATTAACCCTATATTCTGCTTTCAAATTTGTCCTTCCAAAACAAATCAAATGTAAGCAAACTTCCCATGGTGCCTCAGAAGAACAAGGAAACAAAACGTAGATCGAGCCAAAAAAGCAAAAAAATGGGACAGATGACCAGAGGCTTCCTCAAAGTTTTATTTCAAGGATTGTCTTAAATTAGATGAGAAAATGCAATCAGGGCATAGAGGAATTCCTCAGTTTGGACCCAGGCAACTGTTGGTATGGCTGTCAAGACTGATCTCAGAATGCGCTGGAGGTGAGAATTGGAGGTGTGGACATCTTGAAGGGTTTTTAAGCTAGAGGAGATTACAGGAATGGGAAGAGTGAACTCATGGAGGGATTTGCAAAAATTGAGGTATCTTGTATTAATTGTATACTGAGTGAAAGTGTGCAGCTGTGAAGTGCAAAATGACGAAGGATAGATTCTTGAAGCAGAGGATTTGAGGAAGGATAATTAGAAAATTAAAATATTCAATTATTTGCAGTGGTTCAAATCTGAGATAATTTTCACTGGGAAAGGGGTTTAAGTGCTACGGAAGTAAGATGGGCTAATGGAACTAAGACGCACATGAACCATGCTTCAATTGAAAGGTAGCACAGGCTTGAAGAACTGAATGGCCTCCTCCTGCTCCTCTGAATGTATCTATAGATTGTAAATTGAAATATGCACTAACTTTCCTACATAGGCCTTGCAATCGCTCCTCCAGTGGCAGTGATGAGTTGTACCATTAACAGGATCCCAGGGTATAAAAAGCAATGTTTTCCTCTGTTGAGCTTCTCCGTCACAATGTGATAACTGGAATATGCAAGGTCTTTATAAGAACTGAGTATATTTTGTAGTTAATAATCACACATGCACGATATGGATTGGGTCCACCTTGGGCAGTTCACTTACTGAGGAGAATATTGATTAGAATCAAAGACTACATGTTTCGCCCTGTATTTTTTTCTTCCACTAAACAATGGAGACACTGATTTGTGTCAAAATTGAACTGGCGGAGACTTAAAGAAATTCTTGACTGTATTTAAAGAATAATTGTTTTACATAGAAAGGGGCCATTTCACCCATCGTTTCAATGCTGGCTCTTTGAAAAACAATTAAATTACACCTACACAATGTCTTACCTTTCCTCCATTGTCCTGCCATTTCTTTCCAATTCAATTATTCATATATTTTCCATTTTGAAAAGTTACAATTGAATCTTCTCCTGTTGTCTTCACAGGCAATAAATTCCACATCACAATGTGTAAAAATAAATTCTCATCTTCTATCTGTTTCTTTTGCTAATTATATAAACTCTTGTTTGAACAATTCTTACTGTGAAGAAAGATGTGTGAAAATACATTTTCAGAATTTTGATTTCAAAATAGTGGCATATGGGTGGTAATTCCCAGGATGTTGACAATGAAAAATGCATCAGTTGCAATGTTATTGAACGTCAAGGAACTGGAGATGGAAATGGTCATTTTCCCCGCAATTATGTGAAGCAAATGTAACTTGCTACTTCTCAGCTCAAGCCTAGATGCTGACCATCATCTTGTAGTATTTGGACTTGGACTCCTTATATATCTGAAGAGTTGCAAATGGTTCTGAAAATTGTGCATTCATCAGTGAACATCTCCACTTCTAACCTATGATTGTTTTTGTTCATTTCACACCTAGTCAAATGCTGCCTTATGGTTAAGGGTATGTGTGGAATCACAGGAGATGGGAGAGATATTAAATAAAAATATTGCATCAGTATTTACCATGGAGAAAAACATAGAAGCAAAGGAACTTGGGGAAATAAATATTGACATTTTGAAAACAGTCCACATTACAGACGAGATCTTAAAAAAAAATCATAAAGATGGACAAATCTCTGGGACCTGATCAAGTGTATCCAGGACATTGTGGGAAGTTAGAGAAAAAATTACAGTAACCCTTGCAGCGGTATTTGTATCATCTACAGCCATGGATGAAATGCCTAAGGACTGGAGGGCTGCAAACAAAACTGGGAACTATAGACCGGTGAGTCTGACATCAATGGTGGGTAGGTTGTTGGAAGGGATTCTGAGAAATAGGATTTGCATGCATTTAGAGAGGCTCAGGCTAATTAGGGATAATCAGCATGGCTTTGTGCATTGGGAAATTGTGTCTCACAAACTTTACTTAGTTTTTTGAGAATGTGACCTGAAAAAAAAATGAGGGCAGAATGGTAGATGTTGTCAACATGGACTTTAATAAAGCCTTTGGTAAGGTTCCGCACAGTAGACTGTTGGTGAAGTTAGATCACATGGGGTTCAGGGACAGCTTGCCAATTGGAAACCAAATTGGCTTGATGGTAGGAGACAGAGGGTGGTGGTGGTGTGTTGTTTTATGGGTTGGAGGACTGTCACCAGCGATGTTCCACAGGGATCAGTGTTGGGTCCGCTGTTGTTTATCATTTTTGTAAACAATTTGGATGAGAATTTAGGAAGCATGGGTAGTAAGTTTGCGGATGACACCAAAGTTGGTCATGTAGTGGATAGTGAAGAAGGTTACCTAAGATTACAAAGGGATCTTGAAAAATTGGCCCAATGGACCAAGGAGTGGCAGATGGAGTTTAATTTGGATAAATACAAGGTGTTGAATTTTGGTAAGACAAACCAGGGCAAGACTTATACAGTTAATGGTAGGTCCCTGGGGATTGTTGTCGAACAAAGTGACCTGGGGGTTCAGGTACGTAATTCTTTTAAAGTTGCATCACAGGTAGGCAGGATGATAAAGAAAGCATTTGGCACACTTGCCTTCATTGCTCAGACCTTTGAGTATAAGAGTTGGGATGTCATGTTATGGTTGTACAGGACGTTGGTGAGGCCACTTTTGGAGTATTGTGTACAGTTCTATTTACCCTGCTATAAGAAGGATATTATTAAATTGAAGAGCTCACAGAAAAGATTTACAAGGATGCTACTGTGACTGGAGAGTTTGAGTTACAAGGAGAGGCTTATGTGGACAGGCTGGGATTTTTTTTCCCTGGAGCATAGGAGTTTGAGGTGTGACCTTATTGAAGTTTATAACATAGTCAGGGGCATAGATAAGGTGAATCGCAAAGGTCTTTCCCCTATATGGTGGAGTTCAAAACTGGGAGGCATATTTTTAAGGTCAGAGGAGAAAGATTTAAAAGGCACCTAAGGGACAACCTTTTCACACAGAGGGTGGTTTGCATGTGGAATAAACTGCCAGGGGAAATGGTAGATGCAGGCACAGTTACAACATTTAAAAGACATTTGGATAGGTGCATGAATTCCAAAGGTTTAGAGGGCTATGGGCCAAATGCAGGCAAATGGGACTAGTTTAGTTTGGGAAACTTGTTCGACACTGACAAGTTAGACCGAAGGGTCTGTTTCTGAACTGTATGACTCTTTGATTCTATGACTTAGTCATCCTCTCTTCCCTTCTCAAGTTCAGCTCTTTTGTTCATGTTTGGACCAATAGAGTAATGAGGTCAGGAGCTGTGTGGGCCTGGCTGAACCTGAACTGAGTGGCATTGAGCAGCTCATTGTTGAGAAAGGATGATGTGTGGCTTGGAAGGGGACTTGCAAGTGGTGTTCCAATGTATCTGCTGCTCTTATCCTTCTAGCCTGGAGGTTCTGGGTTTAGAAGGTTCTGTTGATAGGACCTTGGTAAAATTCTTCAGTGCATCTTGTAGATGGTTCATATTTGTGCCACTGCACAACAGTGCTGGGATATCAGATTGGCAGTGAATATTGAAGGTGATGAATCGAGTCAGGCTGCTTTGTTCTTTATGCTCATGAGCTCCTGGAGTGTTGTAGGAGCTGAACTTATTCAGGCAAATGGAGAGTATTCCATTATAATCTTGCCTTAAAGAAAGTGAACAGGCTTTATGAAGATACGAGATGGGTCATAGTGTCATATAGCATTGAAACAGATCCCTTCAGTCCAACTCGTCCATACTGACCAATTTTCCTAAACTAAACCAGTCCCATTTGCCTGCATTTAGGCCATATACCTCTAAACTTTTGCTATTCATATACATATCCAAGTGTATTTTTTAAATGTTGTAACTGTACCTGAATTTACCACTTCCTCTGGCAGTTCATTCTATATATGAACCACCATCTGTGTGAAAATGTTTCCCTTCAGGTCTTTTTTATATCTTTCCCCTCTCACCTTAAAAAAAATGCCCTCTAGTTTTGAATTTCCGTGCGTTGCAGAATTTCTAGCCAATGGCCTGCTTTTGTAGCCACAGTATTTATATGGCTATCCCTGTACAGTTTATGATCAATGGTAATCCTCTGAAATGTTGATATTAGGGGAATTCAGCAACTTGAATGCCATTCATCGTCAAAGGGCAATGGTTAGATTCTTGACTGTTTGAGATTGTCAGTGCTTGGCGCTTGTGTGACATAAATGTTACTTGCCACTTAGCAGCACAAGCCTGGATATTGTTCAGGTCTTTCTGCACAGAATATGGATAGCTGCAGTATCTGATGAATAGTGATGAATCTTAGCCAATCACCAATGAATATCCTTGCTTCTGACCTTTTGGTGGACAGTTTCTGTCCTGTGAGCTAAAGAATATTCTTATATGAATATACATAGAACTGAGAGCTTAGACTGTCTCACTCGTAGATTTCTAACAAAGCATTTCTGGTTTAGAGGTTGTATAATGTAAATTTTTCTTTGGAGGTAATTGGGTTTTCCTTGTCCTTCTCTAAAAACAAAATACCTTTTTAGGAGGGAAATTATACTTGTTCCTGACCCCAGTCAGGTCTCCTCTGAATGATCTAAAAACTTTTAATTTCTAGTTTTTCTGAGCTAAAATCAATCCTTTGTTGTTTTGAGCAGAAAATGAGCAAATGGCTTTCTATATTTCCTCTACTTGTCACAAATCAATAACAATATAAACAATTTTCCATTGAACGTCTCGGGGTTGACAACTGCTTAATTTCTGAGTTTTCTAAGATTTCAGTCACTTAATCACCCCAGCACAGAGGCAGCAATGTGTACCAACCACAAGATACATTGCAAAAACTCACCAAGTCTTCTTTGATAACATCTTCCAAACCATTGATACCTGCTGGCCAGAAGGACAAGGGAAGCGTATTTCTTGGAGTATCACCTCCTACAAGTTCACATCTAAGTCCCACATCATCCTGACTTAGAACTGCACTGCTGTTCCTTCACCGTCACTCAGTCAAAATCCTGGAACTCCCTCTCTCACAGCATTATGGGTTTATTTACACCACAGGGATGGCAGCACTTCAAGAAAGCAACTCACCTTCTCAAGGATAACGAGAGATTTACAACATTTGTTGGCCTAGCCTGCAACACCTGCCTCATGTGAATGATTTCTTTTTAAAAAGAATCAAATTAATGAGTGTCAATAGCTTTGGAATGACCAGGGTGCACCTCGTACTATCATTATACAATGTACGTACAACTGTATTATAAATGCCACAGCAGCTGAAGCCACTATCTTGGCACAAACTTCTGACTTTCTTGATTTGTAAGACTGAACTAAAGGACAGAAGGCTTGGATTTAACCAAGCACCTTTCACAACCTCAGGATATCCCACAGCACTATGTTACTCATTAAACAACCTAAGCACCCTGATGACAAGAGAAGTGCAGTGTTTTAAATAACATCATTCATAAAAACAAAAACTAAGTTCTGAAATTTCAGGAATATATTTATATTTAAATTCCTTTCTATCAGCTCCGGACAAATAGGGTCCATGTTATCCCTTAGTGTGATTTGGCCTGAGGTTTATGTAAATGAATAATTAATATTATTACATGCCATTGTTTGTGAAAGATCTTATTGTAAATTAGGCGTAGTAAGAACTTGGCATTGTAGGAGAACCACAACATGATATAATGTCCATTTTGTTAGCCCACACGTACAAAACTTGAAAATTATGAAAATCAAATTACTCATCCCTGTTTTTTGTAAATGGCTATATGTGTCTGGATTAGTCACTGCACCAGAACCAGGAATTATGGAGTCAAAATGCTGCTATTAACCCTAACAATTAAATGCTAATCTCAGACTTTGACCTTCACTTTAGCAGAGCCATTGAGAGGGCAGAGTAAATGTAGCTGAACACTCTAACTTCATAAATCTGCCAAACTCAGGCCCATTCACTAAACTGACAGGAGCAGGATGGGTACCCTCATGGGCACCGTTTCCAACATTGCTGTAAATAGAGAGAGGTTGGCCAGGGAACAATTCAGGAACAGAAGTGTGGGATAGTGTATGGAACAAGGAAGGCCTAAGGTTTTCATACTTTTGGTTTCATTGACTGTTCCTCTTTAGTGCCATTGTCTTCTGACCCCAGCAGATTTGGCCTGATGGGTGGAACATCACTGCTGTTCAGACCAGGTTTCTGATTAAAATTGCAGTCCGAGGATGTAGTCTCAGTCTACATCTCTGGAGTAGGACCTTGATTCATTCTCGAAGGTGCCCTGATAGGAAAGCAGTAAAACATATTGTGTCTTAGTTTAACCACTGCACTGTCCAGTTTCTACCAGGCAGGATGAATTAAACTTGGAGCCAGCATTTGCCACTTCCTTTTATTCTCCACTTAATCTCCTTAGCCAAGTGTCATTTTTGGCGAGTATCGATTTAATCATGTTATGAAAGACGGTTTTACTCAATAACATAAAAGACCAAATGCCCTGAACCCAAAGTGGCTGAATATGGAATTCTTCAGTAATCTAACCTATTTGTATTCCTTCTTTTGACCAATCATTGCAACTAGGTTAATCATGCGTCACGTTCACAACACAGATACTCAATACCCAAATATAATCATTGTAGGTCTACATCCCTGCACTGTACATTTTTTTTGACAAACAATTAAAAATGAGAACCAAGAGGGCAGTAGGAATATACTTATGAGTGAAATCATGAGGGCAAAAGGGGGACATGCGATGGCTTTGGCAAAAAGGGTTAAGGAGAATCCAGAGAGATTCCACAAATACATTCAGGACAAAAAGAGTAACGAGGGAGAGAATAGGGTTCCTTAAAGATTAATGAGGCCGTCTATGTGTGGGACCACACGAGATGGGCGAGATACTAAACAAATATTTTGTATCTGTATTTATTGTCGAAAAGGACATGGAAGCTAGGGAACTTGGGGAAATAAATGGCAATGTCTTGAAAAGTGTCCATATTACAGAAGAGGTGCTGGAGATCTTAATGCACATAAAGGTAGATAAATTCCTGGGACTTAATCAGGTGTATCCCCGAACTTTGTGGGATGCCGGGGAAGACTTTGCTAGGCCCTTTGCGGAGATATTTGTATCATTGACAGCCACGGGTGAGGTGCTGGAAGACTGGAAGGAAGCTAATATGGTGCCATAATTTAAGAAAGGTGGTAAGGAAAAACCAGGGAACTATAGACTGGTGAGGCTGACATCAATAGTGGGTAAGTTGTTGGAAGGGATTCTGTGGGACAGGATTTATATTCATTTGAAAAGAAGGATAGTTAATACAGCTTTGTGTGTGGGAAATCATGTCTCAATAATTTGTCTGAGCTTTTTGAAGAGGTGACAAAGAAGATTGATGAAGACAGGGCAGTAGATATTCTGAATTTGGATTTTAAGAAAGCATTTGGCAAGGTTCCACATGATAGATTGGTTAGCAAGGTTAGATCAAATGGAATCCAGGAAGAGCTAGCCAACTAGGTACAGAATTGGCTTGAAGGTAGGAGACAGAGGGTGATGGTAGAGGGTTGCTTTTCTGTCGGGAGGCCTATGACCAGAGGGGAGTCGCAAAGTTCAGTGTGGGTCCACTGTTGTTCATCAATTATATAATTGATTTGGATATGAATTTAGGAGGTATGGTTAGTAATTTTGTAGGTGATGCCAAAATTGGTGGTATAGTGGACAGTGAAGAAGTTTATCTCAGAGTATAATGGTACCTTGATCAGATGGGCCAATGGGCTGAGGAGTGGCAGATGGAGTTTAATTTAGATAAATGTGAGGTGCTGCATTTTGGTAAGGACAATCAGGGCAGGACTTATACAATTAATGATAGGGCCCTGGGGAGTGTTGCCGATCTAAAAGACCGAGCGGTGCAGATGACTAGTTCCTTGAAAGTGGAGTTACAGGTAGATGAAGTGGTGAAGAAGGTGTTTGACACACTTGTCTTCATTGAACAGTGCATTGAGGAGAGGAGTTGAGGAGTCATGTTGTGGCTGCACAGGACAATGGTGAGGCCAATTTTAGAATACTGCATTCAATTCTGGTCTCCCTGCTACAGGAAAGATGTTGTTAAACTTGAAAAGGTTCATAGAACATAGAACATAGAACATAGAACATTACAGCGCAGTACAGGCCCTTCGGCCCTCGATGTTGCGCCGACCTGTGAAACCAATCTGAAACCCATCTAACCTAAACTATTCCATTATCATCCATATGTTTATCCAATGACCATTTAAATGCCCTTAAAGTGGGCGAGTCTACTATTTTTGCAGGCAGGGCATTCCACGCCCTTACTACTCTCTGAGTAAAGAACCTACCTCTGACATCTGTCTTATATCTATCACCCCTCAATTTAAAGCTATGTCCCCTCGTGCTAGCCATCACCATCCGAGGAAAAAGGCTCCCACTGTCCACCCTATCTAATCCTCTGATCATCTTGTATGTCTCTATCAAGTCACCTCTTAACCTTCTTCTCTCTAACGAAAACAGCCTCAAAACCCTCAGCCTTTCCTCATAAGACCTTCCCTCCATGCCAGGCAACATCCTGGTAAATCTCCTCTGCACCCTTTCCAATGCTTCCACACCCTTCCTATAATGCGGTGACCAGAACTGTACGCAATACTCCAAGTGCGGCCGCACCAGAGTTTTGTACAGCTGCAACATGACCTCATGGCTCCGAAGCTCAATCCCTCTACCAATAAAACCTAACATACTGTACGCCTTCTTAACAACGCTATCAACCTGGGTGGCAACTTTCAGTGATCTATGCACATGGACACCGAGATCTTTCTGCTCATCCACACTACCAAGAATCTTACCATTAGCCCAGTACTCTGTATTCCTGTTACTCCTTCCAAAGTGAATCACCTCACACTTTTCCGCATTAAACTCCATTTGCCACCTCTCAGCGCAGCTCTGCAGCTTATCTATGTCCCTCTGTAACCTGCAACATCCTTCCGCACTATCCACAACTCCACCGACTTTGGTGTCATCCACAAATTTGCTAACCCATCCTTCTACGCCCTCATCCAGGTCATTTATAAAAATGACAAACAGCAGTGGCCCCAAAACAGATCCTTGAGGTACACCACTAGTAACTGAACTCCAGGATGAACATTTCCCATCAACCACCACCCTCTGTCTTCTTACAGCTAGCCAATTTCTGATCCAAACCACTAAATCACCCTCAATTCCATGCCTCCGTATTTTCTGCAATAGCCTACCATGGGGAACCTTAT
This sequence comes from Rhincodon typus, assembly GCF_021869965.1. Taxonomy (NCBI): domain Eukaryota; kingdom Metazoa; phylum Chordata; class Chondrichthyes; order Orectolobiformes; family Rhincodontidae; genus Rhincodon; species Rhincodon typus. The sequence continues at coordinate 15,212,822 of NC_063363.1, forward strand.
CAAACGCTTTACTGAAATAAAGGTTCAGAAAAGGTTTACAACAATGTTGCCAGGGTTGGAGGGCTCATGCTGCAGCGAGAGGCTGAATAGAATGATGGTTTCTCTCTGGAGAATTGGAGGCTGAGGGGTTACCTTATAGAGGTTTATAAAATCATGAGGGGCATGGGTGGGGTGAATAACTAAGGTCTTTTTCCCAGGGTAGGGAAGTACAAAACAAGAGGGTATAGGTTTAAGGTAAGAGGGGAAAGATTTAACACGGACCTGAGGGGCAATGTTTTCACACAGATGGTTGTATGGGTATGGAACGAGCTGCCAGAGGAGGTAGTGGAGGCTGGAACAATTACAACATTTAAAAGGCATATGGATGGTTACATGAATAGGAAGAGTTTAGAGAGATATGGGCTAAGTCCTTGGTCAGTTTAGGATACCTGGTTGTTGTGGACGAGCTGGACCCAAGGTTCTGTTTCCGTGCTGTATAACTCTGACTGTTTCCATATTGGTGAATAATGTCCAGAGAACCCAGACCAGGTGGAATCCTGATCAATGGTCACACTCTTAAAATTAGAGCTGGGTCATTCAGTGATGTCAGGAAGCAACTCTTTAAATAAAGCATGATGGAAATGTGAAAATCAATGCCAAAATCTGCTGAAAGCAGGCCAATTGCAATTTCAAAAACTATCATGGATTGATTTTTGTTATACTAAGATATTAAACGAAATGGAACCAAGTCAGGTAAATTGACTTACAGTAGAGATCACCTTAGTCTAATTCAATGACATAATAGGATGGAATGGTTGTGCTTCTCACCAAAGGTGCCTGTGAAAAGTAAATCTTTTAACGGAGGTGGAGGTATATTGGTATTGTTACCAGATTGGTAATCCAACGATTCAAGTAATGTTCTGGGGACCTGGGTTCAAAGCTCACCACAGTAGACAATATAGTTTGAATTCAATTTTATAAAAATCTAATGGTAACCGTAAAGCCATTGCCGTAAAATCTCAGCTTGTTCACTAATGTCCTTTAAGTAAGGAAATAAGCCATTCTTGCCCGGTGTGAAGATTCTGTGCCTTTAAGAGGTATATTTTGTTCTGTTTTTTTTTGTGAAGAAAGGGACTGAACAGCCTGCTTAAAGCCAGTAAAGTAAACAGCTTGTGAGGCCTTTTTTTTAAAACTTGGAACAATAGAAGCAGCCTGCATGGGTGGCGTTAAGCTCCCACAGAACCAGGATTTCTAATTTTAACTTTCTGCACTGGCTGGAATCTTGAAGCCTAATGTGTAAGTTCTTATTCCTTTCTCTGTTACAGCTAAAAGCTGGGATTCTCTTCCTGCTGCTAGAATTGCACATGCGACACGCTATTTACTGAATTTGCCTTTCCAACATTTATTGGATGTTACTGTATTGAAACAGTTAAGTAGTAGTAGTTAATATTATATTATTTTGTTAAGTATTTCAATAGAGTTACAGTTAAGCCAGTTCTTTTATTTTTATTTTGTCTGTATTTTAACTGCACTGTAAAAATAAAAATGTGCTTTGCTAAAGTCGAGTAGTTTGATCAAACAAATTGCATCTGGAATGCAAAACCTGATGCTTATCTTTAAAATAAGAAAAAGTTAGGGCCTAGGTTGTCTTTTTAGTATATTTTGTGAGGGTTTGGCCTAGTCCATGACACTGGTCTAGCCTACATGTGACTTCAGACCAAAACAATGTGTTTGACTCTTAATTTCCTGTTGAAATGAACCAGCAAGTGACTCATTTCAAGGGCACATAGGGATTGGCAACATTGCCCAGCCAGAGATACTCACATTCCCATGAATGATTTTAAATAAAAAGATTAACATAAAATCTAAATGGTGTAATGATGTTCTTTCAGGAATGAAACCTGGGCTCTGTGAGGCACCAATTGAACACAAACAGGGCACTTAAGTATCCTCTGAAGCAACCTGGAAAATCACTTATTTGTACCATCACCTTCCCAGGATTAAGCAGGATGTGAAAAAAGTGATAGCCACATCAATAACATTTATATCTTGAATACTAATCTTAAGGATATGTTTTGAAACAGAGAATAATGATGGTGGGTTGCTTTCTGGACTGGAGGCCTGTAACCAATGGTGTTCCACAGGGACTGGTTCTGGGTCCTCTTCTATTTGTCATTTATATAAATGATTTGGATGAGAATAGAGAAGGCATGGTTAGTAAGTTTGTGGATGACACCAAAGTCGGTGATATAGTAGATAGTGAAGAAGGATTTCTAAGATTACAAAGGAATCTTGATCAAATGGGTTAATGGGCTGCATTTTTGGCAGGGTGGTTAAAAAAGTATTTGGCATGCATGCCTTCATTGCTCAGTTCTTTGAGTATAGGAGCTGGGGAGACATGTTGAGGTTGTACAAGACATTGGTGAGGCGTCTTTTGGAATATTGTGTCACCCAGTTATAAGAAGGCTATTACCATGCTGGAGAGTGTTCAGAAGAGATTTATCAGGATGTTGCTAGGCATGGAAGGTTTGAGTTATAAAGAAAGGCTGGATAGACTGGGACTTTTTTCACAGCAGTGTAGGAGTTTGAGAGGTGACCTGATAGAAGTTTATAAAATAATGAGAGGTATAGATAAAGTTAACAGCAGTTGCCTTTTCCTGAGGATGGGGGATTTCAAGACTAGGTGGCACAATTTTAAGGTAAGAGGAAAGAGATTCAAAAAAGACATGAGAGGCAAACTTCTTACATGGAGGGTGGTTTGTGTATGGAATGAACTTCCTGAGGAAGTGGTGGATGCAGGTACAGCTATAACATTTAAAAGACATTTAGATAGATACATGAATAGGAAATGTTTGGAGGGATACAGGCTAGGAGCAGGCAAGTGGGACTAGTTTAGTTTGGGATCATGTTCAGCCTGGACTGGTTAGACTGAAGGGTCTATTTCCATGCTGTATGACTCTATGACTGTATTCAGAGTTCAAGAAATTTAGTGGGAATGGAAAAGGTGTGGAACCAACAATAAACTGGGTTCTCATGTTCATCTCAAGACATTACATGTGGGCTATTAGCTGGTGGAATTGTGGTCATATGGGTTTTTCAACTGTGAAGATTACTTTTTGTTCTGTGAACTAAGTTTGGAAAAGATACTGCTTTAAACCAAGGAAACTATGTAAAAAAAATGTTTGTAGTTTGAAAAGCAAGTTACTGGAACATATTGTGAGTTGTACATACAATGTTGCCTTATGGCAACAGTGAGGGAGAAGTCCAAACAAAGCAGCACCACTTCTCTGTGTTCAGCACAGTTCTGTCCAGAGATTGTGTTTTGATTGGCTTTTCAATTGGTTAGTTGTTACAGTTTCAGGACAGTTCAGCATAGTGACTACTTTGTGATTGGTTCCTAGGCAGGTTGCTGCAACCTTGTTTATGAACAGTACAGCAGAATCAGTTAGCCTGCGAAGAGAATGCAGCCATCTCTCGGCTCTTCCTTCTGTGTCAGGAGAAGCAACGAGAAATTCTGAGCAGCTTCCTATTCTCCTTCACCTTTCCTCTCTAAGCTGCTCTCACTGCAAATATCATTTTGAAAGTAAAAAGGGAAACCTTAATCAGAAACACTGAAAGAGCAACCCCTCAACCGTTGATTGAAGAGTGAGAATTGGGATATACACAAACTCATGCTGTCAGCAGAGAATTGGGAGGAATCAAAAGGAATCTAAATGAACTAAAAGAAAACAACTCATCAAAGTCTGTGATCAAGACTTGTGGCAGAACTGTGCTTCTCTGACTTCTTTTTTCCTTTTCCCAACTCTAATATTTTTGTCTTGTCTCTTTGTGTCTCTGTACATGAATAGATATTTTAAAAAGAGGTAGAGTTTAAGTTATGGCTATAAGGTAGCAATCCAAATTTCTTTATTGCCATTGATTAAAAAGTCTATTCTAAGTAAATAATTATTGACTTCCTAATGGAAAGCCTGGTGTGCATAGCCTTTTAACCTGAATTAAACAGTTAGGTAGATTTGGGCAATTTGATAGTTAATCGATCAATCACGCATACAATTATTCACCAGGATGAGGGCAATGTACATGTTTTCTCCCCCTAAGATCTAGAGGTTTATACAATATGTCCTTGTGAACATGGTCCATTTTCAACCTCCAGATGAAATGGGAGATGGTTGAGATGACTGTTACAGTGCAGGACCGTGGTCTGGGCCAGACCTGCACCATATGGAACAATAATGAGACTGCCCCACACATGATGACTATTTACCTCAAATGAGAAAAAATGTAATTTCTGTATGGCTAATTTCTGTTCTGCCATGGCTATAGGTTTCTGCAGTCTTTGGAACCCAGCCCTCTCCAAACCATGCCACTGATACCTTCAGGTAATCTGTTCTCTATGTATTTGTGGGACTGGTTAGATTGAATAGCTGGTTTGTGCTGCCAACAGTGTGGGTTCAATTCCTGCAATGGCTGAGGTTGCCTTGAAGGTCCTGCCTTCTCAATCTCATGCTTCACCTGAGGTACGGTAACCCTAAGGTTAAACTCATTTCCAGTCATTCTCTTTCTAATAAGAGTGACCTTTACGTTATTTTACCTTTTACACATTTTGTTTGATCAGGTAATGGTGAGTAAGCAAATTCTTTCTAACACTTTGACAATGCTGTTTGCTGGGCAAAGCTGTGAATAAAAGGCAAGTGAAGCCAAAAGTGTCAGAATGACACATGAATTCCTCTAATTTTAAATCATGGTAAGGCATGGAATCATGCTTGTTTAAATTTCCCTTGCAGCAAAGCATGTACAACCTCCTTGGGATTGGAACTTCTGAGAGAACAGCTGGCATCTTGGCCTGGTTTTCAGCATTGAGATTGCCTTGCTCTCAGCTGAGCATTCCCTCATGCCATTGGGGTGCCCTAGGGTGGGTCCAACTAGCACGATAATAGGTTATACAAATTTGTTACTGAGTATACTCAGATACATCTGCTCATAGAAACCCATGACACAAGTTTCAGTTCATTTAAAAGCATTCAAAGTATCAACTAGGAATATAAACCATCTCACAGTTCCCAGATTTTGTTACTATTTGATCTTGTTTCAATTAATTTGATGTATTGTGGGATGTTAATTTCATCACTATCTTTGGCCTAATTTCAGATTTACATCCTAAAGTGCTCCTTAGGTTACATCATGAGTGTTTGGGGGATATTAGTGTGCATTTCATGTTGTAAAGATGTACCTACACTCAAAAAAACAACAGTATGTGGTAACCACAAAATGACTCAATATCCTTGTTACTTCCATCTGCTGAATTGAAAAAAAAGAAACTAAATCCTACGCAGCATCTCATGCACATTCAAGCTTACAAAAACTGAAATTAATCCAGGAAAGTTTTCACTTGGAATAAATCATTCAGATTTTATGGTCACATGCATTATAATTTATTTTATTTTAGGATTTTGTCTCTTCCAGCTGTAAGATTCAAGACCAGTGCCGACATTGATAGGTCATGTACAGTGAAAATAAGAAAACAGTCATGGATTAGAACGAAATACAATTTTAACTCAACTTTATTTCAGGTCAGCCATTTTGATTTTACCATCCTTCTTACCAGACTTAAGCTGGTTTGTATTTGAAAATCTACAAAATGATATGCACTTTTCCCCACCTTGAGGAAGCAAGAATAACGTGAGCATGATGATGTCAACAAAAATCAGATTCTTGTTATCGAGTCTAACTCGTGCAACTATATTCTCCCATCTTAGAGGGTGACATCAAATTTTACCATCAGCTGGTGAAAAGCCGATTGGTATGAATTTGCAACTCAGTAATTACACAAACTCACCTGATTAACTGACTGGAGACACAGTTGTAGTATGGCACACTGACCTCTACATCGCCGAGGCCAGACGCCAACTCTCCGACACCTCCTCCTACTGCCCCCTTGATCATGACCCCACCCCCGAGCACCAAACCATCATCTCCCAAACCATCCACAACCTCATCACCTCAGGTGACCTCCCACCCACGGCCTCCAACCTCATCATTCCCCAACCCCGCACCGCCTGCTTCTATCTCCTTCCCAAAATCCACAAACCTGAATGCCCTGGTCGACCCATTGTCTCCGCCTGCACCTGCCCCACCTAACTTATCTCCAACTATCTGGATTCCATTTTCTCCCCCTTGATCCAGGAGCTCCCTACCTATGTCCGTGACACCACCCACGCCCTCCACCTCCTCCAGAACTTCCAATTCCCCGGTCCCCAACACCTCATCTTTACCATGACGCCAGTCCCTCTACACCTGCATTCCCCATGCAGATGGCTTAAAGGCCCTCCGCTTCTTCCTGTCCCGCAGGCCTGACCAGTCCCCCTCCACCGACACCCTCATCCGCTTAGCCAATCTCGTCCTCACCCTCAACAACTTCTCTTTCAATTCCTCCCACTTCCTACAGACAAAGGGGGTGGCCATGGGTACCCGCATGGGCCCAAGCTACGCCTGCCTCTTTGTAGGTTACGTGGAACAATCCCTCTTCCATACCTACACTGGCCCTAAACCCCACCAATTCCTCTGTTACATTGATGACTGTATCAGCGCCGCCTCGTGCTCCCACGAGGAGCTCGAACAGTTCATACACTTCACTAACACCTTCCACCCCAACCTTAAGTTTACCTGGACTATCTCTAATACCTCTCTCTCCTTCCTGGACCTCTCTGTCTCCATATCGGGCAACCACCTAGAAACCGATATCCATTTCAAGCCCACCGACTCCCACAGCTACCTAGAATACACCTCCTCCCACCCACCTTCCTGCAAAAATGCCATCCCCTATTCCCAATTCCTTCGCCTCCGCCGCATCTGCTCCCAGGATGAGGCATTCCGCTCCCGTACATCTCAGTTGTCCTCGTTTTTCAAGGACCACAACTTCCCCCCCTCAGTGGTCGAGAACGCCCTCAACCGTGTCTCCCATATTTCCTGCAACTCATCCCTCACACCCCGTCCCCGCAATAAGAACCAAAAAAGAATCCCCGTTGTCCTCACGTACCACCCCACCAACCTCCGGATCCAACGCGTCATCCTGCGACACTTCTGCCATCTGCAATCTGACCCCACCACCAAAGACATCTTTCCCTCCCCACCCTTATCCGCTTTCCAGAGGGATCACTCTCTCCGTGACTCCCTTGTCCGCTCCACACTCCCCTCCAGCCCCACCACACCCGGCACTTTTCCCTGCAACCGCAGGAAGTGCTACACCTGCCCCCATACCTCCTCCCTCACCCCCATCCCAGGCCCCAAGAAGACTTTCCACATCAAGCAGATGTTCACCTGCACATCTGCCAATGTGGTATACTGCATCCGCTGTACCCGTTGTGGCCTCCTCTACATCGGGGAAACCAAGCGGAGGCTCGAGGAACGCTTTGCAGAACACCTACGCTCGGTTCGCAATAAACAACTGCACCTCCCAGTCGCGAACCATTTCAACTCCCCCTCCCATTCCTCAGACGACATGTCCATCCTGGGCCTCCTGCAGTGCCACAACGATGCCACCCGAAGGTTGCAGGAACAGCAACTCATATTCCGCTTGGGAACCGTGCAGCCCAATGGTATCAATGTGGATTTCACAAGCTTCAAAATCTCCCCTCCCCCTACCGCATCCCAAAACCAGTCCAGCTCGTCCCCGCCTCCCTAACCTGTTCTGCCTCCCACCTATCCCCTCCTCCCACCTCAAGCCGCACCTCCATCTCCTACCTACTAACCTCATCCCGCCCCCTTGACCTGTCCGTCCTCCCTGGACTGACCTATCCCCTCCCTAACTCCCCACCTACACTCACCTTTACTGGCTCCATCCCCGCCTCTTCGACCTGTTTCCTCTCCACCTATCCTCTCCTCTATCCATCTTCTATCCGCCTCCCCCTGTCTCCCTATTTATTTCAGAACACCCTTCCCCTCCCCCATTTCTGATGAAGGGTCTAGGCCCGAAACGGCAGCCTTTCTGCTCCTATGATGCTGCTTGGCCTGCTGTGTTCATCCAGCTCTGCACCTTGTTATCTCGGATTCTCCAGCATCTGCAGTTCCTACTATCTCTGATTAACTGACCCGACAGATTAACTTGCCCACAGATGAGAAAGCTCAAAAAATCAACAGTCAGCGGGTTAAAACTAAAAGAACTGCAGACGCTGTAAATCAGAAAGAAAAACAGAAGTTGCTGGAAAAGCTCAGCAGTTCTGGCAGCAGCTGTGAAGAGAAATCTGAGTTAATGTTTTGGGTTTGGTGACGCTTCCTCAGAACTCCTCGGAATTCAGAACTGAGGAAGGGTCACTGGACCCAAAATGTTAACTCTGATTTCTCTTCACAGATGTTGACAGACCAGCTGAGCTTTTTCAGCAACTTCTGTTTTTGTAACACTAAGCGGGTACCTGTCCAGTTCAATCCTTTGGGTTGAGTCCAAATGTATTCAAGGCTGTGCCCAACATCTTTGAAATTTCCAAACACATGAATTAGGAGCAGATGTAGTCCAATCATCCCTTCAAACCTGCTCAGCCATTTAATTGAATCATGGCTGATCTCTTTGTGCTTTGAATTTCACATTCCCATCTACTTCCAATAACCTTTGATTCCCTTACCTAACAAGAATCTATCTACTTTTGAGTTAAAAGTATGCAGTGTCACTTTCTCCATCACCTTCTGAGGCAGAGTTAATTGCCTTTGCTCAAAACTGCTTCAGCTGTAGCAGATGCCTCAGGTCAAAGGCAATAGACTCTTGGACCTTCCATTCAGCACTTAGTACTCCTACTTTACAAGCAGGCCTTTCCAGTTTCAGAATTTATTGAGCAGCTGATTTTCAGAACAATACGATGAGGTTCCAATTTTGTGTTCAACTGAAAGAACAGCAAGCTCCACCTGCGATCCAGATTTATCCCATTCTTCATATCCTCTTTTCCATTGCCACTACTGCGGCACCGATGACCTTTCACATGCCCCTGTTTTCGTTGAGCCCCTTGAAACTAAATGCGCCCTCAATACCCCATTGCTCAAGTCTCATTGAAAGGAAGAGACACCTGAAGTGAGGTTGATGTCCCTCATTCCCCTCTTGCCTTGGTATTGATGCTGAGCACCCATGGCTATAGGAATGGAGTGTGAATCTGATCACATACCCAGCAGCCACTGAGCGTTCCACCAGGCCTGCGTCTCCAAGGTAACCACCACCTTACCATGAATGTAGCCAGGCAGTCGCAAGCTGAAGTCACTAGAGTAATGTGAATGTATATGTTCCAGCATACCAAGGGACTTTGGCACACCTTCCTGATCTTCCAGTCCCCCTCTCTGCAAGTTGACCATGATCATGTACTGAGGCAAGAATCCTCGTCTGGTTCTTCCTTTATCAGCTGTAGAAATGTGTCAATGATGTGCTCAACAGATCTTGCTCGACTGTAATCACTGAGATGATTCTCTCTGGGCTAGTGGAAGTGAATTACCATGAACAACTTGTATGCCAGGGTTATGAAATATGTTTGGGTTTATTTTGCATGAGGTCTCATTCCACTAATTAACAAGGGTTTGGCGAACTATCATTGCAATATGGAAAATGCCTCTTTATTTGCTTTTACGAATGCCAGGTCTTTTTTCTCCTGTTCAGAGGGCTAAAGTCGTAAATTTCAAAAAGATCACTTTTTTAATTGCTAACCTCTGCAAATTTTACAGAACTTTCAGGTGTTCTTTAAATGTAGAGTAGTTAGAGAATAATTGCACACTACATTGCTCTCTTATTAATGTGTTCCTTTCCAACTATGACATCATGGAATAGCTTTGCAATTATTAGGATATAATAGTCTAACCTTGTTTTAATCTTTGTTACACTGTGGAAAAGAAAGATCAAAGTGCGGCATACTTTTGTGGAGAGTTTCGTTCCCTCAGAGAATTGGGCATGGCAGTCAACAGCCCCAATCACACTCTCAATTGATAAAATGTATTTAACTAAATTAGGGCATAGCCATACTATTTTGGGGTGTGAAGTCCCAGCAGCTCAGAGTTTCATATTCAGTTCTCTGCCAGTTCACATTCAGATCGTTACTGAGAATCGTTTATGTGTACATATAAATAAAAGGTGACATGATGACGGGGTACTGGCCTCTGTGCAGTTGTATCAATTAACAAAAGTTGATTAATCTCAGGTCAATTAAAATTGTTAATTTTAAATCTGTCATGAATTAACATTTTTGAAAGCAAATTACAAGTATTTCCTATCCTTTGTTTGTAGAAGAGTTTACCCCTGAAAGATCATGCTCTAGTTTTTCGAGACTCTCAACTAGTGGAAAGAGTTTTCCTCTATCCAGTCTATCAGTTGTTCTGGAATCAATGGTCGAAGCTGATAGAATTACTTTGGTTTATTGCATTGAAAGAGGTCCTTATTCCCATTTTCCTGAATTTGACACATTGTCTTTTATCTATGGTATTTCAAGTGTTAATCTAAATACCTCTAAAATATTTAGAAGTTTCCTGCCTCTACCACCCTATTAAGCAGTGGGTTCCAGGTACACAGTACTCTCTGGGTGAAAGTATTTTTTTTCAAATCCCCTCTAAACCTCATGTCACTTACCTTAAATCTATGCTCCTTGTCACTGACCCCTCTATGAAGGGGAAACATTTCTTCCTATTTACCTTATCTATGTCCCTCAAATTTTTGTACAACTCAATCATATCTCCTTTCAATCTTCTCTGCTCAAGGAATGTAGTGGAGGCAGGTTCAATTGAGGCATGCACGAGGGTATTGAATGATCTTATTTGGATAGAAATGGTGTGCAAGGATATGGGGAGAAATGCAGGAGACTGGCACTAGGTAATGATGTTCATATGATGAGCTAGTGCAGGGATGGTGGGCTGAATGGCCTCCCTCTGCACCCTAACATTTCTGTGAATCCCATCCTTTCTAGTCTTTCCTCCTAGCTGAAATGCTCCAACCCAGGCAACATTCTGGTGAATCTCCTCTACATTCTCACAATTGAAATCACATCCTGTAATATGACAATCAGATCTGCACACAACACTCCAGCTGTGGCCTAACAAACACTTCATACTGCTCAATCATAACCTCCCTGCACTTGAAATCAATGCCTTGATTAATAAAGGCAAGTATCCCATAAGCCTTCTTATCTATCCTATCTATCTGTCCTGCTGCCTTCAAAGATCTGTGGACATACATTCAAAGATCCTTCTCAACTTTTATACTTCCTGGGTCCTACCATTCATTCTGTATTCCACTACCTTGTTAGTCCTCCCAAAATGTATCACCTCACACTTTACAGGATTAAATTCCATTTGCCACTGCACTGCCCATTTAACCAGCCCGTTTATAACATCCTGAACTCTAATGCTTTCCTCCTCATTATTTGTCACATTAACAATTTTTGTGTCATTTGTATACATACTGATAGTACCTCCTACATTGATGTCTAGATCATTAATGTACACTACAAACAGCAAGGGACCCAGGACCATGTCCTGCAGTAATCCTCCAGTCACAAAAACAGCCTTCAACCACCGCCCTCTGCTTCCAGCACTAAGCCAGTTTTGGATCTAATTGGCCAAATTGTCCTGGATTCCATGGGTTCTTAACTTCTTGATCAATCTCCCATGTAAGACCTTGTCAAAAGCCTTACTGAAGTCCACATAGACTGCATCAACTGCACTGCCCTCACTGACACACATGGTCATCTACTCTAAGAAATCAATTCAACCTGTCAGATGAGATCTTCCCTTGACAAGCATTGCTGACTATCCTTGATTAATCCTTGCTTCTCCAAGTGGAGATTGATTCGGACTCTCAGATTATTTTTTTCCAAAAGTTTCCCTACCACTGATATTAGACTCACGGGTTTGTTGTTTCCTAGCTTATCCCTACATTCTTCTTGAATAATGACATTGGATAAGCTGCATTACAGTCCTTTGGTACCTTTCCTGTGTCCAGAGTGGATGTGAAAATTAGTGATAAAGATTCTGCAATTTTCCCTTTTGCCATCCACATCAGCCAAGGATACACCTCATCTGGACTTGTTTATCCAAATTTTAGCTCACTAAAATCATTAATACCTCCTTCCCCTTAATGCCAATTTGTTTGACTATTCCACAGTCCCCTTTCTTAGTTTCTGAAGGGTTACCTTGATGGCAGGAATGGCACTGTGAACCAGTTTTGCATACTTATCAACTTACAACTGAAGAAACTGAGGCGAATATTGGAACAACTATGGAGTGGAGGCAGTTGTACTCCTGCATGTCCCAAAATCTTATCGTTTGAAAGTCCTTCAAAAGTTGAGTTTTGTGTTATGTACTTGGTTTAATTACCTTCCGTTAGCCAAGAACTTGCAAAATGGTTTGATGGAACACTGATGGTGTCAAGCTGGGGTCTTGCCATATTCATAGCTCCTTGCTGATCATGGCCAGAAGTGGTCTTCTGAATTAACTCCGTTGGCCGGGGTTGCAGGGGGGAGGGTGGGCGGTGTTGTGCAAGCAAGGAAATTGCAACAAAAACACAAACTTATTTGTAGGTAAAGTGTTGAAAATGAAAAGCTTTGCAAGGCTGTGGAGAAACAGTGAGAAAGTGGGCTTAAATGATTAGCTTTTTCAAGGGGTTGGCACAGGATCAATGGGCCGAATGGTTTCTTTCTATGCTAGTCAATTCTATGATTTCCAGAAAGGAAGAAAGGATGCACACATCTCTTAAATAAATATACCTGTAATAAAATATTTCTGTGAAAGACACATTTGCTACTAAGATTGTATAACCGTTTGTATTTTTGATTGATAGTTTTTATGTGATACCAAATGACGCCATACATTCCCCATTTGCAGTACGCACTTTCTGCGATCTAATCATATGTAAAGGCCAATCTATCTGTGTCTCCGAGAACAAATTCCAAACAAGGAGAGCCTGGACTATATCAGTGTAAGGCTCACCCAGATTCTGTTCTGGAATGTTTGGTCCCAAATTTAAAAATAGGATTAGAATCTCAACATTTCAAGAGACATTAATTAAACAGCAAGACTCCCAACAGCAGCAGGAAGCTGCTATTAAAATTCAACAGTATTTTCTGCTGTGAAAAACATTTAAGTTTTACCAAATATTTTGCACGTATTTCAGATTTAAAATAAAGCAAAAGGCTCAGTTTTATGTCACCAAATGAGACCTATGGATTTTCACTTTGGTAAAGATTTATTTCTTTAACAGGTTGATGTGAAATAATCATGATGCTAAAGATCGATGCCAAATCCACCATCTTGCAGTCATGATTTCTGACGTCCACGTACCATCTTTACCTTCTGCTTGTGGAATACGTTTGCAGATTTGCCAGGATTGTGTATTAGTTCCTTAAACCTTGGCTACTTGACTCTTTCTTTTGACAGTTCCTTTACGTAACGAGCCTAGCACTCGTACTTTCGACTTTTTGTCCATACTTTTCTTTGTAAAGAGATCATTTTCATTAAAAGTCATGCTACAAATTCTTGAGACAAAGTTTGCTACACATTGGCCTAGAAATTGGTGTGAGAAGCATCCAACATTCAGGCACAATGTGACCATTAGAGCTCAGAAAAACTGAGTTGGAAGCAGGCCCCCAGCCAGATATAACTGCATGAGCCACCCTATTAGTAAGGATAAAATGAAAAGTGTCTCTTATTGATGCCTTCAGGAGGGTTTAGTCACTTGTATACGCAGGTAAGGGGACTGACACCTACTTGTGGTTCCATCTCCAACATTGGCTTGCCCTGACACAGTCAGAATTATTGCTATTCTATTGTATTCTATTGCTCTACACGATTCATTTATTTACCAGTAGAACATAAAGCACAACAACTTTGCAGCAACTTTCTTGAAAAGGTAAGTCTTTGTACCAAATTTGCCAGTACGTTCATTAGCAATGACAATTACAAATCAGACAGAGTCTGTCTGTTGCAAACATTAAAGATATCTATGAGTTTGCCTAATATGTGTAAAAGTGTCTTGGTAGAAGAAGGCAGCTGACAGAACAATGAAAAAATAAGTTTTGAGAAAACTATTTGAAGTGTGAAGAGATGGAACCAGATTATATCCTTATAACTAATATTGTAAACTAATTCAACAAGGAGACCATTAATTGTTAAAATCAACAGTTCTCTTGCTCTTTACTATTTATGCTCAGAGTCAGTGACATTTCACGGGAGGCCCACAGCAGCAAAAATCTGCTCAATAGATGTTAAAATACAGCTCAGGTTTATGACCCAGGACATCTGTGGGTTCCCAACACACATCGCACAGACCTTAGTCTAGATTTCATTGCTGTGGACAACAGGCCCCAATTCAATCAGTGATAGTAAGAGCTGCCAATGCTGGAGTCAGAGATAACACAGTGTGGAGTTGGAGGAACACAGCAGGCCAGGCTGGGACCCTTCTTCAGAGCCATTTCTGAAGAAGGGTCCCGACTCGAAACATCAGCTTTCCTGCTTCTCTGATGCTGCCTGGCCTGCTGTGTTCCTCCAGCTCCGCACTAGGCCCCAATTCAAATCTTGTTTTCAGATCTGTTTAACTACAGGCAGTACCCATGAACATTAGCAAATTGATATAATCCTAATATTCAGCATTGAATTGTGTAGAGTTTATATTATAGAAACAGACTATTATACTCATTGGTCTATGTCGGTGTTTATTCTCCACTCGAGTCTCCTTGCACCCTACTGCAGTTTCCTATTGATAATTTGTCACTGGTTTCAGAGGACCACATGGTGAATTCATGGACAATGTCCAGAAACACTTTTTAATACAGCCACTGTAATATTCACATGCTGTCAGACATGCAGATGGCTTAGGTAATTAACAGCCAGACAGGAGCTCTGGCTTATGTTTGTTAAACTAAAGCTACAAACTTGTGTATTAACCTATAAGGTTATAAACGCTGAATTCAGAAGCCATGTGCTGGGAGTTGCTGCCATGTTTGTTACATCGATAGAATCACACTGCCTGTATTTTACTATTGAAGGGTTTTGCTGGTTAGCAGTTCATCAATTTTGTCAAAAAATAAAATTGCAACCCATGACTATTTATATATATAGTATATATATATCCATATGTCGGTTCAGTTTACAAGTTTACAACAGTCTCAAAACACAACTATATTGTAACAAGGACACTTTAAGCAGAGGAATGACTTAACACGTTTCAAATTTCTTGGTAGCAAAATTAGTTTTAAGCAACTTTAAGGAAAATTGTTTACTCTTCACCTAAAATGTTCTGAGATATTTAGCTGTTAGAAACAGCATACGAATGTAAAATTCTATCATGATCTTGCTATGTGGATGTTCTGTTTCACTGCCAGTGGGATAATCATCTCATGATGGAACAGGTTGAAAACCACGTCGTAAACGTGGCTCGCTTGATCTTAAACAGGAAAAGGGCAGTTCTTAAAGGCATTAAGTTTCAGTATTTACGAGTGTAAGTAGATCATCGTAAGGAAGTATCATTAAGCTTTCTGGTAGCCTTGTGGTTTAAGGCAGAAGCTAATTAGCCAAACTATAAAATATGGAAAACCTGACAACCACCTTTCTAGGACCCTCAACAAGATGTCAATTCCAAAGGCAATGTACAACTGCTAAACAATCTATATGCTTCTAGCTAAGGTCACCACTTCAAAGTAACTGAATCCTTTTTATTACACTGGATTTTTATTTCTTTATGGTACAAGCTGCAGTTCTTGCACACTTGTATTTCTATGAAAACTGAAACCCAATCTCTCCTTTTGACAATCATAGAGTTGCAATGGGATACAATCTTATTCAGCCTTAAGCGACAACTACGCTAAATAAGACTGTTCACTGCAATAATTGTATTTTGTCCTGTTCCAAAACAAGAAAATATTCTTGTGGTTCTGTAAAGCTCTGGTTTGATCCTGTCCAGAGGAATACAATAAAATCTGGGCACTATGCATCACAATGAAACATAGGTCCTGGAGAGGGTGCAGTGGGTTTTATCATGTTCTGTGATATAGGTGATTTGAGTCTTCATACAAATTAGGCCAGATTTCTAGTCTACTTTTAAACAATGTCTATTAATAGACTGTGCATATTGCTCCATAGCCTTACCAACATGGTCTGTGACGTACAGGTTCCAAACTCCTAGCTGAGTACTGGCTCATAGTGATTGAGATCTCAGTTATTGAATTATTTGCCACAGAGGCTCATTTGCATGATTATTAAACCTTATTTCTGCTCAGCACAGATTGATCAATTTTTTTGTGTTTACTTTGCAAATTTCTCATTATTTTCGAGTGTATTGTGATTCAGAATTTGAAGGCGATGTAATTTAGTTATAATTTCATTTACTAGTGAGGGAAAGCTTCTCATGACTGTGCGTTAGGCCATCTTGTGTACAAATGCAATAACTTTGGCCATTAGTCAAGTGGTTCAGCCTCAAGAGGAGTGGGAATAAGGGCTTAGGTTTGTGGTAAACTGATTGTAGACTTTGAACGTGGATGGCCATTGAACATAGTAAAAAGAGATACGTATGGACATCTTTGATAGATGTAAGCCAGTTCTGTGACTTTAATTGATATGAAGAAAAAGATGTGCAGATTAAAGAATAAGGCTATTGAAGAAAAGATCTCTTTACCAACTTACTCATCGCTTATCTAGAACTCAAGATTGTCTGTCTTTTATAAGTTTTAAGTTTATTTGATTTACTAAGGTACAACAGTGCTGTCACACACAAGCAGAATGAGTCTTGTGTTTTTCCTTGTATCCATATTATCTAATAGTA
Organism: Rhincodon typus; assembly: GCF_021869965.1. Lineage (NCBI taxonomy): Eukaryota > Metazoa > Chordata > Chondrichthyes > Orectolobiformes > Rhincodontidae > Rhincodon > Rhincodon typus. The sequence goes on from NC_063363.1 coordinate 15,229,569, forward strand.
GAATCCAGAGAAGTTATAATGGAACTGCCCTTGTCATCTGAATTACTTACTTTGTCTTTGCTCATGTCCTTGCATGCATTTTTCTAATCCTTTCAAAGTGATATTGAGAAAATATTATGTAAAAGAACCCAGATATGAATTATTAAACTGCCTTTTATCAACCAACACGACCATTCCATTCATTTAGCTCACTTTTAGTTGCTTCCTCCAAACCATGGTAAAAACAACAAAATTCATGATCTGTGCCTTTCGTGAACCAAGTGTTTCATTTTGGCTCTACCTTTGTTTCAATTTCTTGCAAGTGTTTAAGGAGACCTCTCATATTTCCAGCTGTCAGGCCAGGGTCTATACCCCACTTTCTTCCATTCAAAAGACAAATGTCCACGTGTCCGTTTGCCATTACAATCAGAGAGAGGGATGACTCAATGACTTGCTCCCTCCTGTGGCTTGCAGGTAACCTTATCAATAAAACCAATTGTCTCTTCTTTTACCCAAGGATTAGATTCAACAACGAAACCTGGGACATTGCTTATTTCAGATTCTCAGATTATCTCTCTCATTTACTTGAAGTTCTGAGATAATTCAGCATACATGTCAAACGGATATTTTGGCTGGATATGTTGTCTGAAACACTGGTTAAGGGGGGTTTAATTATCCTACTTGCCTTAACATTTAATTGGAGATTCATATCCACCTAGCCACCATAGCTTCAGAAAATGAGAATTTACACCATTTCTCTGGGGTTGCTTATCTTCAATCCATTTGTGGCACGATAAAGAAATGCATTTCCCCCTGCTCCTCCCTCAATGTTAGCTTGTTATGAACAAATAAGATGGGTGATTTTCCTCCACTTTTCTTAACTCCCTATCAGTCATTTGCAACTAATATTATGTGTTCAGCATGCCTTCCTTTTGGTCTTCAAGGATAATTATGATTCGCCTGAAAATACTTTTCTTTTAAAATAAATCCCTTTGACCTGAAGTCAGACCTCTAATAAAAATAGTGTTATGAGCAGTCCTGAGACAAAGAATGCCAATTTGTTACGATTCTAGATGAAATACCCCCAAATGATGTTCCAGTTTGAAGAGGGACAAGTTGGGTCCACTTCATATTTCAACCCTTCTCTTGGTTGAGGACAAGAAGGTTAATAACTTATTTTAAAGGTGCCTTCTCTCATGGATACCTTTTCCCAATTCAGATGCATTTAGAAGACACAAAAACTTAAACACGCATACAAACAGATTCAAGAACTGCTTCTTCCTTGCTATTTAGACTTCTAAATGGAAATCTCAAATTTCAAATTTAATGTTGATCTCGCTCTTTGTGCACCTTCTCTGCAGCTGTAACATTGTATTCCTCGCTCTGTTCTATTACCCTAATGCACTTTGTATGGTATGACCTGCCTGTACTGCTGCAAACCCAAAACCTTTCACTGTACCAAAGTACATGTGACAATAATAAATCAAATCAAATTTTAAATTTTCAAAGCAGCCAAATTAATCAGGCTTTCTTGAGTTAAAGAAATGGTATGTTTATTAGCTGTTACATGCAAGAAAGATCATGAAACGCAGCACACAAACAGACAGATCTAAAATGTGGCTTGACTGAAAAGGTAACAGTTACAAAGAAACATGAATTAGTCTCTGGGGTCTATGAAGAGTAGATGGTGGAACATTGCAGCTGTCACGTTGGATGAAACCAGTAACACTGACATTGGTTGTGGCACGGTGGTTCAGTGGTTAGCACCTTTGCCACACAATGCCATGGACTTAGGTTTGATTCCAGCCTTGGGCGATTGTCTATGTGGAGTTTACACTTTCTCCTCGTATCTTTGTGGCTTTTCTCTGGGTGCTCCGGTTTTCTCTCAAAGTCCAAAGACGTGCAGGTTAGGTGGATTGGCCATGGTAAATTGCCCTGCAGTGTCCAGGAATGTGCAGGCTAGGTGAATTAGCCATGGGAAATGCAGGATTACAGGAAGATTGCAGGGGTGTTAGCCAGAGTGGGATGCTCTTTGGATGGTTGGTGTGGACTTGATGGGTCAAATACCCTGCTTCCACACTGCAGGGACTGTATGGAATTGAAGTAGTTCATCTCAAAATTCTTGGCTGTGCAGCTAGTTGATAGGCTTTTGTCTTGTTTTCTTCTCATAGGTGACTTCACCGGCTGACTTGACCTTCAGTACTCAGAATGAGAAAGAGGCTTTCTTTTATCTGCAGCTCAGGGCTATTTCCAGGCTGTCCTCAACACTGTCACAGCACACAACTTTGCACGATCATATCAAACCACTTACACACACAGACCAGGAGTTGCAGTTGGTTTTTAACACCTTTTCTATATTCCTGCAAAGGTAAGACACTAACATGTATGCATTTAGGAACATAATCCACAGGGGTAGTAGGAACTGTAGATGCTGGA
>NC_063363.1:15232383-15237884 GCF_021869965.1 Rhincodon typus
CTGAAGAAGGGTCTAGGCCCAAAACGTCAGCCTTCCTGCTCCTCTGATGCTGCTTGGCCTGCTGTGTTCATCCAGCTCTACACCTTGTTATCTCAGATTATCCAGCATCTGCAGTTCCTACTATCTCTGAAACACCACCATTATTTAACTGTTGTCTTGTTTCCTCAGTAGTAGTTACACTTGTGGAGTTCTGGAGTTCTCAATGAGTAATTGTTTTCCAAAGTTTATTTTCCATTGAACACTAACTTTGGAGATTTAGAGAAATAAGGAGAGAAAGAGAGATGGGGGTGTGGGGGTTTGGGGGGATAGAGAGAGAGAGCGAGAGAGAGAGAAAGCCTTCCAGCTTCCATTGTTATGAACATATATCCTCAAAATTCTATTTTGCTGCTCAAAAGCAGCTGCTGAAATAACATCTAACTGTGATGTTGTGTGTCTTCTGACTTTGTCCACCCCAGTCCAACACCGGCACCTCCACATAAAGTATATTCTGGAGTCTGTCTTCATTTTTTCAAGCTGAATATTTTGAAGGGAAAATTTCATCTAACATTATGTGACTTCATCTGACGCATGTGAATTTAAACGGTATGGAAATTTCTTGATGGTGAGTTAGTTGTCTGATTTCATTGTTTTTGGTGCTGTTTGAATGTATTCTGTATAGGTTCCGTGGACTTAATCTGTGGTCAGATAATCATAAAAATCATTTTAGGTTAGTTTTTGCCCTCCTAAATATCATTTTAGTCCCTGAAGGTCTCAGGTATTAAAATCAACTGATGCCAGTTGAGTATAGATAGATTGTTTTTGGAACAAGCTGTTTACGAATATGACAGTGACTGAAAAAGGGAAGATTTACAACTATGGAATTGGAATAGGTACAACCATCAGATAAGATAAAATTAGCTGAAAACAATATTTCTCCACTGAGAACTAACTATTTCTTTCATTGCTGATTGGTCATTGTGAAAAATTCAACCTTCATAAAGCTGGTGTGTTAATGTAAAATAACAGCTCCACACTTAGGTCAACAACATGTCAGTACTTTGGTTCCCTCCGGGACACCCTGGTCCACACCTCCTTCACCCCCAACATATCCCCACAGCCATATGGCACCTTCCCCTGTAACCGGAGAAGGAGCAACACCTGCCCATTTACCTCCTCCCTCCCCAGTATCCAAGGGCCCAAACATACCTTCCAGGTGAAGCAACACTTCACCTGCACGTCCCAGAATCTAGTCTACTGCATTCACTGCTCACAATGTGGTCTCCTCTACATTGGGGAAACAAAGCGTAGACTTGGCGACCGATTTGCAGAACATCTACGTTCTACTCGTAAAAAAGACCTGAACTACCTGTTGCCTGCCACTTCAATGTACCACCCTGCTCCCTGGCCAACATCTCTGTCTTTGGCTTGCTACAGTGAAGCCCAACACAAGCTGGATGAACAAGACCTCATTTTCCGTTTGGGGAACCTACAGCCCTCCGGACTCAATATTGTGTTCAATAATTTTAGGGCCTAAACTCTCCCATGTCCCAGCCCCCCACCCCACACACCAGGCCTTGTTACCACATAGCCTGCCATTACACACCCCCTGTTGTTGGTCACTAACAGTCCCCATTAACAACTAATCACCCTCCCAGCCTGATCGTTAGCAACTCTTTTGTCTGTCCAACTGTCTTTCCCTCTCTTCGAGCTCTATCCTATCGTTTACTCCCTACCCCACCCATCTCCCTATTTTCTGCATATAAACTGACGTTTTCCCAGCCACTATCAGTTCTGAGGAAGGGTCAACAGACCCGAAATGTTAACTCTGTTTTCTCCTTCACAGATGCTGCCAGACCTGCTGAGCTTTTCCAGCAACTTTGTTTTTGAACATGTCAGTATTATTGCTGTTTATTCACTCTAAGGAGCAGATGATTTTAAAAAACACAGGTAGCAGGAGGCAGCCTTAGACATCCTAGGATGTAATATTGACCTAAATTACAATTGTATAAATATATCACTGTTCCTTCATTGTCAATGGATCAAAAATCTGAAATGTTCTTCCAGGTCTGATGCTGCAGATACACTACTTGGACTGCAGCTGTTCAAAAAGGCAGCTTACCACACCTTCTCCAAGGCATGTAGAGATGGACGATAAATGCTGGCCTTGCCAAACATGTTCATGTTCTACCAGAGAGAAAAAAATTAAAAGCCTCAACATTCCCTGATTTTTTTTTTTCCATTGCGAGGTCCTCTGAGATCCACAGCTGAGCAGGTTCAATGGAACATTGGTGGCCAAATGGTGGGGACTACAGCATTTATAATATACGTATGCTATACTTGTGTTGTCCAATTGTTTTTTTTTAAATAAAAAATTGAACTCCACCATTTTCAAGCAGTCCACTTTGTGTTTGTTCAAAATTATCTGAATATTGTGTGACTGTAATCCTTTTAAACTTGTGCGCTTCCTAATCTCCAAGAAAATCTGGTAATATATATTGACAGAAAATGTTCTTGTCTATGAACCCAGTCTCAATATTTCATCCAAAACTTACTTTGAAGATCTGCAGATGCCCATCAACAAAATAACACGATTGCTTCTTCCTATTTATTCACTGAGGGGCAGTAACAATGCTTAAGAGGATGCATTTGTATTCCTTCTGTTTGTGTCTTTGTAGGACATCTGATCCCTGACAGTAAAACAGGTCTCAAGTTTAACTTACTGAATTGGGGTGTAATTTATCTGATCTTCTCCCACTCCTTCCTGACAGAGTGCAATTTTAAGTTGCAGGTGGTGAGAAAGTCCACCTCACGTTGATTGGAAATTCTTTCATTTTGCAGGGCTGGCTCCAATGAGGTCATGACCAATGCTCGGGGTTAGAATCAAAGACATCAGAGGCCTGAAGCCTGAGTTCCATTAATCAGTGAGCTTCTCAATTCAGGCTACTCCCTGGTACATTGCATTGAGTCTGACTTGCAAACAAGCTCAACCTAATTTCTGGGCCAGGGAGTTATGTGGGCAGAGCTTCTGCTGTTGCAAAGAGCACAGATAATATGATAAACCAGGCAGAATGGAGGGATAGGCAATATTTTAGGATAGTATCATTATCATACAATGGTACTGACCAGGAAGTTGAAGCACACCTCTCTCTCTTTATGCAGCACAGTGAGAAAAAATAAACTCTACCCTGACTACTGTTTCCCTACTTCTGTGATGTAATTACTGATTCCTTTAAACATGTTACACTCTCCCTTCTCACCCGTACAATCATCTTTCCCATTCAATCTATCTAAAAGACCCCGTACATTTCATTCCATCTTGCTGCTTCTTTCAAATACATAAGGTTGATTTTTCCCATAGTTAGGCTGTGTCAAATACATTGAGTTTTCACTGACGTTATTCCTCCACGAGCCTTGGAATTTTTTCTCATGCGATCATCCAAAACATGCCTCATTAACTACTACTATGCTGCTCCTTGTCTGATGCTAGCCCAATTCTCTCACTTCTTGTAGCTGGCAGTACTTCTCACTGACAAAATATCTCAGGATAAATCAACGTCCCTGGAACTGGTGCCATGCTTAAAAGGTCAAGTGTTGCCAGTCTGGAGCTGTCCTGCAAGGATGTAGACATTTGTAACAGACATGCCAGATAAGAGGAAATTGGCACTCAGTTTTTCAGACAGGGAGCTGGAGGTCATGCTGGACAGGGTGGTGCAACCAAGGGACATCTTCTTTCCTCAAGGTCTGGCAGAGGAGGCCACATCAGCAGCCCATGCCAACCTGGTCCAAGGTTGTTACCTGGACCAGTATAGTGTCCATGCTCAAGTGAAACACCCAGAAATACAGGAAGAAGGGCATTGACCTTATCCACTCTGCCAAGGTAACTGCCACCATCTGCTCTCTGCAACTTCAAACCCACTGTATTTCTGCTACGGCACCCACAGCTCATCAAGGTTCATGCTCTACCACTCTCACTGTTGCACATAACGTTTTTAGAAGAAAAGTTGTCATTTATGAGCATCACAGTCAAGGCCAGCATTTATTGACTATCCTTAATTTTCAGAGGTTAGTTAAGAGTCAACCACATTGCTGTGGGTGTGTAGTCACATGATTTCCTTCCTTGAAGGACATTGATGAGCCAGATGGGTTTTTAATAATAATCAACAATGGCTTTTTTTTTTGTTAAACTCAAATTTCATCATGGTGGGATTTGAACCCATGCCCTCGAAACAATTACAATGGGGGGCACAGGAGTGTTAGTCCATTGGTATTACCACTATGCTATTGCATCACTGTAGGTAGCTGTACAATGGTTTTGCCCTTTGAAGGACGTCACATTACCTGAAATTGAATCCTTCTCACTCACAGATTGAAGCACTTATCGTAACCCCCAGTTGTGGTGGCAGCCATTTTTCAAAACTATTGTGTTCTTGGTTGTTACAGTACTTTGGAAACCAACAATGGTCCTTCCATGAATGCTGAATCTAAGACTGTGATTCTCCCTCGTTCATTTCAACCTATGATCCCTACTATTTTAAAGTTTACCACAAAGCAAGGCCTGTGCAATATCTTTTAGTTTCTGCATCACAGCATGATATACAAATACAAGTCATTCTTTTTTGTTCTTCTGCTATTAATAGACAGGCATTCAACAATAATCCGGATAGCTTTTAAACACTGCAGTTAAGAAATGTAAAACAGAAGTGATATTGCTATATAGACATTGATACTTCCTTTGAGAAAACTTTTAAGGTGTCATCCTTCATGGCTTGTTGTTTGACACTGGAATGAAAGAGAAAGTGGAGTCAAATCTTCAACTCCAGGTTTCCTTCATATCTTTCTAACTCCAGATGCTCCCTGAAAGAGAATCACTTCTGTATAAATTCATTCTTTAGTTCTCTTGCAAAAACAGTTACTTAGCAGCTGATGGTGATAGCACTCTTAATCCAATCAAAAGATGGAAGATAAAGCAAAGGGATAAAAAGAAAACAGGAACAGGGATTGCGGTTAGCACAATATTTGAAAATACTTTGTCCAGTTTCTATAGCAACATAGATCCAATTGTCCCAGTGGTAACTGGTTATGTAATTAAGTCATGCTTTAAATCAGGGAGAAGCAGCATTTCTTTACGATGCCAAAGATTTCTATTAGCGTGTAAAATTATAGAGCACAGCTGAGGTATCTCATATCCTGGTCTCACAGATAGCTATGGGTTTTTTTTTGTGATTTTTGGGTGCATTACAATAGGAAATTTATTGAAACCATATTTTCTTTTAAACCACAGCAACCTAAACAGAGAGTTAAAATAACACAGAGAGTGAAACAAATTGCAGGAACATCAATTGTCAATAGCAAGAAAATGTTGCAGCTTAATGGAGATCAGATAACTCGGATTTTGGCAGTAACACAGTTTCGCACAGGGCACATGGAGTTCCAATGGTTTTGTGTCCAAGCTGAGGTATGGACATGTATTGGCTCTCCCTGCAAATCTCTAAGAAAGGATATGGATTAAAACCAAAGATAAC
>NC_063363.1:15237984-15243420 GCF_021869965.1 Rhincodon typus
ATTGGCTCTCCCTGCAAATCTATCTGATATCTAAGAAAGGATATGGATTAAAACCAAAGATAACAAGGTGTAGTGCTGGATGAACACAGCAAGCCAAGCAGCATCAGAGGAGCGGAAAAGCTGACGTTTTGGGTCTGGACCCTTCTTCAGAAAAGAGTCTTCATTTTCTGAAGAAGGGTCCAGACCTGAAATATCAGCCTTCTTGCTCCTCTGATGCTGCTTGGCCTGCTGTGTTCATCCAGCTCTACACCTTGTTATCTCAGATTCTCCAGCATCGGCAGTTCCTACTATCTTTGGATTAAAACCAAAATTTGTGCAACTTTACACTCACCCATCACAGCTAAGAGATTTTCTAACTATCAATGGGGTAAAGTGTTTCAATGGACATGACTGAAGGCAAACAAGCTGACTTGAGGCTGGATGCCAAAAGCTGAGCAACATCCCATTTTGAAGGGTGTGTGAGGAATTAATGGCATTTACTTGTTAGCACATCCTGAAGGTCTGATCAGCACAAATCGTAATAATTTTTGAATTTCCAAGTCGTTTTGAGGTAGGGTAATTCATTACTTACTACTCAAGATTGTGTGAATGGAGGTGTCCTATCAAAACTTCCAGCTCCATGTGTATATTTCTGACAGGCATTAGATACCATTAACGTATCAGTGATCATCCCCAAATTACAGATGAAATTGCTCTCATCATTTCTATTTGGGTTCAAATTGATTGCGCGTAGTAAGTAAACTGAGATGATAGAAGATCATGCCTGGGAGGACAGTGTAAGGAAAGGGTTAATCAGATTATCATGAAGTCTACTAATATTAAACTGCATCTCAGTAACATCATCTGCTCTCCATCAATTGGTAAGCAAGAGATCAAAAATCAATATGAAGTAGTGCCCACAGAATTACTGAATGAAGGTTGACTGACAACAATGGTCAGTTTTTTTACAAGATTTGATTTGATTTGATTTATTGTCACATGTACCTAAGTACAGTGAAAAGCTTTGTGTACGAGCAGTACAGGCAGATCATAGTAAGCAAGGACGTACAGATCATAGGGTGAAAAGAACTTAGACAGAGACATACAGGTTACGTTGCATTGGGCGTGCGCTTGGCAAGATCAACATTCGCAAGGTCAGCATTATTTGAAGTTAGACAGTCCATTCATCTGTCTGATAATGGCCGGGAAGAAGCTGTTCCTGAACCTGCTGGTGCACCTGTTCAAGCTTCTGCATCTTCTGCCTGATAGAAGAGGGTGTAGGAGATCATTACCAGGCTGCAATGGGTCTTTGATGATCTTGGCAGCCTTTCTGCGACAGCGAGCCATATAAATGGAGTCCTTGGATGGAAGGTTGGCTTCAATGATGGCCTGGGCTGCGCACACAACCTTCTGTAGTTTCTTACAGACCAGGCCGTTATGCACCTGGACAGTATCCTTTCAATGATGCATCTGTAGAAGTTGGTGATTGACTTTATGGACATGCCAAATTTCCTGAGCCGCCTGAGGAAGAAGGGATGTTGTTGTGCCTTTTTGACTGTTGCATCTGTGTGGGAATTCCAGGACAGGTTGTTGGTTATCGGCACTCTTCGAACTGAACGCTCTCTACACTCTCAACCTCAGATGAAATCATGAGGTATTATAAAACCATACCTTTGTACACTGGTCTGCATTTTCAAGGCATGTTCACTGTTAATATATTTTGAGGCAAACAGCGCATTAGAAGTGAATAGTTTAAGTTATCCTGATGGATTGAGTTACCACAATGTTTGGGCTTCCCATTCTGTCCTGCTGTTCAGGGTCTAATTTTATCATCTGGCTATATGTGACCCTAATGATTTCTTCCTTATCTATGAATGACTGCTGACTGACTCTGTTAAAATTCTGTAATTCTTTTATTTACATGCTATCTATAAGACTGATCCATGTGGTACATTTCTCTAGCACGAGTTATTCCATCCTTTCTTCTGCATCTCTAATATGTAACTAGTAATGTTACCATTACATCATGTTGTACAGCACCATCATATTATTGTCTCCATTCTCATTAAACCACAGTGAAACAGATGGAGTGACAGAATTCACTTTAATTATATTCAAATTAAGGGATTGACTGGCACTGCAAAGATAGATTGAATCAAAGTCATATTTCTAATTAAATTAAAGTTAAAGCTTAAAAATGCCAGAACAGTCAGCGGGTCAGGCAGCATCAATGGGAAGCTAAACGGAGTTAATGGGCTGGATTTAATGCAGTACCTTTTGGCAGGAACTAAAGTGGCTAGGATCACTTAATCGCAGGAGAGGTCCTGTATCAACAATAGGACGACCTTCCCTAAGTCAGAAGAGATTTCCCAGCTACAGCTGGGCTATCACTTTGGTGTATTGGCCTTCATTGCCCCTGACTGAATCAAATTCACCTTGAGGGATATAGAATTGGACTGATAAAAACCATCATCCAGCCTTTGCCTCTGACTCCCACCACTCTGCAACACCTCCTTTTCCCTCAAACTTTACGCTTCCCTTAAACACCTGTGGCCTGGGGACCCTCACCAATCCTAAGCCCTGTCTGTCTGCATTGTCATGAGCTCCCACTGCTCCATTACCACTGGTGGTAATGAGTAGCTGGTGGTCTCTGATTGGCCAGCATCTGTCAGTAGGTGAGTCTTGCTCTGTGAGGGACCTCAGTCACTGATGAAAGCCTGATGTGGCCACCTAAGTGCCTGAAAGTTGTTTGATTCCATTGGATCTCCCCCACAGAAATATGAGGGTCCACCAAACAGTGTTCCAACTAGTATGTGAGACCTCCATGGTGGAACAAAATCCATGCTTCAGATTGATGGCCTTTCATCAGAACAAACAATTCAAAGTTTTACTTTAGCATTCATATCCAATAAACAAAACTATTGATAATGTGACAAATTAAAAGAGATAGAGACATCTCATTAGCTCGATTGGGAAAGATAAGTAAGTAAAGAAACCAGCTTACGAAATGAAGAATTGATTAAGGAACATTATGGAGCAACGACCTATTGGTATTATCGCTGGACTGTTAATCCAGAGGCCCAGGTAATGTTCTGGGGACCTGAGTTTGAATCCCGCCATGGCAGATGGTGGAATTTGAATTCAATAAAAATCTAGAATTAAGAGTCTAATGATAACCATGAGTGCATTGTTGACTGTCAGAGAAAACCATCTGGTTCACTAATGTCCTTTAGGGAGGGAAACTGCCATCCTTACCCGGTCTGGCCTACATGTGACTCCAGACACACAGCAATGTGGTTGACTCTTAATTGCCTCTGGGCAATTAGGGATGGGCAATAAATGCTGGTCTAGCCAGCGATGCTCTCATCCTGTGAATGAAAAAACGTTTGACTGATGTGGATTTATATTTTAATTTAGTATAATTCATATAATGTAGCAATTTATGGATTGTGACTTCAATGAGTGAGAGAACTGTATGGAAAGTAGATGTTTATGATAAAGATTATTAAAGGCCTAATATACTGAGTTCAAAATGTAAAGTTTTTGAATTTCTTAGCAAACAGCTATCAGGTGCATTTACATGTATTAATTGTTATGCGTATGTCAAATATAATTGTGTGTCTTATACATTGAATAAATCAAAAACTTCAACCTTCAGGAATTTTGATTATTTAAGGAACAGACATGGAATCCAAGTTGAAAAATGGTGCACAGTATAGGATAGGCTTACGTTTTACCTTTTGAACTCTTAGCCCCCTCACCTCCTCCTTCCTATGTGGGGTGGCTAATATTGAAACCTTGATCTGAAATTGCTATTCTGTGGTTTACATTCCTGAGACTACCAGGGAATTTAGCAAGTTGTCATGTTCAGTCATATTAAGTGTGAAGAATTTTGACAACTGGTCACTTGTCTCAAATCTGTATCGAATGCTTTACCTAGATTCATGGCTTTTAGGAAAGTTTTCAAGGAATGATTCAACATGTCAATATGTTATTACGAAATTGGGTAGAGTATTCATGAATTGGAAGGCAGAAAGTTGGAATTTGTTGGTAAAAATGATCATGGAGAAAAGAGTGCCATGGTCCCTTTAACAGCTTGTGCTTTGTGCTTGGAAGTTTATAAAAAAACAAGCCCAATCTGTTATGATGGTATTAAGGGTTCCCCTCTAATAATTACCCCCTGAAACACCTAGAAAAGCTTGTCTTTCCCCTCGTAATCTATTAAAAGTGTGGTTAAATGAAAGAAAATCCCTGATCTCCACTTTACAAGAAACAAGAAACAACTTATTTATTTAAATGTAAACATTTTGTATAGAACTGCCAAACAACATTTATCTCAAGACAACAAGTTTGAATTTGGTCAATTAATTTAAACTAAGCACCTAGATACAGAAAGCCAAATGAATTTAAACTGATGGTGTTGACAACCTGAAACCAATCATATCATAAGAATTTGATTATGTCATTATGGGTATATAAGACGAGGGCATTTGGAAAATGGGAGAGAGCCAACAACCATTGTTAATACCATTCAGCTCTCTGAGGAAAGCCCATCTAATTAATCAAAGGAACCATGGTATTTTAGCTCAAAGTCCTCATTGAAGAAATTATAGGGATAAAACATCGCTGACAGCAGAATTAGTGGAAGAAAGGCATTTGTGAAAAGAATGGAGGTGAGAGAATATTCCAGAAAACAGTCAGTGAAAACTTGGAGAGATTAATTTATAATTTATTGTTTCTTATTAATTGGGTTTATATTAGTGGGACAAAAACAAAGTTGCTGGAAAAGCTCAGTAGGTCAGGCAGCATCTGTGAAGAAAAAAACAGTTAACATTTCGGGTCTGGTGACCCTTCCTCCGAACTGTTTTGGGTCACAGACCCAAAACGTTAACTCTGCTTTTTTCCTTCACAGATGCTGCCAGACCTGCTGAGCTTTTCCAGCAACTTTGTTTTTGTTCCTGATTTACAGCATCCGCAGTTCTTTTGGTTTTTATATTAGTGGGACTTGTCTTTGTTTAAACAGCATTCCAGTAGAATTTAGATCAGTTAGGGAGTAGTTAGTAGTCTAAGGGGGAATTGTTGTGTTAAATAAACAAATTATTTCTTGTTAATTGTAAAGTGGAGATCAGGAATTTTCTTTCTCTTAATAGATTATGAGGGGAAAGACAAGCTTTTCTAGGTATTTTAGGGGTAGTTATTAGAGGGGAGCCCCTAATCCCATCATACGAGACAACAAGGTGCAGGGCTGGATGAACACAGCAGGCCAAGCAGCATCATAGGAGCAGAGAGGCTGACGTTTCGGGCCTAGACCCTTCATCAGAAAAGGGGGAGGGGAAGGGGGTTCTGAAATAAATAGGGAGAGAGGGGGAGGCGGATAGAAGATGGATAGAGGAGAGGATAGGTGGAGAGGAAACAAACAGGTCGAAGAGGCGGGGATGGAGCCAGTAAAGGTGAGTG
>NC_063363.1:15248420-15289269 GCF_021869965.1 Rhincodon typus
CCTCTATCCCTCTTCTATCCGCCTCCCACTCTCTCCCTATTTATTTCAGAACCCCCTTCCCCTCCCCCTTTTCTGATGAAGGGTCTAGGCCCGAAACGTCAGCCTCTCTGCTCCTATGATGCTGCTTGGCCTGCTGTGTTCATCCAGCCCTGCACCTTGTTGTCTCGGATTCTCCAGCATCTGCAGTTCCTACTATCCCCATCATACTAGATTGGGTTTGTTTTTTAATTTAATTATTAGAGGGGTTTGGCTATTCACCCTCTGCAACAATTTCAATAACTTATGAGTCTCAAGGGGACTTGTTTAGTGAGCAGTTAATAATCTAACAATCTGCCAATAATTTCACAAATTACAAATATTAAAAAAAATCATGGAACGGAATCCCCACAGTGTAGAACCAGGCCATTCAGACCATTTAGTCCGCACCAGCCCTCTGAAGGATGTCACTCTCAGATCCACCCACCCTATAACTCGGCATTTTCTATGCCTAACCCCTCTAGCCTGCACAATCCTGGACACAATGGGCAATTTAGCATGGCCAATCCATGAAACCTGCAAATCTTTGGACTCCAGAAGGAAACCAAAGCACCTGGAGGAAACCCACGTAGATACAGGGAGAGGGTACAAACTTCACACGGACAGGTGCCCAAGGGTTGGATCAAACCTGGGCCCCTGATGCTGTGAAGCAGCAGTGCTGATCACTGAGGTACTGATAATTGATGACAAAGGAGTACTTTGATGCTCCAAATCTGTTGGTAATACTCATTGAAGATAACTCTGCAGTGAGCATCTTCACAATGTGTGCTAATAAATAAGGAAGTCGTGGATGTGGCTGCAATTACATGGTTCAACAGACATTTGGATAGATACTCGAACAGGAAAGGTTTGGATGGATACGGGCCAGAACCAGGCAGCTGGGCCTAGTTTAGTTTGGGATTATGCTCGGCGTGGACTGGTTGGACTGAACGGTCTGTTTCTGTGCTGGTGACGCTGTGACTCACTCAATCCTTCCCTTTGACTCATTCCAGGATAAAGCAGCTCACAGTAGGGCAATAGGATCCAAACTGGGAAGTTGGGCTGGCTGAAAATTGGCTCCTCGCTCCCTGTGAGGAGAGGATTCTGGCTCTATCCGGGGAGGACCATGACTGCTGATGTTGTGATGGCAAAACCTCCATGCCCCAGCAAGAATTTTCGTCCATTGTTGTTGCTCCTCTTGTATTATTGCCAATGTGAATGGTTGACTGAACTCCGACTGCTTTTTCATGATGCTCTGTCCCTTTTGTTTTCTGCAGGCATGAGTGGTGTCTGCATGATCTCAGCATTCAGCAGGACAGCTCCGCAAGGCATCTTCTCCGTTACCTCTGAGGAAGAAGTCGCAGATCCAACAGAGGGTGCACCTGCAAGGCTGCCTCCGCCACCCTCCACCAGCTCAATTCCTGAATACTCGTTGGGTATTTACATCCTTGTAAATCTTTTCTGAACTCCTTCCAGTTTATAGTGGAAATTCAGATTTTAAAATGATATGCAAGACTAAACTCCCAACCAGATAGGTAGTAGTCTTAGCAGAACAGTTGTAATGTAAAGAGCCTCTAAATTATTTCAAAACAATACTTTCTCCTATAAGGAAAAGACATGGATGAGACCAAATCTTCACATACTCTACCAGATTAAGCTTATTCCCTCAAAACAGAAGGTGCCCCAAAGATAAGTAGCAGTCAACTTCTGAGCAATCTCTTCATAACTATCTCCTGGCACCATGAGGAAAATACTCCCTCTCTACCCTGTCACTCCAAACCTGCTCTAAATGTATAGAAACATCAGTGTTTCGCAGCATGTACAATATCCAAAAATATGCCACTCAGCAGAATTGGTTCAAGAAAAGCAGTCAGTCTCCAACAAATCAGTATTTAGAATAAATCACATATATACTGCATTATATGACTGCACAAAAATAGCTAGCTTAATCAGTTTTTCATTGAACTATGCTGCGACAGAAAGAACACACCTGAAATAGATCATCATCTTTGGCACTCTTACCACATTTTACACCCCCCAGCATGTTCTCCACTCTTCAGCTTTTTTACTGGTTTCTTTACTGGAGTTGATGCCTTTTGATCAATTGAACCAAAGGGCATGAAGGATATGGTGAGAAAGCACAAACAGGGCACTGTGTTGGATGATCGGCCATGACCATATTGAAGGGCTGAATGGCCTATACCTGCTCCTGTTTTCTGTGTTACTACATTCTCGGCGTTGAAGCAGGTGCCTGAGGGGGCAATGGTTGAATGGTATTACCACTGTACTGTTAATCCAAAGACCCAGGTAACATTCTGGGGACTTGCGCTCGAATCCTGCCCTGGTGGAATTTGAATTCAACAAAAATCTGGAATTAAAAGTCTAATGATGACCATGTATCAATTGTTGGAAAAACCACTCTGATTCATTAATGCCCTTTAGGGAATGAAACTGTTGTCTTTACCTGGTCTGGCCTATGTATGATTGCAGCAATGTGGTTGACAGTTAACTGCCTGCTATGCAATAAATGCTGGCCTAGCCAGCAATGCCCTCATCCTGTGAATGAATAAAAATAAAGTGAGTGAGCACTAAGAGAGGCAAGTGAGGAGGTCTGAGTCGGATGCTGATCAAATCTATAAGATGGGTAAAAATAAAGCAAAGAACCATGGATGCTAGAAATCTGAAGCAAAAGCAATAAAAGCTAGAAAAAAGTAGCAGGTCTGGCAGCATCTGTGGAGAGAAAATAGAGTTAAATTTTCAGGACCGGTGACTTCCTTCAGTTTATGATCCATTAAATGGCTGCTTGTTCCTCCCAGCAGCATTCCAATGAAAGGTGTTGGTATGCTCTGCAAGTGCAGCACTGTAAGTGCAGTGAGTGGATTAGAGGTGTGTCATGAGGGTGCAATCAGACTGGCACTTGAAAAGTTCCATGGCCAGGCACCATGTGCAGCCGCTACCCATGGAACATACCCTGGCTTCTGTCCCAGGTGAAGGCCTGGAGGAGCAAGCAGTGAGCTGGAATCACCAGGTAACCGCTCCGAGTTTCATGTTGGGAATTCTCGGCATTCATTTTTATCCAGCAGGTGAGAGAATAGAAACTTGCTTGTGAATGAGAAAAGATAAGGCAATAATGACATGCTAATTTATGCAAATAAATGCAAAGTGGCCTCCTGCCATTCAGCTAGTAAGATTCTTATCTCACCAGTCAACATTTTATTGGAGAATCAAACTCTTTGCTCTCAAGGTGGAGAATCACCTTCATGCTGATCTCTCCCATCTTCTGAACTGTCTTGCCAATTATCATGCTGTTCAGTGACTAAGAAGAATCTGCCCACATCGTTTGGTAAACTACGTATTTTTGTGTTGAAGAAAATGGGGTTCTCATGGTATTAGGAGCTATGAAAAATTATACTCAACTTCTGCTTTCATTTCTTTTAATGATGACCGCCTACACCATTACACCTTGAAAACTCAGTTCCCATGGTTGTTTTAAAGGTCTTTACATCTGTAACCTTCAGCATTAATTTCATCTACCAGGGATTAAGGTGATTCTTTACAAGCACTGCAGACATTTCAACTTGCTCTAAACTAGTCATACAAGTATGCAATCAACCCGTTGAGTCAGTCATGAAGAACTGATGATATTAAACTGAACAAGGCAAATATGTTTGGGACAGTAGCACGTCCATTAGATTAAAGCATGAAAAGATTGAAGGGATAGTTTTTTTCCTGTTCTCACATTTACCACAATGTTTTTGAGATTACAACGTAGTGCTGTGTATGTCTAACATTAACTTGTGAAATATGTTATACTGACTTTGTAAATTATCCAATAAATTCTAATTGTCAATTCTTTACTCACAATATTTAATCATTTAATAAGTTTTGGCTCTCCCCTCATTCCCATATATCTCCGTTAACTCAAAATATCAGTTAATGGTGACATTAATTTAAAGTGAACGTTTATTCAGGAACAGATTGATTTCCCCTTGTGTTAATAAAACAAAAGTATAAAATTCAGCTTACACGAACAGTTTGTACTGGGGCTGTTAGGTTCGTCATTCAATTTCCTTTTTTTCCTTAATAACTGAATTGGTAGGTATGAGAAATTTAAAAAAAAAATCTGCTAAGTATGGAGTACTTGCAACATTTTTCAATTTATTTAATTGTGGTTAATTAAACATTGTTAGCTTTTGGGGGTCGGTTTACTCAGTTGGCTGGACAGTTGGTTTGCGAAACAGTGTGATGTTGACAGTTTGGGGTTCAATTTCCATCACCAGCTGAGATTACCATGAAGGACTTTCCTTCTCAACCTCTCCATTCACCTGATGTATGATGGCTCTCATGCTAAAGCACCACCAGTTGTCTCTTTGTAATGAGAGGGCATCCCTATTGTTATGGCAACTCACACATTACTAGCTTTTATAAATACAATACTTGACCTTGAAAGTAAGACATCCAGTGCAGTGTCTGAAATAAAGGTAAGGGCATCATGGCTGTTTGCTTACAGTTCACTTCACCCTTTGTATTTAAAGGACTCAGGCCCAAGGACTCATTGGGAGAATTCACATCCCTGCATCATTGAATGCAAGATTGAGCTCTTAAAAATAAATGATTTTATTGTTTGGTTACTTCCATGAACTCTAATGATAATAGGAATGATTCACTTTGCTTAAACATATAAAACATACTGAAATTACATTTTCAATGTAGAATATGATCTCAGCCTCCCTATCAATATCAGACAAAAGCGTTGGTGCTAAATACTAAATTCTTGTTCAAATGCAGTAGGCTAATCTCTTTTTTCAAAAGATATAACAATGAAATTAAATGAAATTATATCATGAAATTAAAATGCCAAGTTGTGTCAATTTCCATTACTGTTCTGCATATTCCCTGTATAAAGTTTGATATATCATATGAATAAGCATTCTCCATTATTACTTTTCAATTTAGCAGCAGGACAGATCATTGTGGAAGGCACAATGACGTGGTGGAATATTTAAGCTAAATAAATTCTCTTGTGTCTTAAGGTTCAATAACTGTGCATATTTTCATAAGGTTGCATTCTTTATAAGGTAAAATAATATTCTCTAATTAAAACAAAGTTTGATGCATTTTTATTAATTGCCTGTTGAAGTATTGAGCCTAGAGATGGTCATTGTAGATAAGATAACAGATACCAATGTAATTCTGTGACAATTCCATCTGTTCTAATGCAGTGAATACTTAATTTATCAACAAACCAATCATCCAGTCAGTTCACATTTGTCTTTGGACAAGAAAATCAATAGTTTAAATGTTCTAATCTCTGTCTATGGAATAGACTTGGGAGATTTTGACTAGATATTTTTAGCCTGTGAATTGCCAAGGTAAAGAAGCTATGATTAATTTTTCAAAATCTATGCTTGGGCTGGACAGAGTAGATAGGGAGAAGGTGTTCCCACTCATAAAAGAAAAAGGAACAAGAGGCTATAAACTTAAAATGATATGTAATTGAAGCAAGGGTGAGGTGAGAAAAACTTTTTCAGACAGCAAGTAGTTAGGATATGGAATGCACTGCCTAGAAATGTGGTTGAGGCAGGTTCAGATGAAGCATTCAAGAGGGCATTGGATGATCATTTGGATAGTACTGGTGTGTAGGAATACAGGGTAAAGGTAGGTGATTGACACCTGATAATAGCACCATTGCATGCATGATGGGCTGAATGGTTTCCTTCCGCATTAGAATCACAGAATTGTTACATGATTAAGAAGTTACTCTGAGTAACAAACTTTGAATTTGGGGCTATTTTGCAAGCTGCATGAAATTTCTCTGCAATATATTCATAATTTAGATGACTAGACAAATCCTTGCAAGAAATTCAGAGAGATCTTCAAAATGGTGGTGCAAATGTACAGTCGGATCTTTCAATAGCTTGCTCTGAGTTACGCTGAATCGATACCAGTTATGTCTTACCTGGTAGCACCCTCACTTGTGAGTCACTATGCTCCTGATTCAAATCCTACTCCAGGGCTTGAGTATAAAGGCTAAGTTGGCACTCCATTCTAATATAATTATTGAGGGGTTGCTACACTTTTGGAGGTGCTGTCTTTCAGATGAGACAAAAACCAAAGGTCTATACAGCTGAGTATAAAAGTTTCTATCGTTCAAAGAAGAGCAGAGGAGTTACCTCTGGTATCCTTGTCAATATTTACCACCCAATCAATATTGTTTAAAAAAAATGTTTGTAGTCATGAGTTGTTGTGCTTCCTTCATTGCAACCATGGTGATTCCTGAAAACAGTTCTTCAATGATTCTAAGACACTTCAAAAAGTCTGATCATATATTGTATAAATGCAAATCTTCTTTTCTTATCATTGTTTATCTGCCCAGATGGAAAGGATGAGGTTCTTTATACTTTTGGTTATAATTTTCTGGTTAGTATGGTGGCTCAAGATTCTTGCTTCATCTTTCTTGATGCTCAATTGACTGTGTTTTCATTCAATTTCCAGACCAGTAGATTTGGTTTTATGTACAATTTCCAGTGTGGACTACCAGTGTGTCTGTGCCTAACTGTCTAAAGTTCCTGGGAACGGTCTTAGTTTAATCATAAATCTGAAGGGTTTAGATGCAAAATCATGGCTGAATTTGTTGTTACAATTCCAAGTCTATATCTGAATTATTAAACTTTCCCCAGTCGTATTCCAATAAATTAGGGATACAAATTGGATGAGTCTGAAAGGGCCAAATGACCTTTCTATTATTTTGTTCTAATAGTCCCTGCTATATCTATATTCCTATTGGTGAAGCTGCCAAGGGTTTTTTTTTTGTTCTATTCATTTGTGGAATGTAGGCATTGCAGGCTAGCCAGCATTTCCTACCCATCCCTAGTTGCCCTTGAGAAGTTGGTCGTGAGCTGCCTTCTTGAACCGCTGCAGTCCTCCTGCTGTGGGTTGACCTATAATGCTATTAGGGAGGGAATTTCAGGATTTTGACCCAGCGACAGTGAAGGAATGACGATATATTTCCAAGTCAGGATGGTGAGTGGTTTGGAGGGGAACTTGAAGGTGGTTGTGTTCCCATATGTCTGCTGCCTTTGTCCTTCTAGACGGAAGTGGTCGTAGGTTTGGAAGGATCTTTGGTAAATTTCTGCAGTGCACCTTGTAGATAGTACACACTGCTGTTACTGAGCGTCGGTGGTGGAGGGAGTGGATGCTTGTGGAAATTGTGCCAATCAAGTGGGCTGCTTCTTCCTGGATGGTGTCAAGCTTCTGGACTGTTGTTGGGGCTGCACGCATCCGGGCAAGTGGAGAGTGTTCCATCACACTTCTGACTTGTGCCTTGTAGATGGTGGACAGGCTTTGAGAAGTCAGGAAGTAAGTTACTCGCCGCAGTATTCCTAGCTTCTGGCCTGCTCTTGTAGCCACTGTGTTTATGTGGTGAGTCCAGTTGAGTTTCTGGTCAATGGTAACCCCCAGGATGTTGATAGTGGGGGATTCAGTGATGGTAACACCATTGAATGTCAAGGTGTGGTCGTTAGATTGTCTCTTATTGGTGATGGTCATAGCCTGGCATTTGTGTGGCGCGAATGTCACTTGCCACTTGTCAGCCCAAGCCTGGATATTGTCCAGATCTTGTTGCATTTGAACACGGACTGCTTCAGTATCTGAGGAGTTGTGAACGGTGCTGAACATTATGCAATCATCAGCGAACATCCCCACTTCTGACCTTATAATGGAGGAAAGGTCATTGGTGAAGCAGCTGAAGATGGTTGGGCCTAGGACACTACTCTGAGGAACTCCTATAAAGATGCCCTGGAGCTGAGATGATTGATATCCAACAACCACGACCATCTTCCTATGTGTCAGGTATGACTCCAACCACTGGAGAGTTTGCCCCCTGATACTCATTGATTCAGTTTTGCGAGGGCTCTTGGATGTCACACTCGGTCGAATGCAGCCTTGATGTCAATGGCTGTCACTCTCACCTCACCTCTGGAATTCAGCTCTTTTGTCCATGTTTGAACCAAGGCTGTAATGAGATCAGGAGCTGAGTGGCCCTGGTGGAACCCAAACTGGGCGTCACTGAGCAGGTTATTGCTGAGCAGGTGCTGCTTGATAGCACTGTTGATGACACCTTCCATCACGTTACTCATGATCGAGAGTAGACTGATGGGGTGGTAATTGGCCGGGTTGGATTTGTCCTGCTTTTTGTGTACAGGACATACTTGGGCAATTTTCTACATTGCCAGGTAGATTCCAGCATTGTAACTGTACTGGAACAGCTTGGCTAGGGGAGTGGCCAATTCTGGAGCACAAGACTTCAGTACTATTGCTGGAATGTTGTCAGGGTCCATAGACTTTGCAGAATCCAGTGTCTCCAACTGGTTCTTGATATCACATGGAGTGAATCGAACTGGCTGAAGACTGGTGTCTGTAATGCTGGGGAACACTGGAGGAGGCCAAGATGGATCATCCACTTGGCACTTCTGGCTGAAGATTGCTGCGAATGCTTCAGCCTTATCTTTTGCACTGGTGTGCTGGGCTCTTCCATCATTGAGGATGGGGATATTATAGCCATGGCCTTGATCAGCAGTCAATTTCTTAGTGCAACACAAAACAGTTAGTGACATAAGAAACTCTTCGTAGAACAAGCCAAATGAGGCACAAGATCCAGTCAAACATATGTGACAGTAAAAGAAGAGAAACAAAAGGAGAAATAAACAGCAGACTGGCAGAGAAATTGAATTGGAACCAGATGTTGGGAAGAACAACTGCACTTTGAAAGTTTTCACTGAGCTACAAGTTCAGCTTTAGTGTTGGCAAGCTTCATATCAACAGCATCTTATCCAGCACTGACTGTAAATATAATAGTTCTTTACAACAGATATTGATAATACTGAAGATGCAGAAAAATTCTCTAATGTAGTCTTAATTCCAAACCAATTTGAAATAGCACCTAATTACCATTCTTGCACACTTTAGTCAACAATAATGAATTTGCATTTTGTTGAAAGTGCGCCAATTCTGAAAAAGAGAAAGATTAAAAGGCTAGATTAATGTACTGTTCAGTTAGACAGCTTGTGATGCTAAATAATATAATCACTGTTACAGATGATGAAGAATGTTGGCTTATGAGCATAAGTGGCTAGTGGCAATGTGGAGAATGATTGAGTAGCTTTGTTTATGAGGAGGGCCATGGGTTACATAGGCTGAACTGATTACCTTGCCAGCATTCCACAGGGTTCCATAGCACTGACTATGGAAATGTCAAGCAGTGTGTTCTGGGCCTGAGTGAATACATGCTGTGCATGCTGAGATTATATTGCACAATAGAAGGATGACATGGACTCATTGCAAATGAGTACTGTAGTTGTCTCTTTGGCAAGTGCAAAACAGTTTCTGAATTGTAATGAGTAACAAAAAAGTGCAGAAACATTCAAAAAATGTTCAAATGAATATAATATTTTGCAGGTTGTCCTTCTTTCAGAAAAATCGACTATATTTGTAAGATCATAAAGCCTAGTTACTTATTCTCTAATTTTAACACAACCTTAGTGTCAAGTGGGAAATAACAGTAATTAAAACCATATTTATAATTTTGATGCGGGCAGATGTGATTTCAAAAATAACCTGAACACAGACTTTTGCCAATGACAATCAGTCTCTCCATCATGGCAAAAATAGCAGAACTGTCAGAAAAGTTCAAGTCCCATCCCTGAACATGGCACTTAACACTTTCATGGGTTGGGAATAAGGGTGTATTGTAGTTTGCACTTGGCATTTTCCAGAGCCATTTGAATCATTAGCTGTTTCCATGAAGTGGGGTTCAGCATTATGGGCAGTGTAATCAAGCTCCTAGTGGGACTGGGAGGCAATGCTGCTCTCAGGAGCTGCTGAATAACTACATTTGGCTGGCAACTCCAGCAATCTCAGTAGAGCAGGGCTCAGTAATGAAGCAGGCCTGATGGATCATTACTGGGTAATGGGGGAACTGGGCAGGATTTGTTCCAGTACTAAGGGTGGAAAGTTGAGGTGTTTGGAGATGGGCTCTGTACTATATGGGCAATTGCGAAGGGAGGGAGGGGTACACACTTGACAATGGGCTGCCTCCAACAATAGGACCCACCTGTCTTCTCACCATTTTAAATCGTCTGAGAGAAAACCAGCAGTTTACTCAGGCCAATTCTATGGTATAGTGATATGGATAGTGGTTGAGGTCAGTTGGACTTTTAACAAGGTCAGTTGAGTCTTTATTACTTACTTACATGTGGTGAGTGGGCTACTGATTTCAGAGCCCACTAACCCCGTCTATTATTGGGGTGAGGTCAGAGATGGAACAGAAGGTGGTGAGTTAGTTACCCCTGCTAAATTGCAATTACTTTCCACTCCCTACTTCCTCAATCTGCTGACAGCTCAGACACATGTAATATCTAACCCCAGTGGGCTCATCTTGATAATCAGAATACCCCTTTAGAGAGGTGAGAAATCCTATTTTCCTTGTCCTGGGACACCTTTAGCAGAATCAATCTGAGCTTTGAGGGAGGTAAGGCGCTCTTTGTTTAAGTCGGGTACCTTTTCAAGATATGAGATGTTCTTTATGGGAGGTAAGTTGCTACTTATAATCATTTTCCTTGATGTATAAATGTGTGTAAATAGTGCATAAACTCATTAGTGTCAAGTTTATTGGACTTTCCAAAATCAACCGTCAAGGCTGTCAAAACTACCTGTCAAGAAGATATGCCTGTTGCGTTCAGGAAATCTGTTAAAAGTGTTCAGTCAACTATTAGAAGGATTTGCAAATAGGAGTTAACAAAGTGTCAAAAGATCCTGGCAAGAGCACCTGTGAAAAGGCGTTATCATGCTGTCAGAGTGCTTAAAAATCATAATTTACAAATCTAAACTTGAAATGTTTGAAGAGAAAAGTCTGGATTGTTAGAAACATAAAATAATTTCTCGCTATTTTGCTCTGTGTTGACGTAGGTTTCAGGGATTCCATTGCAGGGTCACTGCCAAAAGACTGATTATAAAACCACCCATTTTCACAGTGGGTATCCGTAATTTCATTGTTTCATTGACACCTACAAGTAGTTACAGATTCATTGAGGTGAGGTAATGAATGAATTCTAATATCTGTGGTTATAGGGGATTGCACACGTGAATGAAACTTTTGTTGCTCTCAGCTTTTATTTAGATGCAGCTTTATAAGACTTTGGTTAGGCCACATTTAAGAGTACGGCATTCAATTCTGGTCACCACATTGCAGGAAGGACGTGAAGGCTTTGGAGAGGGTGCAGAAGAGGTTTACCAGGATGCTGCCTGGATTAGACAGTACGGACTATAAGGAGAGGCTAGAAAAACCTGGGTTGTTTTCGCTGGAGCGGTGGAGGCTGAGGGGACACTTGATAGAAGTCTATAAAATAATGAGATATATGGACAGGGTTGACGGTCAGAATCTTTTTCCCAGAATTGAAATGTCGAATACTGGGCGTGGGTGGTGGTGGTTGGGGGGGTGGTGGGGGGGTGGTGGGGGGTGCGGTGCGTGCATTTAAGGTGAGAGGGGGCAAGTTTAAAGGAGAAGTGGGGGCAAGTTTTTTACACAGACAGTGGTAGGAGTTTGGAACGTGCTGCCGGGGGTGGTGATGGATACAGATATGATAAGGACACTTAAGGGACTTTTAGATAAGCACATGAATAAGCAAAGAATGGAGGGATATGGATCAAAGGCAGGCAGAAGGGATTAGTTTGATTAGGCTATATGTTCAGCACAACATCGTGGGCCAAAGGGAATGTTCCTGTACTGTACAGTTCTATGTTCTATGAAGGGGTGTAAAAATGGTAAATGAGTTTGTGTAAATGGTTTTATTTCAATGTAAGAATGTCTGTAAGAGACACAGAACTTTATTTTATCTTATGTTTGCATAGACCCTGAGGTCTACTCATGATTGATACTCGGTGAGTTGGCATGAGCTGTACACAGGAAATGGTAGTGTGTGGGGCAACATGGGTTGGCATGAGATGACACTAAGTTGGCATAAGGGCTATAAAGGGCCATGTGTTGTGTGTAGGATCAAAGGTTGGCTGGAGTTTGTGAGGGGCATTGGAGCTGATCAGATGGGTACAAGAGTCATGAGAGGCCATAGGTGGTGTTTGGAGAGAATACCAGCCATGGAGCACTTAGGTACATGTGGCTACAATAAATCAAATCAAACAATGAGCCGGGTGGATGGGTGATGACCCTAAAGTGGCATAGGCTGGCACCGTTCGAGCATGGAGTGTGTGCGACAGCGTGGGAAAGGTGAGGGCTGAAAGGGTATTTCATGTTTTGTTCTTGGGTCATGTTCACTTTACAACACAATGCTCCATTGTAGACCTTCCGTGCTACCTGCCTCCACATATCTGGCAGATGTCACCCTCATTCCTCCCAAGAGGTCCTGTCATCCAGGAGTGAAAATTAGACTTTCCAGACCACTTTTCCCAGGTTGTGTTTTGTGAGCCAGGTTTTGTCTCAAATCCAGAGTCCAAATCTGAGGGGGGAAATCCAGACCGTGTTTTCATCATGGTATAGCTCGAGGACTGAAATACTACCATTTGATTTTCTTTTGTACCAATGTTCATTGGGCTGAGTGAGTTGTGGGTATGTGGGGGGATGGGTGTAGGGATAGATTAAATGAACACATTTCAATACAAATGAAAGACAGATATAATTAATGGTTTAGAGGGAGTGAATTGACTCATGTCCCTGTCCAATACAGCAATTGCAGTACAAAGTGTACCAGCTCAATATGCATTCAATTAGCTTCATCAGTTTCCATGCAGGGTGAGAAAGTTGTTTTGGTTCATGTTTTGCAGGATATGTTTTGCAGTTGCAAGAGAAATCACACCCTTCCTTTCACCCTTGTAAGTGGATAGATTTCTTCTACATTAGCCTTTTCCAATGTTACGATGTTTTTGTTGCTATGCTACATATTGATCTGCTTGTTTCTATTCTTCTGCTTGATATGGGTATCTGTAGCATTTGTTGCCTATTCTAAGTTGATCTTGAAAGTACTGTGGTAAGCTGCATTGTTGAGGCCCTTCTGGTGCAGGTACATTCATCATGCTGTTAGGAAGGGAGTTCTGGAATTTTGTCACCGTTGGAAAGATGATATAATTCTAAGTCAGGGTGGTGTGTGGCTTAGAGGTGGAGCTACAGGTGTCCCGATGCATCTGCTGCCCTTTTCCTTCTAGATGGTAGAGGTCGTGAGTTTGAAAGATATCATTGAAGGAGGCTTGGAGAGTTTCTGTACTACATCTTGTATACGGTATGCACTGCTGCAATTGTGCATTAGTGTAGGAAGGAGTGAATGTTTAATATGATAGATGGGTTGAGGCAATACAAATATTGAGAATGCTGTTTGTGGCAAATTGCTGTGTGCAAATTGGCTGTGGTGTTTCTTACATTACCACAGCGACTACACTTCAATAGTCATTCATTGGCTGCAAGGGGCTTTGGGAATCCCTGTAGTCATAAAAGGCAGTATATAAATGCAAGTCTTTTTACTGATTTAATCAGGGAAATTGGACAGACTCCAAAATAAACGTGCAGAGCAGAACAGCAATAAATGTCAGTAGTCCTGAATTTGCTCAAAACAAAACAGACTCTTGTGCTTATTTAATTTCTACATTCAGTTAGTCCATATATAGAGCTATAATATTGCCTCATGCACGTAATATCACTCTAACATTTAGTACTCAGGAATTCCCGAGAGGAGTTAACAGTAAAGGAGACAAATTACGACTTATTTTATCTTTTTAAGCACTTGAATCATACTCATGTGTTTTCAAATTATGGTTATTATGGAATTCTTTAAATAATACTAGTCATAACACTTCCTTATGCTTGACGTACAAAACTGTCAAATTGGGAAAACGTTAAGAGTGAGATTTATGTGTAGCAAAGGTGAGCCAGATCATAAACCCATTGAAGAATATGGAGCTGTCTTTATTTTAAAAATGCTTAATACTTAAGATGGTATGGTGGCTCAGTGGTTAGCACTGCTGCCTTATGGTGCTAGGGACTTGGGTTCAATTGCTGCTTTGGATGACTGTGTGGCATTTGTACATTTTCCCCGTGTCTATGTTGTTTTCTGTTGGGTGTTTTGTTTTCCTCCCACATCACAAAGATATACAGGTTAGATGGATTGACCATGCTAAATTGCCCGTATGTCCAGGGATGTGCAGGCTAAGTGGATTAGCCATGGGAAATGAGGGAGCAGGGTGAAGGTTTGGTCTGGGTTGGAACTCTTTGGATGGTCAGTGGAATCTGATGGGCCAAAAGGTCTCTTTCTGCACTGTAGGGATTCTATGCTGCATGTCAGAATGGGTAACATTTTTAGAGTGATGAGGGAGACATGACCAATAGTATGGGATGTGATGGCTTAGTGGTGTCATCACTAGACTATTAATCCAGTGACTCCAGGCAATGTTCTGGGGCACATGTTCTGATTGGTTGATGGCTGGTGGTGGATTTAAGAGCCTAATGGTGACCCTGAAACCATTGTCAATTATCAAGAAACACCCACCTGGTTCACTAATGCCAACTAACTCTAACTGTAACACTAATTCACTAACTCTTAATGATCCTCTGGGCAGTTAGGGATGGGCAATAAATGGCCAGTGATGCCTATGTCCTGTAAATGAATAAAAAAAGTACTAATTCAGATTCAGGAAAATCGCTTCAAAGCCGACTTTTTTTGTATTCCTGATGGTGCTTTTTGTACACAAACTGCAGTGGCAGCTTCTGAAAATCCATTGCCTTACCAAATGTCTGAATACAAGACTATGAAAAGCATAACTATACTACGCGACCATAAAACATAATGAAATAGTCCAAATCTCCAAGCATATAATACATGGAGTGACTGATAGAAGTTAGTTACCTCAAGGCTCCAACCTCATTTTGAGTTTAAAATAAGGTTAAAATAGAACTTCAGTTTGTATCGTAGGAATTCTAATGTTTTCCAAAACTCCTTAAGATTGCAACTTTAAGTTCCTCCTTGCTGTGCATTATTTTAAGTGCCATGATAATTTTGCACAGCGAAAATAGTTTGCTGCTCTTACAGGAAAGGTTACCATTTGATGTTTAGACTGTTGCAGTATCATTACATAAACTATTGACATATAGGCAGGATCAAGTAAAGGTCTGATGGCAAACATGCGCACCAAGGCAGGGGCAGTAGCCTTTGGCGGACAGGGCACTGAACAAGACATAGTTAGAAACATGAAAATAGGACCAAAAGTAGGCCAATTGTCCCATCTGCTATGCCTCTTTGGGGTAGTATACTGAAAATCTTGTTATTCCCAGAGTAGTCAAAAAGTTAAAGATTTTATGAAGTATGCATAATTTTCCAAATTACTCGTCTTTTAGACACAAGTTGACAGAAAGTGTAGACACAGTATCTGTATTCAATGAGAATAACTATTTATTACAAATAAATGTATTCTAAGTGTAGATAAGCAATTATGAACTGTCAACATTTAACTCTACTTGTTAACTCTCTGATGCCCTTATAACCTCATTCTACACCCATACACAGACGGAGTCAGATAGGAAAGAAATACATGGGTGTGATTGGCTGGGGAGGACATTCAATGATCCTTGTCCACAGGGCCTGCTGTGATGGCCCTTTTGGTTTGTAAAGGCATACTGCTCCTTGACTCTCCTTCTCTATATGCTTCCATTTACTTGTCAGAAGTACAGGGTGACTGGTTCACACTCATAAAGACCTTTGACTCCAATTTAAATTCACAGCTTAAAGTAACTGTAAAGAAGAAATAAACCAGCTATCTTTAGGCTTGAGATATTTTCTACTTCAAAGGAAAATCAGCTCCTTCTCCTCCAGAAGTCTGATGTTTCTGCCAAAACGCTTACACACCCAAGCTATTTAGTGACTCGGAAGACAATCATATAGCTGTTGACAAATAGGCAGCCTGTGTCATTAATAACTGATCAATAGTCTACACACCAATCAACTACCTGTTTCCAACCATAGCTCAATTCATAAAATCACCTTGCCTCCAGTTCGTCTGCAAACTAAAGTTCACTGCTTCTTCACAAAGCAGCTGTGTCAATAATATTTACAATGAACGTCAGGCTACTTGCTTTTAGTAATCCTCTGGTTTCTAAAATAAACTTTTCCCATATTCATACCACAATCAACAATACAGAAAAATAAAATAAAACTTTTTTTTACACATTGAGCCTGCACTTCAATTAAATATAATCATGGCTGATTCTCTACCTAAACACCATTTATATGATCTCTCCCACAATCTTTTATGCTTTAGGAGTTGTGATATCTATTTCTTTTTTAAATACTTTCACTGACTTGACCTCTACTGCCTTATGTTATAGAAAATTATTTGGTACAGGTTCACCACTCCCTGCGTTTCTTCTCATCTCAGTGTGAAATGGTTTACCACATATCCTGAGACTGACTCCTTGTTCTAGATTCTCCAGCCATGGGGATCATCATCCCTGCATCAATCTGTTCAGCCCTGATAGCATTTTACAGGTTATTTTCTATTTTATAAGAGCCCCTCTCATTCTTCTAAACTCCAGAGCAGGCCCAGTTGACCCAAAGACAAGCATGTCATTCCAGGAATCAGTCTGGTGAAACCTCACTGCACTCTGCCTAATACAGGAAATATTTTCTTGTGTAAAGAGATGAAACTCCATACAATTCTTCACGTGTGGTCTTGCCAAGACAATGTACAGCTCCAGCAAGATATCCTTGCTCCTGTGCTCAAATCGTCTTGAAATTAAGGTCAATATACCATTTTCCTTTTATAACTGCTCGCTGCACCTGCATGTTTGCTTTCAGTGACCAGTGTACAAGGACATCCATGCCCCTTTGTGTGTCAACATCTCCCGATCTATCATCATTTAAATGATACACTGTCAGTTCATGAAATTGACAAGCAAAATACAATCAATACAATATTAACTGAAGTGACTCCAGCAATTTGACACTTAAAGATCTTCCAGTTGAAGGGCTTGGAAGGGGTGGTCAATTCTTTAGGTAAATAAAACTTTTTATGGCAATAGAAAAGAAAAATCAGAACATTGCTGATATCTCATTTTGTGAAGCAGTATTTTTTTTTTAATTAGTTTGAAATCAAACTATATTTTTCCCCAAATCATTGCTGAAGCGATATGTTAAGTTTGGGACTTCTACGCTTAGATTTGATGGGAGTAGTTTATTTTGTGAAAGAATATCAGATGCTGCAAGTCAGATAGGAGAGCAGGGACTGTTTGCTACCCTTTATAGAGGAAAAGCAATCTTGGTTCCCTTGTAGTGCAGATAATTTATCTTGTGTTTAATTTTCTCTATTAAATTGTGACACTGGTCCCAGATTTTTGCTACCTCAGGGAGCCTCTCTGGCTTGAAGAAAAGTATAGAACTGTATTTAAATTGTAAGTCCCACCCCTGTGACTCTTTCACAGGAGTGGTAATGAGAATGGTGTGTCTTTCATGAATATACATATTACAGAGGCAGCTAGCTATCAAATCAGCAGCTGCCTCTGCAGAAGTGAGGTAGCCTTAGAGTGAGCAAAATGAAGACCTTGTAAAAGCTAAAGAGACTCCTATGATGCTGCTTGGCCTGCTGTGTTCATCCAGCCCTGCACCTTGTTGTCTCGGATTCTCCAGCATCTGCAGTTCCTACTATCCTTGTAAAAGCTAGTCTGGACTTTGTGGATTTGTTTAGGTGGCCAGTGTACCCTTTTGGAGAGGTGAAATACTTCTTTGGATCATGTCCTAGGATCTGTGAAAAGAACCTGTTGAAGGGACATGTCAAGAAGAACTATCAAATATGTCAACTGGACCTGTAAAAAACACTTATCGAAAGACTTGTCAAGCTGTCAAAGCATTTAAAATCCTGTTCTTCTAATCTTTGAAAATATATTTGGAGTGTTAAAAATGTGATATCTTGTTGCACTCTGTCTGTTGACATAAGTTGACATAGGGCTTCCAGTGCTGAATTATTACTACATGACTGTTTCCATAACCATCTACTACCACAATTGGCACCTTCCTTTTCTCAGTTTGATTAACAGCAACAAGTAGCTATAACATCTTTGATGTAGAACTGTGAATTCCAAAGCTTGCACTTTAAGGGTTTTTTGTATTTGAATAAAATATGTGTTGTTAAAAGTTTTTAATTAACTGAATAATGTAAACATATTAAAAGTTCTTCTTGGGTTTTCTTCAATATATTGGAGTCTGCAATAGACACTGGGAACATTTTTAATAGAGGTTTATTTGATTACATTTCTACATTGACCTTGAAGCCTGTACATGATAGACATTAGCACAGTTGTCATGGTAGGTGTAGAGGGAAAAGCTGGTGGATAGGAGTATATGTTGACATGGAGTGTATAAAAGTCCATGTCGAGTAGGAAGTGGGGCATAGATTGACATGGTGGGTCCATAGAGGGCATGGGGGCATGAGGAACTACAGAGTTTGTTTGGAATGTATACCTTGGAATGGGGATGTCAGGTGGCATGGGTAATGTGGTGGGTGTGAGAACTGGAGGACTGTTTCACGTTTTATTTGTGTTTCATTAAAGTTCAGTGTGGTGCCAGTGCATGCTTTCCATGCTGCTCACATGCAGCAACCTCTTAACTCATACTGGAGTCACCTGGCCTGTCTCCCAGAGAATCACATATCCCAAATCCCAAAATAAAAATTGGACTTCGCAGGCTATGCTTGCAGAGTTCGGAAATGTCCTGACTTTGTGATCCCATCCCAGTATTGAAAATTCAGGCCTTGATGATATTTGTGAATAATGCATCTATTGGCATGTTTATTCCATCACTCAGTACTGGATCCTTACCAAGACAAGTTGTATTGTAGCTGTATTGACAGCCATATTTTACCCAATTGCTGATCTTTCTCCAAGGTTTGTCAGTCTGTCATTTTTTTCTTTTATTTTCCAAACCTTCAGAACATTAGTTTATTCCCTCCTATCAGTCCATCAAATATTCAACAAGGTACCTCATAAGATAAGAGCCTATAGTGTTGGAGCTAGTATATTGACATGGATAGAGAATTGGCTCATGGTCAGGAAACAGAGAGTAAGGATAAGAGATTTTTTTCAGGCTGGTGACTTGTGACCAGTAGGGTTCCACAAGTGTTAATTCAGGGACTGCAACTGTTTATAAATATATTAATGAACCAGAGGAAGGAAGTGAATGTACTGTAGTTAAATTTGCAGACACCACTGAAATAGGTGGAAAGGCAGATTGTGAGAGGGATACGAGCAGTTTACAGAGACATAATGATTTGTTAATTAAGTGGGCAAAATGTCGGCAAATGGAATATAATGTGTGTGTAGCAGGTTATCAGGAAAGCTAACAGGTGATTGGCCCTTATTTCAGGGGGTTGGAATGTAAGAGTATGGACGTTTTACTGTAAATGTACAAAGTGCTGGTGAGACCACATCTGAAATATTTTGAGCAGTTTTGGTCCCCTATTTAAGGAAAGATATTATTTTATTGGAGATAGTTCAGAGAAGGTTCACTTGGATGATAAAAACTGAAATTTTTTTGATTTTTTTTTTCTTCGCAGATGCTGCCAGACCTGCTGAGCTTTTCCAGCAACTTCTGTTTTTGTTCACTTGGATGATTCTTGGAATGGAGGGATTGTCTTATGAGCAAAGGCTAAAAAGGGGCTTGACAGAAAACTGCTGAAAGGATGTTTCCCCTCAGGGAAGAGTTTAGAGCCAGAGGGCATAGTCTCAGAACACAGGGGTGCCAATTTAAGACTGAGATGAGGAGGAATTACTTCTCTGAGGGTTGACAGTTTTTTGGAACTGCTTGCCACAGACAGCAGAAGGGCAGAGGCCTTGTGTTTATTTAAGGCTGAGATAGATCAATTCTTGATCAGCTGGGAATCAAGGGTTGCGGGGAAAGGGCAGGAAAATGAATGTGAGGAATGTTGAATCAGCCATGATCCTGTGGTATAGCGGAGGAGGCTTGTGGGGCTGAATGACCTACTCCTGTTCTTATTTCTTACAGTCTTAGAGCATGAGATAGGAGCAGTTCTGCATTAACCTCCAGCTGGTTATTTTTCTCTTGCTCATTTTGATGGATCACCACAGAGGAGTACAGTGCAGACAGCTGAAATCATGTTAATATCTTCAACAAACACAGAGATACAGATGTTTTTTATATTCTTCCATGAAATGGAGGTGTCACTGGCAAGGCCAGCATTTGTCACCCATTCCTAATTGATTTTGCATTTGGACCAGTCCAGAGTCAACCACATTGCTGTGGATCTAGTGTCACATTTCCTTCCCTAAAGGACATTAGTGAACAGAGTAGTGGGCTTTTACAACAATGACTGCATGATCTGAGATATTGTTGAATTCAAATTTCACTATGTCCCATAGTGAGATGTGAACACTCATGACCCCAGAACATTAGCTGGGGGCTTGAAATTACAAGCCCAGTGACAATACCTCTACACCATCGTCTCTGATCGGAAATGCTGACAGCTGACATAAAATGTTGAAATGCACGGGTTAAATTCACAGCAGAGTTAACTGTAAAGAGTTATTGAAGTCTTAAATCTGTGTTTGCTGTTTCAAATTTCTGTAACCCTGCCAGGCCCAGGATAAATTATTTTTGTTTGATGAGCACAATTATAATAGACTTGAGAAACATATCAACATTGCCTTGGGGATGTGGCTCTTGATTCTCCATTGAGAATTAAATGGTATATTTCCTGTCGCCAGTAATCAGATGTAGGTTTTGTCATTTTTGAATTTCGCACCACAACTTAATTCATTCTCATGAATTTCGGTGATTCTTTTGATGTTCAGTATTTTCGGGTTATTGGTTCAAAAGTGGTATTTGTTGCTCATCCAAAGTTGCATGAAGGCATTAAGGGCAACAACATAATATGTGAATACAGTCATTTCCAGAACAGGCCAGGTTGCTTTCTATTAAGGATATTAATGAGAAAACATTATCGTGGTCCCAAAACATGAATAATAGATTTATAGAATTCAATCTCATGTTTTGTCACCATTAAAGCAGAATATGGTGGAAATTTTCAACAAAACAGGTCCCAGCTATGGAAATGGAGTACACTTCAGGTTTTAGGTCAATGACCTTTTCATCCAGAAAGATAATTTACCTGAGAATCTACCATTGCTTCTCTCTCTGCATATGCTGCATGACCTGCTGACTATTTCCTGCATTTTCTGCTTTCATTTCAGATATCCAGCATCTGCAGTATTTTGCTTTAATGATTTGTCGTGGTAGGATTTAAACTGACAATTTTTGGGAAATTATTTCAGCACCATACCCACTCAGTCAACCACACCCTTTCATCCAAGTGATTGAATTTTGAATGAAAACCTGCAATTTATGTTAAGACGAGCTGCTGTCATGTTGAAATTTTAGTCTAATGAATGTTCACGTCAGTCTTTAATTCTGCCTTGAATTGGCAGCCTTGTTTTTCAAGATCAAGGTCAGCTTTTCCAGGATTTAAAGGTTGCCATGTGCATAATACCATTTGGACAGGCTTCTGTGCACAATCACAATGAGTCAGGGTGTATGGCCTTATAAATTGGCAGTCATTACATCGGCGCACCTACTTAATGTTAAAAGGTTACACAAAAGCAACATGTTGATAATAATTTGTTATTTATTTCTGGAAGTTGGATTTAATCCTTTTCCATTACAAAAGCTACAATGGAATCGTGATTATCCTCAATATGGTGTTCTCTATTCATACAAAAGCCCATTGTGCCACTGTACAAGCAACTTAGCATGGACCCTGATATTAAAGCTGTGCAGTTAACTTTCATTGCCTCATATATAATTTCAAAATTAAGGTTATCATTTGGCTGAAAGTAATAATTTTTCACTCATGACTGTTTATTCCAATACCATTTAAATGTTATGTAATTCATAAATCTGTACACAAAACACGAAAATCATGGCCTTTTCGGATTCAGTAATACATAATGATTTTGAAAGATTACCTTCAAGAAATCCACTTTGGAAAATGTGCTATTGTGAAAAATAACCTGTATCTATTTTATATTCTTTCCTTTTCAAATGGTGATTATCGCTTTTAACATCAATCATTCTCTGCACTCCATTAGGTTAACTTTACATCACTTGAGAAATGTTGATTTTCTGAAATTAACTTCTTTTGGCAAGGTTTCAATGAGTAATGCACAAAAAGGTTTATAGGGGGTTTCTTTAATTAAGCTAATCGTTAGGGTGGCATGGTGGGTGAGTGGTTAGCACCGTTGTCTCACAGCACCAGGGCGTAGGTTCAACTTTACCCTTGGGCGCTAGTCTGTGTGGAATTTGCACATTCTCCCTGTGTCTGCATGGGTTTCCTCCAGGTGCTCCGGTTTCCTCTCTCAGTCCAAAGAAGTGCAGGTTAGGTAGATGGGCAATGCTAAATTGCCCACAGTGTCCAGGGATGTGCAGGCTAGGTGGGTTAGCCATCAGAAAATTGTAGGGTTTCAGGGATAGGGTAAGGGGATGGGTCTGGGTAGGATGACCTTCAGACGAATCAGTGTGGAGTCAATGGGCCAAATGGTCTGCTTCCCCACTGTAGGTTTTTTGTGATGCTATGTTTCTTCCAATATTTTTACTTCATTACATGTTTATTTTGAGATTAATTCAAATTTAATTTTGGATTGTTACCTGCACAGCCCTGTTTTTGGACTCTATGACATGACCATTTTGATCAATTCTTCCTTTGTCAGTTGAACCATGTATCATTGACAGTATTTTAACAACGTACTGCTATGTATCTCAAGTATTGAAACAATATGGATTCCGACAGCTTTCCCACCAGTTGTCAATCTATAGAATACAGTTCTCTTCTTTCGTATGCACAGATCTCCCCTTTTTGAAAAGAGTTATTATTGTAATAATTCCTTTGATCCTTTCTCACAAACTTCTTTTCTGCTCCGGTTCGTTTTTCACGAGCAGGTTCACCAGTAATTCCTTTCATATTGGACTTTTTGCTGGTAAGAAATGTTCCCTTAACTTAAAACAAAAGCTTTGTTCTCTTTTCCCATTTTCCTACCTTAACAGTTTCCTTTTACTGAACAAAATATAGTTTTTATGTTTATTTCTTGCATTTTAATATTTACTGATGCTAGGATTAAACATTACTTTCACACTTCCAAGAAAACAACACAGGTTGCAATATTTATATATGTATAGATAACAGTAATGATGGATAATTGTCAAAGTGTAAATCATTAAACAAGGTGATATTGATTCTGCACAGTTGCACTCATCCATTTGTCTGTAATGTTAAAAATGGTAAACACATGAAAAGTAAATTCTGCAAAGAAAATGACTATCATAAAAATTCAGAGAGTGGGAAGATTCCAAGATAACTCATAAAATATTTGACCGGCATGCACATTTCAATTTCCTCATCTCGTCAATGATAAATTTGTAGCATGTTAATCAGAACTAGATTATGGGGAATTCTAGATGAAATCTTCCCTGCTAAAATGAATTCTGTGAGCAGATTGCTTTTGCCACTTCACAGATGCTAGTTGCTGCGACATCAGCCATTTAATGTGAAATTTGCTGTGTTTCCCACTCGGATGCTATTACACAGTGTTCCTCTTCCATCAAACTGGTGAGGAGTGTTGATGGACAATTTGCTGCATTCTACTCATGCAGCTTGCTTGTTACAGGATGATATAATCCTATTTGCAAAATGTTGTGTTGTATTACAAAATGTTCCAGACCACCCTGTTATTAATTAAAGAACAGATTGAAAAGTTCTTCGTGGAACTCTCTTGCCATCTTACATTCTGGTTGAATTTTTCAATCAAGTACAGTATTTGTGAACAATAATCCATCTTGTCTCATTGATTCTCTATCTCCCTATTTTTCTTGGCCTCTTTCAAGAGTGATGTGACTTATGTGCACCATGATAATTAAAATGTTGCCGTCATAATTCAATGCTCATTACTTTTTAAAGATGATTAACAACGGGGTATTCATTTCAAATAAATTTATAATTGTTGGCACAAAATTGAGTCATTAGCCTTATATCTGTCATATGGAAATAGTCACTGAACAGCTGACTCCCAGAAATTGGAGTAGAAAACAGTCTCTTATTTCAATTTCATTGTTTTCGTCAAGTGAATTTACTGAAACAAAGTTTTACGGAGGCTATATTGTATCTCAGAACTTCAGAGATTTGAGATTAGAGTTAACCTGACGAACTTGTAAAGAGGTATTGTCATACAGACCAAGGCATTTGAAATTTCTCTGTATATAATACACTTAAAGGGGAGGGGAGAGATTTATCTTGATTCTAATGTTCAGAGGAAAAAATATTTAAAAAATATGCTTACATCATTACATATAGCACAGAGGAGAGCTGTGTGGGGTTGCGTTCTGGTGAGGGTAATTCATTTAAGCCTGAAATAATTAGAAACAGGCAGAGTTTTTCTTACTAAAGCTAACAGAATGGCTGAACCTTACATCCTTTTTGGCTAAGTCGGAGATGTATTAAGTTTTTAGGAGGGATCGCTGATGTGAGGCCTAGCGATTTTTTTTTTTCTAGCTATTTCTTACCAAACTCATTAGGTAACTACACCGTCCCTACGGCTCCCATCATGTTCAATTCTGGCCCCATCTTATCATGCCAATTCGCCACTCAGCACATATCAGCCAAAAGATGATGGTCCTTTGTGGCTGTGCCAAACTTAAAAGGCCACTGTGTTCTCAGGGTAAACGTTGGCATTCCGAAGCTGCCCTGCTCTGTCAAGGATGTTTAAGGAAGATGTTAGAGAAAGAGAAGATGCCAGCCCAATTCTCAAACAGGGACCTGAAGATCCTGGTCAGGGGGTTGATGTAAAGGAAAGCAGTCCCTTCCTGGAGGACGGGCAGAGGAAGCTGCATCATGAGATCCGACCTCAGACCAGTTGGCAATCACCGGGGTCAGTGCCATCTCCACAGTGAGGAGGAACAGCCAGCTTAATGATCCTCTCACTGTGCCAGGATAACTCTATTCTTTGCCACTTCACTCACTCTATTTCTGTAACTACACTCACCTCCATTACGGCTCATTCTCTGGCAATCTCGTTGTTGCATGCAATATCTTCCTTCACTCACTTTTGGTCCCCTTCCAACCTCCTGCACCACCAACCCTTCAGGGTCCCTATTGACCAGACACGTGTTCAGAAGATGTCACCACCTTTGGCCCACCTGCACGAGGACAAACAATTGTCCATCCACTTTAATCACACTCCATTCTTCCTACTCTCTCATTACAAGATAAGATGGAGCATAATAGGACAAAGAGAATTCCCTCTCTAAGGGTATTGTGGGTCAAGTTATAGCATGTGGACTACAGCAGTTCAAGAAGGCACCTCACCACTAACTTCTCAAAGGCAACGAGTGATAGGCAATAAAATATCGGCCAGTCAGTGATGTCCATGGCTCATGAGTGAATAACTAAAAAAAAGAGAGACTCTACATGTGGAGGAATACTGGACAATAGACTCTGCAGCCTCTCCATGGACAGAATCCTGCCCTTGCAGGAGAAGATGAGGACTGCTCCTTTGGGGATGCCAAAACATCTATGTCCTGCCAATACAACAAGTACCATTTTTCATTTCACTGCAGCTCTCACACTAAAACCACTGTTATTCATTGTATTCATTTCTAGCAACTAGCCACAAAGTCTTCTCTCTCTTGTGTCTTGCATGTACTGCCAGCATGTCTCCCATCACCACAGTAAAAAGGCCAGCTCCACCAGAAGCCATCCTTTTGACCTCTGAAGACAAGAATATGAGGTTTCAGAAGAAGCATTGGCAATCTGCCTCCTGCATTGCCAGCAGCTCAGGTACTGAGGCCTTGGTGGGTACCTTGTACTGAGAAAGCGTGGGACCACAGTCCGGACAGTACCTCACTACAATAGCTCTGCAGCTGGCTGAGGAGGAGACCACCCAGATCACTTGTGTTTAGAGAAGTGCCAGAGGCCCAGGCACTTGCTTAGCCCCAGGCAGGAGAGAACTCCATGGTGTCAGCAATCAGGTGCCTGTTACACAGAGGCTGGTGCAGCAAGTCATGTTGCAAGTCTGTCTGACTCCATGGACTGGTTGGCAGCTGTCATGGAGAGCCAGGTCCAATACTCTCATGGTCAGTTGGAGAGCTGCACACGTTTGCACTCCATCAACCTAACCATTGGTCTTCAAGGCTAAAAACATATCAATAGGTAACCCTTCCTCACAAAGAGACAAGGTAGTACCAGGAGGCTTCCAGCCAGAACAGGAAAACATACACAGAAGTCTCCTTAGATCCTTCTGGGTCACCAGTGGTCACATCGTGCCAATTTAAGTACCTCCCCATTATCCCTACTATCTATCAGCTTTCTATCAATTTCCCAGCCATGTCAGTAATTTGCCCTCATCCTCTTGGGCTTTTACCTTTAATAATGGTCTCTATATGAGACTTTATCAAATGCCTTCTGGAAGGCCATATAAACATGTCCATAAGCATTCCCTTTTCAGTGAGTTTGTCACGTCTTCAAAAACAACATTGAGATTTGTCAGGCATGACCTACCTGTCATGAATCCATCCATCCCTGATTAATTGAAAATTTTTGAGGTTTTCATTAAACCATCTTTGATTACAGACTGTAATAATTTTCCAACTACAGATGTTAACTGGTCTGTAATTCCTCGGATTTCCTTTTTCACACTACTTAAAAAGTAGATTGTCATGTGCAATTTTCCAGTCCAGAGGGCCAGCACCTGAATCTAGGGAATTCTGAAAGATTATAGTTAGGGCATTTAAGATGTGCTTCCCTACTTCCTTTAACACCCTCAGATAGAAACTTTTAAATCCTGAAATTCATTTAATTTCCACATTATCAATGTTTTATTTAATGTCAATTTTATTCAGTCAGATTATGAAATCTAAATAAAATATAGGGATGCTGTTGAAACAGTAGGATTTCCATACAAGTGTTTATTCAGAAAGAGGCCATTCAGTCAATTATCTTTGCCAATGTTATTTTTCTTACCAGAGATGTTGACTGCCATTCCATCTCTCAACTCTATGTTTCTAACTTTGTCGGGCTGCTTATCTGACATAGCATTAACTGTTGTGATTCGTTTGGCAGCGAGAGCGACTGATGGAAAACATTTCCACATACTTTGCCTTAAAATTTCATCTTAATTCTCCCCAAAGTATCAAGGAATATGTGTTGACATATCCTATGTCCCATAACTTCAAGGTACAGTTGAGCTCTCTATACCATTTGACATCTGCTTTGCATATTGATGCCAAGACAGGCACAGAGGTTGGCTTTGTTTTGGAGTTATAGGGTATAATTTATTCTGTTCTCCTTAACTTAATTTTATTAACATTCTAATTCACACACACATGCACGCACGCAAATTATTACAGTTAGCCATATATTTGTTGCTAGCAATTATTATTGCATTTTAAGACTAATTTTAAATATCAGAGATTCTTAAAACTGTTTACTTCAACACAATGCTACAGTTATTTGGAAATGGTTATGCTAGATTTTTGGGGTAATTGTACAAAAAAACTATGTAGAAGCAATATCGTACACATGCTCTGCTAGATTACATGTTAGTCTCTCTCTTAACCTTTCCCCACAGTCTAGTATAGTACTTCAAGGTTAATGACTCTGTCTTTTCCTGAATCAGAGTATTTGGCTAGAAGTTTTAGTCTATCATGCTTCAGATAGCTTGATTAAGTGTTTTAACTTTTGAAAATGAATAAGTGATGACCAATTTAATACCATTATTTCATTTACCTGAGTGGTGACTGCTTTATGGGGTGTGAATATATTGCTTATCCTTCTCCAAACTCACTGGTCACCCACTTGCTGTGCTTGTGCTTAATGTTCTGTTATATTGCTGTAGTGAGACTTTGAACTGGGATGAAAGCAAGAACACAAATTGAAAAGAAAATGAACAGAAGAGAGATAGAAATAAAGACAACAAAAAAAAGTTATATTGATCAGGGATTGGAAAAACCAAATTAATTTAACAATTGGTTGAATATTCCTATTTTTTATAATGTTATTTCAGGATGATATTAAAGTGCTCGAATTTTGAACTTGAAGCACCAACAGTTTGTGTTTCTCAGTCCTACGTTGGAGAAAAAGAGTTAAAACTGTGAAGAAATAGGTTAAAAAAAGTTTGATTATTTCAGTTAAGATTTTTTTTTCTCTGTTAAGTCATTAATGGTAAAGCTGTGCATCATTCCACATCAACAATTGAATATTTTGCTACTGATCAAATCGCCATTAATGAGTTTAATGAGAGGTAATATTTTGAGTTACTTGCAAATATAACAAAAGGTTTTTTCTTCTCGAGTATGAATATGACATTATTTCTTGCAGTGGAATATGAAGAGCGGGCGACCTAGGATTGAAGATAGTGCGGGAAGAGTAAGCCTTGAGGGAGATATTGGTTACACCATGACAAATTCAGGTTTTTGAGACATAATAATTGAAGAGGAGATGTGGGCCACAATTAAGGGTTTGGCTTCAGTTGAATTGAGTTACTTTGAAGGAAGACATAGCTTACCAATTAGTACTTCCTTTCTCTGTACAGAAACGGTGAAACTATCACCAGGTTAGATCCTTTGGCCTTTGAGCAAGCAATGACTATGACTGTGTAGTGTACAAAATACTCATAACCAGTTGTTGGAAGACCTACGTTTAATTTATATACATTCACAGAAAATGGTGGAAATAATCAGCAGGACAGGGCATACTTGTGGCAGCACCTTTTCACAAATGCAATATGTCCTGCTGAGTATTTTCAACATTTTCTATTTCTGTTTCTTATTTTCAGCAGCTGTAGTATTTTATTTCAGTGCCGCTTTTATAATTCTGTCATATTTTGCCTGACTTTTCATCTGATGAAGTATAATATCCATATGGAGCTCAATTAACATGAGGTCCCATACTTGATTTTTCACCTTGATTATAACATATTATAGGCAGGGTGCACTTGGCATTGGAAGTGAGGGATGATCTGCAAATGTTGACATTGCGAATCAACTGCGTATGGTCGTACAGGAAAGAGCCGAGAATTAAATACCAAGCGTTCAGCTGTCTCCACACCTGAAAACAACAGCGGAATGGAGTAACTGGACTATGTCAGGTGTAAAGCAAGTAATTTGCTACAACTATGAAGAACCCCTTAAGATGCCACAATCATGCAACAATAAACCAAACTGCATTTTGTTTCAATCTATTCCTCAAAATAGAGGTCAGTTACTGTACGTCTGTAAGTAATTAGTCATTGAGAAC
Source organism: Rhincodon typus (assembly GCF_021869965.1). NCBI lineage: Eukaryota > Metazoa > Chordata > Chondrichthyes > Orectolobiformes > Rhincodontidae > Rhincodon > Rhincodon typus. The sequence goes on from NC_063363.1 coordinate 15,277,773, forward strand.
AAATTTGTCAGATCTACATCTTACACATTGTTCCAATAACTAGGAGCTGGCTGATTCAGATATCATCCAGTGACATATCTGACATTATTTATTTGAATATAATCAGGATCTTCAAATAATATTTTCCTTCCTGATTTCACCAATTGTTAAACATTTTGGTGAGCACACATCTCTTGCACATTTGTTCAGCTTGAGAGTTATCCTGTTTTGGTTCTGTAAAATGTATCTTCTGCAGACAAATTACTGTACAATTTGTTATTCGAGATATTTATTTAACTGCTGCATTTAAATGCAATAATTTATAATTTCAATTCAATTACTTTTTAAATAAGTAGATAAAGGGAACATTTTATTTTGCATTAACTCTTTTAGCACCAACAGTTCTAATTTTCATAGCTGAATGCATTTCAGGAATTCTCCAAAATTCTCCAATTAAGGTGCTGCCTTAATATTGTACTAATTATGCTGATGATTTCTTAGGAATGACCTTAGACTTAATAAAATATATTAGCATCAAATAATTGGGTTTGAAGTGATACCCCGCAATATCTCCCATTTATCACCGTTGTATTTCCAGAAGAAATGAACTGGAGTCAATCTTTATATATTTCTGTGCAGAACTGCATAGTATGGGCATATTCTACGTAACCATTGATTTAGTCTCACCCATTCCCTTGGCAATGCAAAATTTTCTTCAGTTTAACATAAATAAAAGCAAAGAAATCCTCTTCATCGCCTCACAGCCCATTCTCAACCTGGATTCTATTAACCTGATTGGCTGTCACATCAGGCAGAAGTAAAAATACAGACTTTTGGCATGTTTTTTGATGTTGAGCTTAGCTTTCTTTCCCAAGTGGATGTGGTAAATTTTCTGAGCCATCAAGGGGGGATAAGTCTGATTTTCCATTTAATTAGGTGTTTTCTGGAAGCAGAGTGGTTAGGTTTTAAGGCAGCTGATACTTTCAATTACTTCTTGTCATCAGCACAGTGAACATTTGAGCCCTATTGTGGTTCCTAATCTACACATCACCAGCAAGTTTAGAGAAGGTGTCTTTTGATAGTGTTAGAATTGAGTACTAACTTGCATATTTCATAGAATTCTTACATGTGGAAGCAGGCCATTCGACCCACATAGTCCACACCAACCCGCCAAAGAGGATCCCAACCAGACTGACCACTCTACCCCTGTAACCCTGCATTTTCCATGGCTAATCCACTTAACTTGCATATCTTTGGACTGGAGGAAACTGGAGCACCCACAAGAAACCATGCAGACACAGGAAGAATGTGCAAACTCCAAACAGATAGTCGCCTGAGACTGGAATTGAACCCAGGTCGCTGGCATTGTGAAGCAGCAGTGCTAACCACTGAGCCACTATACCAGCCCATCTATTACTATATAGATATCCGTTGCTGAAAAAAAGGGATTCATAAATTCAGTGGTGTGATCAGTACTTGCACAGATTGTCTTCACCTCATCTTCTTATTGAATTGCTCTAATTGGTGCCTGCATTGCACCCAAAATATTTGCATGTTAATTTCTAATTCCTTGTGTTCCGCCGTTGTTTTCAGGTTTGGAGACAGCCGAACGTTTGGTGTTAATTCTCGGCTCTTTCCAGTACGACCATACGCGGTTGATTCGCAATGTCAACATTTGCAGATCATCCCTCGCTTCCAATGCCAAGTGCACCCTGCCTATAATATGTTATAATCAAGGTGAAAAATAAAGTATGGGACCTCATGTTGTGGAGGGGTGATATTACAGTAAGAAAATTAATCCCGAATTTTAAAAAAATCTTTATTATGAGGATATTTGCATTTTTCAGATGTGGGAATGTGACATCCATCAACAAAAAATAGTTTCAGGTCGAAATAAAACTGCTGAAATTGTCAATAAAGTAAGGTTCAAAACCAAGAATTATAAACTTGTGGTCTGTGACAAAGTGTCCTTTGATCATGTATCCAACTTGTGGGGATTTGAGTTTTTCAGTGGACAGTATGAAGCTGCAGTACGGAACAAGGAAACCAAGTTTGTTATGACAGTGGGCCTGTAATAATAAGGCTGCTAATAATAAAGTTCAACTGCTTATTTATGCATCTGTATGTCATTTTAAAGTGGTCGGACGCTGCACAATTCCACTGAGTGAGCATTCCACCCCTCAACTTCCCAGGCAAGACTTTCCCATTCAAGCTGAAGTAAGTTGAATCACAACCCAACACAACAAAATAAATGAAGCCTGCCTGATTCATCGGAAAACTCTATTCCTTTCCCCACACTAGAATAATATGCAAGAAGACATCATCTAAGCATGAAGAGAAACCTGGCTATGCGTAACAATGTGAGTCAACTTCCAGCTCGAAGTTACAAAATAACAGAGTTCTTATTTCAGTCTGACCAAATTTCCAGTCTGGACAAACTTCACAACTAACAGAATCACATGTTGCATTTAATCTTCTTCAAAATTTTCTCTTTGTGAAAAACTTGTGCTTATCTACGTGATGTGAATCATGACTGAGGTTCCTTAAGTTTGTCGCAAAATTTGCTTCAACCTAGTGAAATAAATGGCTGCTAGTATCTGCTATTCCAATCACCCAGTTGTCCCATATCGATTTCTTAATATTCTTTCGTGGGTAGTGAGCTAGGCTAGCAATTGTTGACCATCTCCAAATGCTCTGGACAAGATGGCAAGGAGTGGCCATCAACCGCTGCACTCCAATTGATGTGGGTGCCCACACAATGCTACTAGGAAGAAAGATCCAAGATTTTAATCCAGCGTCAGTGAAGAAATAGTGATACAAGCATTCTGGTGGTGCAGTGTAAGTGATCCTACCTCTGAGCCAGGAGACCTGAGTTCAAAGCCCCACCTGCACCAGAAGACTGTAATAACATGGTTATTATGTTATATAGGTTGATTGAAAAAAATGTAGCATGGTTCCAAGTCAGAGTGGTGTGTGAATTGGATGGGAATTTGGAGGTGGTGGCATATCTCATCGTGGCTAATATCCTTATTCTTTTAGCTTATAGAAGATGTCATGGCTTTAGGAGATGCTGGTGAAGGAAACATGGAGTTGGATTGCTGCTTTCATGCCCAGTCATTCCACCATATTATAAAATTTGAAACAAAGTTCCAGAGGTCAGTTTATCAGCCTATTTCATTTCTTGTTTTCAACCATTGACACTGTCAGACTTAAAATTACATAATGCCAAGAGGAAATATTTCAATTTGTGAGATTGCAAATCAAGTCTATTGAAGAAGTTACAAACTGAATAATTGGGATCAGCCTTTGTCAAATTGCAAAAAATTTATCAATTGAAAATATATTCAAATCAATAAAACCAAATAATGGCAGATGCTGGAAATCAGAAACAAAAACAGAAATTGCTGGGAAAATTCTGCAGGTCTAGGAACGTCTGTGGAGAGAAAGCAGAGTTAATATTTTGGGTCCAATGACCATTCCTCAGAACTGAAGAATGCACAAATTGGCCGCCATGTTTCCTACAATACAGAAGTGAGTCCACATCAAAAGTATTCATTTGGGTGTAAAAAATTTGTCATGAAAAGTGCTGTATAAATGCAAGTCTACCTTTATATTCTTTTTTAAAACTAGCTGCTACTTATTGAAAATGTCACACAAAAGCTACTTGTGCTTCTGTCCTGCTCACGGAAGATTTTGCCATTTTCTTTTCAGAAAGAATGGAGGTCTCTCCCAAAAATGCTGCATAAGAACAATGAACTGCCTGCTGATCTGTGCTTTCACCACACACCTTACATTAGGGAGGTACACCAGTTCTTATCAGAGAAAGTCTGCCAGCAATGTCAAATGTGCTGGAGTAATGGTGTTTGTATGGGTAATGGTTGATTGCATTTTTGTTGATCGGAAAATGGCTACAAAGTCCAAAATAAATCCACTAATTGCTTGGAATCCGTATAGATACTGATCTAACTTCTGAAAATTGAAATTAGCTTGTTAATTTTCCATTGCTTTTGCCAGGTACAGTAAAAACAAAGCATGGATAAATTAACACCAAATATTACTGATTGGCTTGCTTCCAATGTGCCTTGATGATACACTGATGGTGAGCAACCACTTATTCTGATTAAAAATATTAATAATTCACTTTTTTTGGGCCACTAGGTGGAGTGCAACCTTTTCAAAGGGGTAGTGTCATCAGAACTTTCAGATTTGTAGGCCAAAACCAAAGGCTGAATTTTATGTGGGAGCAACTATCTGTCAATTTTGTTGAGCTAAATGGAAGGTTTCTCTCCGTGCGGCCTAATGAAGCCTGTTGCTGTTTTCCGAAATTTGCCTCATTACTAGTGCTCTGTTCCACTATGGCATCCCAATCGTCATATTCTCCCTTTCAACAGAGGTTCAAGTACCCAGCACTGATGGGATCCCAGGATTTCTGACACCATATTTGAACCACAGTGCACCAGGCTAACCACTGTCAGCCCAGGGCTTCCCTGCACGGTTCCTGTAAACTGCCCCAGACATGTCATACAGTGGGAGATAGGTTCCCTGCTTTATAGGCAGCGACGTTGAAGTCCTGGTGGACATATGGGGGAGCACGAGTGCAGGTGGGTGCAGAGGAGGGTCATCCTCTTCCCCCAGGATTGGTAGAGGAGACTATATCACTAGACACTGCCATCCTGTTCCAATGATGCCACTTGAGTCAGTGCTGTTTCCATGACCTGGAGGACTGGTCAGCAATGCAGGAAGAAGGTCAATGACCTTCTCTGCTCCATGAAGATAAGTGCCACCATATTCACACTGCTATCTCATGCTCACTGTAACTCTTCTACTGTACAAACATTATACCAAGGCTCACTGTCTACCACTCTCACTGTCATTGCATGTAAGGTCTTCCATTGTTCACTCTCACTCACCCAATCACTCCACTAATCCTGCATGGCCTCTATGATGGTCTGGACTCACTCATTAAGGACATGTCCCATTTCCCTCACCTGCACCAACACTAAGAGCTGTGCCATACGCTTTCACCTCTCTCAATCCCCTACTTTGTGTTTTTCCCTGAGAAAGCGGTCCACAGTAGAGTGGAGAGAGCCAGCATGGGTAGAGGGGTACCCCTATGAGGAGAGGATCCTGGCAGTGGCCAATGAGGACTGTGATTGCTCATGTCATGATTCTGCAACATCCAAGTCCCAGCACAAAAAAACAGAAACATTGCCCATCGGTGTGCTGCTCTCCCATTACCACCGCGGTGAATGTACATGCCTGAACATTTACCACATTTGCGTGATGCTTTCTTTCTTTTGTCTCCTGCAGTAACTAGTGGCATGTGCAAATTTTCTGCAGTCTCATAAAACACTTCTCCTCCACCACTGAAGAAGAAATCTCAGATCGCTCTGAGATGCACCTACCTTCACTAGCACAGATACAGATACTATGATGCATAGTTTAGCCACATTAGAATCAGGAGCACTTACCATTGAGCACTGGGTGAGACAATGGCCTAATGGTATCATCACTGGACTAGTAATCTAAAGAGATGCAGCATTTTCTGGGGACCTGGGTTCAAATCCCACCATGGCAGATGGTGGAATTTGAGTTCAATAAAAGTCTAGAGGAGTATGATGATGAAACTATTGTCAATTGTGACATCTGCTTCACAGATGTCATTTAGGGAAGGAAACTATCATCCTTAGCTGGTCTAGCCTGCATGTGAGTCTAGACCCTGAAAAAATGATGTGATACTTTCTCATTAATTGCTTTTTGGGTAATAAATGCTGGCCTGGCCAGCTATGTCCACATCCTGTGAATGAATAATAAAATAAAAGGCTGCCACATCTCTGCCACTGGACAAGGAAGAAAGACTTCAGGTTGCTTGCATTTGGAGGATTTTCAGACACCCAGGCAACTGCTCAGCCCCAGGCTGGAGAGGACACCATGGTGTCAGGAATCCAGAGCTTCATTAAGATGCACAAGCAGACAGGTGAGCGACAGGCAGGTTTGTCACAGGCCCTGGGAAAACACACTCAATGTTTGGAGGAACTCTAAATTGCTGTTTTCACTGTGCTACCTCACAGTGATAGGGCACGAGGGATTTGACCTCATTCCAGCTGCCCTTGTCTCACAAGGAGACAGGGTAATGCCAGTAGGCAGCCAGCTGAGGCAGGATCTACCCACATTACCCCCAGCAGTCTCCTCATACTACACTTCAAGGATGACAGGGTCATCCAACTCCATCTTTCCTACCACCCTCAGACTTGCGGGTCTTCAAGATCAAGAGGATGCATCCGCCTCTAGGGTGGACACACTCAGCATATCTGGACCCTCGAGACACAAATGCCCCTGGGGTCTCCTGGTCAAAACTCCAAGGCCAGCAGGCTCCACTGTAGAGCAGGCTCCCTTCACAACAGCTGTGGACACTGCGACTGTAGGAGAGATAATAGTGGAAAGGAAGAACTTCTGAGGAGGTATGAGTGGTGTGGGTGACACTTCTTAGTGGATACATTATCATATTTATTAATATATGTTCGCTGCACATCGTCAGTTGTGTGAGTGGATGTCTTTCTTCCTGTAGCCACATGAATGAAGGTAAAGAACTTAGCCATTCTTGGCACTACACAATGCTTTCGGTCCAAAGTATGAAATGAGAGCCCCTGCAGCATGTGAATGCCATGGGAACACAGAAGGTGATTGTTATTTCAACAACCTGGGTCAATCTTTCCGGGTCGCAAATGCATTGTTTGTGCCTCTCAGCCATTTGTGGGACTGGTTCCTGATGGTACTTGATGTGCTTAGCAGTGCTTGGGGCCAGGATAGAGACTCCACACAGTAGGTTACTATTTAAGGTTCACACAAAGTATTTAGCGATTGCAGGTGTCTTTCACATGTACTGTACGGGTGTCGGTTTAATGCTATTTCCCTTTCAAGATTCTCACATCACAGAATCATAAAACCCCTCTCTTGCAGAGTGAAACGTTACCCAGTCCACTCTGGCTGTGTGGCAGCTATTTTCAGCTCAATTGTGCATTGTCATTTGCAGAATGTGGGAGGAAACTGTGGTATATCTTCATGGAGTGAGTCACAAAGTCAGCCTCTCAGTCTGGGTGACACCCCAGATCTTCCTTGTAGCCTTTCCTTTCAGCCCCAATCACTTTGATCCTCCCTGTGTCCCCATACAAACCATTTATTTAACTGTGCACCTCCGTACATTACCCCTGAACACCAGATCTCTCAAGTTATCAGGTCAGACAGAGTAATGCACTATTCCCTCATTGAAGCCAATGTGGTCCTAACTGTCAAAAACACTCTCAGATTACCCCTTTTCTCCCATGTTCTATCGTCTTCCTCTGTCATATGTTGTTAACTGCGCCCCCTGCCAACCTTTACATTTTTATTCCTTCTGCATCCCATCACACTGCCTCTTATCCCTACAATTCAGTTCCCCAGCTGCTCTCCCACAGCATTGGCCCTTGATAACTTCGGCACACAGCCCCGACAGATAATGATCAGACCAGACTGATTTGTGCACAGCTTCCAGACTGACCAACTCGGACCCCTTTGACTATTTGCATTGAAACCACTCAACTGACTGTGGCCCACTTCCGGAACTGTGAGACAGACTCCCTAACCCTCATTGCCACTGATGACCAATTAACTGTCCTCAACCCCCTGGACTGTGATTGGACACCGTCCTTGTTTTATTGTGTTGGTACCTCCTGACTGTAGATTGACCATCTTGACTGGACTAAGGACTAATCCCTTTAGACTTTGAGCCATAGCCATTTAGTTGATGCACACGCAGCGTGTTTGCTGTGAATGGTGCTAGCACATTACGTGGATATGAGATAGACGTAGCATGTTGATGTACAGCAACATGTCCAGCGCCTTGGATGATGACTGTCTTCATCTCTGCACTAAGTGACAAGACAGGACAAAAGGATCATGAGCTTTCTGACTGAGTGGGCAAAGCACAAAAATAAAGGCAAGGTAAGAGAAGGCAGAGATGCTGAGAGTCACCTGGCAGGCGCAAGCTGAGTGAATACATAACAAATAATCAACCGTAAGATGCACTCTGGTCCAAAATGAGTTGGGTTCCTGTCCCTGAGTGCAAAATGCCCTTGAAACAACATTTTACTGAAAGGACCCACAATGCTTTGAAGTGCAGAACCATCTTGCCAGTGGTTTGGAGATGTACCATGAAGATTGTACTGAGACTGGTATGTGTTCAATGCCAATGTCTATGGATGGGGGTTTGTGAGGTCACTGCCTATGGAATGTGTCCTATACTGTTGATTATTGCTGTCTGAAACAGAGAACTGGAGGAGCAAGTCGTAAGCTGGAGTCATAGAGCCATAGAAAGAGGCCATTCAGCCCATCGAGTCTGCACCAACCCTCTACACAGTATTCCACCCAAACCCATCCCATAGCCTACCCCTGTAACCCTGCATTTCCCACAGCTAACCCACCTATGCTGCACATCCCTGGACACTGTGGGCAATTTAGCATGGCCAATCCACCTAACGTGGACATCTTTGGACTGTGGGAGAAAACTGGAGCACCCGGAGGAAACCCTCACAGAACAAAGAACAAAGAACAAAGAACAAAGAAAATTACAGCACAGGAACAGGCCCTCCGGCCCTCCAAGCCTGCGCCGATCCAGATCCTCTGTCTAAACCTGTCGCCTATTTTCCAAGGATCTGTATCCCTCTGCTCCCTGCCCATTCATGTACCTGTCTAGATACATCTTAAATGACGCTATCGTGCCCGCCTCTACCACCTCTGCTGGCAATGCGTTCCAGGCACCCACCACCCTCTGCATAAAGAACTTTCCACACATATCTCCCTTAAACTTTTTCCCTCTCACCTTGAAATCGTGATCCCTAGTAATTGAGTCCCCCACTCTGGGAAAAAGCTTCTTGCTATCCACCCTGTCTATACCTCTCATGATTTTGTAGACCTCAATCAGGTCTCCCCTCAACCTTCGTCCTTCTAATGTAAACAATCCTAACCTACTCAACCTCTCTTCATAGCTAGCGCCCTCCATACCAGGTAACATCCTGGTGAACCTCCTCTGCACCCTCTCCAAAACATCCACATCCTTTTGGTAATGTGGTGACCAGTACTGTACGCAGTATTCCAAATGTGGTCGAACCAAAGTCCTATACAACTGTAACATGACCTGCCAGCTCTTGTACTCAATACCCCGTCCAATGAATGAAAGCATGCCGTATGTCTTCTTGATCACTCTATTGACCTGTGTTGCCACCTTTAGGGTACCTTGGACCTGAACACCCAGATCTCTCTGTGCAATTTTCCCCAGGGGTTTTCCATTTACCGTATAGTTCGCTCATGAATTGGATCAGACACAGGGACAACATGCAAAGTCCGCATATGAGGCAGCAGCACTAACCACTGAGCCACTGTGCCACTCTAATTCTAGTCCTAGTCACAGTAGTCGCCAAGTTACTGCTCTGATATCCATGTTGCAAATTTTTGCTGCATAGTTTCTATCTGATGTTTTGGAGAATGGGAGATGTTTTAAATGAGGTAAGATTAACTAACAATGAAATGCTAATTCCTGCAAATCAATGCAAATCGGCCTCTCACTACTCAGTGAGATTTTTATCTTGCCTTTCAGAACTTAGTTTGAAAATGGGGTATTTTGCCTCAACGTCAAGAATTTCCTTCCTGCCGATCTCACATGATTTTCCCAATTATCTCACCAATGTGTACATTGTTTAGTGGTTGGAAAGACTCCACCCCAAGTATTCACTCAATTTGTCTTACATGCAACAACGCCAAAAAGTTACACCTGTTTCACAACTGACCACGATAACATTAACTTAGAACATATGTAGAAATTATTTGACATTGCTGGATTCATGGTAATCGTTCTTCAAAGTCCAAAGAAAATTATCATTTTTGTTTCTCAGGAAGCCATGAATATTGTAGCTCATAGAGAGGTATATCATTATAAAAGGGAATTGGACCTGTGACTGGCAGTGATTAGCGATTGGCACAGAATGTTATCCAGCATGCTAATAGAAAAGTGAATGGGTTTCATGTGCATAACTGACAGGAAAAAAACCGTGTAATTCAATGAAAAGCGCAGGGCAAGAAAGGAGATCTGAGTCAGTTACATTCTGGCTAGACAATTGGGTTGGATGTTTTTCCTAAGTGTACACTTACTTTTGCCCAGACGCTTGTGCCTGCCAACAAATGCATGATAAACACATTTTGTGATTGCATGCAGATGAGCAGAGTTGGCTGTGCTTCAGTTGCATGTGTTTGTTTGTCATGTGTATAAGCTCCCATAATCAGGAGATCTCATCATATAGAGATGAGACTTTTTGGACCAACATGCTATGTTTGTAGCTATTTGCTTTTTAAAGACATTTCCAATGGCAATCTGGCGCATGCATGATCCACTCCTCGCATTATCCATCAAAACTGTTTGGTTACATCTCAATATATTAGAAGTATTAAAGGTATATTTATTTTAATCCAGGATTGGAAATTTACAAGCAACTGGTAATCCACAAAGTTTTCTTATTGAGATTAATGATCTGTATTTTGATTCAGAATGTTCAATTTTCAGCAAATATAATTTGCAGCTTTAAAGGCAATATTAAGCACCTTAGTAAGTGATTAGCACACAATGCACTCTTTTTATTCATTCATGGGATGAGGGTGTCGCTGGCTACGCCAGCATTTATTGCCCATCCCTAATTGCCCTGGAGGAGGAGGGGATGATCGATTTCTTGAGTTGCAGCAATCCTTGGGGTGTAGGGACACTCATAGAGTCATCGAGTCATGCAGCACAGAAGTAGACCCTTCAGTCCAACTCGTCCATGCCGACCAGGTTTTCCAAACAAAACTAGTCCAATTTCACCGATATCCCTCTGAACCCTTCCTATTTATGTACCTATCCAAAAGTCTTTTAAACAATGTAACTGTATCTGCATCTACCACTTTCTCTAGCAGTTCATTCCACACACGAATCATCCTCCATGTGAAAAAGCTGCCCCTCACATCCCTTTGAAATCCTTCTCCTCTCACCTTAAAATTATACCCCTTGGCTTTGAACTCACCCACCCCAGGGAAAAGACGTTTGCTATTCACCTTATCTGTGCCCCTCATAATTTTATAAACCTCGATAAGGTCACCCCTCAACCTCCTATGGTCCAGTGAAAAAATATTCCAGCCTATCCAGCCTCTCCTTATAACTCAAAATCTCTAGTCCTGGCAACATCCTGGTAAATCTGAACCCTCTCCAATTTAACAATATCCTTCACCCAGCAACAGTGAAGGAACAGCAATGTAGTTCCTGGTCAAGATGTTGTGTGGTGCTACTTTCATGCTTCTGCCTTGTCTTTCTAGGTGATCAAAGTCATGAGTTTGGAAGGTACTATCAAAGAAGTCTTAGACAACAAGGTGCAGGGCTGGATGAACACAGCAGGGCAACATCCACGAAACCGCCTCGAGAGAAGGATAGGCTGGAATCTTTTTTCACTGGACCATAGGA
>NC_063363.1:15299269-15309023 GCF_021869965.1 Rhincodon typus
TCAGCTTTCCTACTCCTCTGATGATGCCTGGCCTGCTGTGTTCCTCCAACTCTACACTGTGTTATCGGTGATTCCTACAAATGTTTACTGATGATTAAGAGGAGGCTGATTGGGCAGTATATGAAAGAATTAGAGTTAAGATTTTTTTCTGTATTACAAATGTTAGCATAAACCATTGCAATGTTGTACTGGAGCAGCTGGGTTAGTGAGGTGGTAAGCTCTGGCACACTTGTCTTTAGCGCCTCAACTGGCATGTTGTTATTGCTCATGATTAATGCTGGGCTTAGCTGAGCCATTTGCCAATGTCATTTGGAATGAAGTGATTCAACTGGGCTCCTGTGACACTGAGAACCTCAAGAGGAGGCTGAACAGGGTTGTGCACTCAGCACCTATAGCTGAAGATGTCTGCATGCAGTATCCTAACACGGGGTTACATCAACATTGTTGGAGATTTATATTCATTATTTAGTTGTCAGGTTGTCAACCTCCTTTCACGATGAGGATGAGAGGAGGTGCTGTAGCAGGGTAGAGAGAAGGGAATGTGGACACTGTGTATGCAAGGAGCTTTACTTAGATCTATTAGTGTGAGACACATGAACTGTATTTGGGTCTTTCATGTAAAAACAGCCAGTTATGGTCCTTCAATTAGGTTTATAGTTTGTTTAAAGCTACACCAGTTGTTGCTTTTGAGATGTCCTTCCTCACCAGTGTTCCTTGGACTAAGATATTAAGAGAACAAGGCAGGATAGTAGTAGCTCCAAACAAAGGAATGGCTCACCAATGGAATTTGGGATTGGTCAAATTGAAATGTATTAGTGCTGTTTAGATATTAATGATTGTGTTTAATCCAAAATCCAACGAAGCAAGTAACATTTTGTACCAGGTCTATGTGAAATAATTTTGGGTAGATTTAATCTATGACTAGTGAACCTGCAAAAATATGATTGGTGTTGATTTGGCCATGTTAGTGCCAATTCAAAGCTGGCAGCAGAGAGATATAGACATTTGATGCTAACGCAGAAGGAGATGCTTTAGATTTTGATTATGGCATACTTGTGAATGTCAGAGTTCTAGCCTGCATCAAATGTGTGTTATATTTTACTTAGGAGTGCTTTATACAGATGCTTGATCCAAATTCTAGAGAAGCGTTCCATTCTTCGTAACTTCATTGTGGACAAAATATAACTTTTTCTAAACAAATAGCATGACCTTTGTTGCCTGAAAAAAAATCCTCTGCTAAGGAATGTCTTCCATTCATTGACACCAACTGTAATTCTCCTTGAATGGGAACCTTCTACTGTAATGCTCTTGGCAGCAAAACACGACTTTACGTAAGTTAACTTCTTGCTTGTTAAAACAGCACTGAAGAAATATTCAAGAGTTTTAATAACCTTAACAAATTTGAGTACATTATCTCACCAGTAAAATATGCTGTCACACAATGAAGACTTTGTGTTTCCCCAAATTCCCAGCTGTTGTTGTAAGACTGCCTTTATCCTGTAGTTAAGCAACGTCAGGCGCATCAACCTCACATCACTTGGCTTCCCATGGGTATTGTTTTCCTTTGCAATGCAGGTGGGCCTTGTTGCACTCCTCTCTTGCTGGCAATGAACCAGTATTTGCTGCTCCAATCCATAATTATTTTCCATTATATAATAAAGAAAGGTCTTGCATTTATGTGGTAACTGACAACAGGCCATTCCACAAATAACTCATTGCTTGAAATTGTAGTCACTGTTGCAATATAAATTTTGTAGCGGCCAATTTGTGCCTAGCAAGGTCTAATCAACAGCAATGAAATTATTGATGACAATATCTGTTTTAGGTATTGTTGAGGTTTACTATTTGGTTGGCACACTGAAAGCACTCCCTTTTTATTGGCATCTTTTATAACCACCAAGGAGGGGCTCAGTTTAATGTCTCATACAAGAGATATCACCTCCAACAAGTTAGCACTCAGTCGGCACTGAATGGAAGTGCCAGTCTAGGTTTTATACTCTAGTCTCTGAAATGAGACTTGGACCCTCAACCTTATGACTCAGAGTATTATCACCTCAACCAAGGCTGGCACAACAGTGACTCAGTTTGAGTTGTCCTGACTGCATATGAGGCTAAAGAGTGAATTTTTGCAAAACCAATGGACTCACAGAACTTACTTACAAGGGAGTCTTGTAAGTTGTTTTTAGTTTTTTCCAATGCCAGGACAGGATGTCTCAGTTGAGCTGGAATAATTGAATGAGGATGATATTGGCCTGTACAGCATTCAATTAAGTGACGTGTAAAAGAAAAAACTGTCTTGTTCAGTGAACTGCAATATTAGAGTGTTTGGTTTAGACAATGTAGTTGCTTCTTCTTCTACAAAATTTTATCTTCATGATTGTCAGTTGATGCACATATTGTATAGGACAATATCGAATGTAAACTGATAGCTACGTTTCCAGTATTTCATGAGTGACTGCACTTCAAAAGTACCTTATTGATTGCAAAGGGCTTTGAAACATTCTGAAGTCAAGAAAAGTGACCAAGCCTCTCTTCCTTAAAACATAATTGACAGTTGGACAATTGAAACATTCTGTTGAGTGGTTCTTGCAATTTTCCCACCAATTTTGGTAACAGTTTTGACATTTGGAAAATCAGCAGAACGTCTGAAATGGAATGGACTGTTCAAAATGTTATAGCAGTTAAGAAAAGATTAATACAACAGTTGTTCCAAAGAATACTTATACTGAAACATTGTTTTGAATCTCACAAGCCAACTATCATCCGATTATCTGGCTGCTTTAATCTGAGCTTGAACAGCCTGGTTCATATCTTCTTCCAGAAAAATGTAGAAGAAAGCATTGATCAAATTCCTTACATTCCCCTCCTGGCTTTGTTTTGAGAACAGAAAAGTGATCACTTATAGGGGAGTGGTGGGGCGATGGCTCCATCCTGTTGTGGTAAATTCAATTGTCTGAAGAATTGATTATAGTTATATCAAACCAGTCAAATGTTGCCAAGACGGAACAGTGCACATTATGTTTGTTGTTGGTGTACTGAAGAATTACGACACATTTAATCTATTTAACTGTTTCCTGTGTTTGGTGCTGACGCCAAGAACAAGGCAGTAATGACGTTCACTGGATCCACATGTGTTTGCGGTTTTAATCCCAGCTGCATCTGTGTTTGGAGTATAGTTTGTGCCAGTAATAAGCAGTTCAAATACTTATCGTCTTATGGTCTAAATGCCGAGAGCAAAGGGTTTCCGTGTTAAAAGTTGCAGCCAAATTCAAAAGTCTGCTTCTTAATGCCTCAGGAGGAATTTTGCAGGGCACTGCTGGTCATATTTCTAGGTTTGTGATCATGTGCCTAACTTTACCATCATGGGGATTTCGCTCTGTCCATCACCTCGATGTGTAAGAAGAGCAGCGCGAGGAGGGGGAAGAATGAGATTAGTATCCATCATCTGTTCTCTGAACTGACAGATCCCCAAAGAGTAGTTTGCCATGACCAATCATGATCATCATCAATCCCATACTCAATAGATCAACAGTCCTGTATTTCCACCATCTTTATCACATACATTGCTTTTGTTCTGTCCAGTCTAGAGGGTGTTACCCTCACTTAACCACAAAAGTTGAGAGCAACATCAGATCAAGGACAAAAGAAAACTTTCAACTCCATTCTGTCTGTTCGTAATATTTAACAGGAATAACTAACATTTATCTACTTAATACCTGTTTTGTATGCTCTGACCTTAGTATTCAAACAAGTAACCAGCTGCGACAGCGTATGAAATGAGATTTCATTGAGGATACTTCAAATGACCAGGGGAGCAGGTACTTCCTCTTCTTAGCCATTACCTAAGCGAGGGTTTTCAAAGTAGCATCAGAGAAAATGGGAGCTTCATCTGCCACCTCTTTCTTCAAAGGTATTCCTTGCCAAGTGCAGCTTCCCTATAAGAGATGCAGTTGCCTTGACATGAGTGAGGCCTTCTTTATTGACAAAGCAAGACCTACAGCATTGTGCATTAGGTTTCAATGAGAGATCACTTTGTTAAAGTCAGAACAAATCAAAATATGAACTATCAGGGCAGATTCCAGTCTGGGATCTGACTTGTCTGGTAATAACATCAGCTTAAAAAATAATAACATCCCCTAACAATAACACAATGTAGGATAAAGTATATAAATTACCTGTGATAAAAGGACAGTAATAGACATGGATGACTTTAATCTATACGTAAACTGCAAAAATCAAATTAGCAGGAGTAGACTGCTCAAGGAGTACCTCAAAATCTTTCAAAATAGCTTCTTAGAGAAGCAAGGTCTGGAAGTGACCAGGGAACAGCTTTTATTAGATTCAGCATCGTTTAATATAATAGGATTAATTTAAGTTGTCAAAAAAAGCCACCCCTAGGTAACAATGATTACAATAGGATCAACATTTACATCCAGTTTGAAAGGGAGAGTATCAGGTCTAAGACTAATATTCTAAACTTCAATAAGAGCTACCACTTGTGGTTGTTGACATGCTCGGTGAGCTGGCTTGCTTTTGTCCAGACGTTTCGTCACCATGCTAGGTGACATCATCAGTGGAGCCTCAGATGAAGCGATGTTATTCTACTCCGCTCGGAATTTATACTGTCTGGTCCGTTATGGTGAATATAAATTCCAAGTGGAGTAGAATAACATCGCTTCATCTGAGGCTCCACTGATGACATCACCTGGCATGGTGACGAAACGTCTGAATAAAAACAGGCCAGCTCAGCGAGCATGTCAACAATCTCATCCACAACCTGAGCTATAGATCTTTGCCAATACTTTAAGCTACCGGTTGTGCATGAAAAATGAGCTAGCTGAATTGAACTAGCATACTAGCATAGGGGATAAATAAACAGAGGCAACAGTTATAGACTGTTAAGGTGATGTTTCAGAATACTTTCAACATAGTGAAGAATTCTGAAGGGAAGACCAACCATCTGTGTAAACTGAAAAAGATAGGGAAATCATCAAGTTTAAGGAAAAAAAAACATACACCTGTGTAGAGATGAGTGGCAGATCAGATGATTGAATGTGAAGAACAACAGAGAATAAGTCAAATGTTGACTAGGATGAATAAATTAGTGTATGAGAGGGAGCTAGCCATAAATGTAAAAATAGATACTGATTTTAATCCTTGGTACTCTAGAAACTAAGAATGGGGAATTATTAATTGATAATAAGGGAATGGTGGATGAACCAAACAATAACTTGTTTCTATCTGCACAATAGAAGGTATGAAAAATCATTCCAGTGATTACTGTAAATCAGGAGATAGGAGGGATATAGGAGCTTAGCAAAATTCCAATCACTAGGAAAACCCCATGTCTATAGGTCCAGATGGACTTTTTCTGACGGTCTAAAAAGGTGACTAATGAGCATTGGTGGTCCACTATTTTGTTGAGGTTTTATCAGATTGGAAATTAACAAATATAACCTACCCCCCACACCCCATTCAAGAAGGAAGGGAGGCAGAGAACAAGAAATAATAGGCCAGGTAGCTTGACATTGGTCATGGGAAGATAATAGAATTGAACATTAAAGTGGTTGTCACTGCCCACTTAGAAAAACCTAAAGTAATCAGGAAGAGCAAGTACGGTTTTCTGAAGAGAAAATCATGTTCAACCAATTTATTAGACATATTTGAAGGAGTAACACAAGTTGTGGATAAAGGGAGCCAGTAGATACATTGTATTTGAAATTCCATATGGCATTTGATAAGGTGCCTTGTCAAAGGTAATTAAGAAAACTACAAGCTCACAGTGTGGGGGCAACATACGAACATGGATAGAAGGTTGTTTGGGTGGCAGAAAACAGAAAATATGTATAAATGGGTCTTTTCAGTTGTTTCAGCGGCGGGAGTCCGGGAGGAAGCGCGAGGGCACCCTGGGAAGGTAAGCTTTTCGATTATAAAAGTCTTACCTCGCGTGACTGTGGCCTTTCAGTTGTTTCAACGGTGGGAGTCCAGGAAGAAGCGCGAGGGCAGCCTGGGAAGGTAAGCTTTTCGATTATAAAAGTCTTACCTCGCGTGACTCCATTTTTGCAGCAGCAGTGAGAGCGAGGACCAGGGGGCTGCCGGGAAGTTAAGTTAATCCTTTAAAAACTTACCTCGTGAATAGGCGGAGCGCACGCTGAGCAGGAGCGGACACGGGATGGCTGAGTAAGTGAGATAATATATTTGGGTGGTTGCTTTACCCGAAACACTACCTAAGTAGTGTCTCCCACCCATCCTCCTCCTCTAACCAAAAAAAAGGTTCTGAGCGCCGATTTGGTAAGGTTACGAGTTTTTTTTCAATAGTCTGTTTGGGAATTCAGAACAGTGGGAATGGATGTTAGGGCAGTTGCATGCTCCTCCTGCAGAATGTGGGAGGTAAGGGTCACCACTAGTGTCCCCACTGACTTCATCTGCGGGAAGTGCACCCAACTCCAGCTCCTTGGAAACCGCGTTAGGGAACTGGAACTGGAGCTGGATGAACTTCGGATCATTCGGGAGGCTGAGGGGGGAATTGAGAGGAGTTACAGGGAGGTAGTCACACCTCAGGTACAGGAAAAAGGTAGATGGGTTACAGTCAGGGAACGGAAAGGGAACAGGCAGACAGTGCAGGGATCCCCCCGTGGCCGTTCCCCTCAATAACAAGTATACCGTTCTGGATACTGTTGGGGGGGAAGACTTACCAGGGGTAAGCCATGGGGTACAGGTCTCTGGCACAGAGTCTGTCCCTGTTGCTCAGAAAGGAAGGGGGGAGAGGAGGAGAGCATTAGTCATTGGGGACTCCATAGTTAGGGGGACAGATAGGATATTCTGTGGGAACGAGAGAGACTCGCGGTTGGTGTGTTGCCTCCCAGGTGCCAGGGTCCGTGATGTCTCGGATCGTGTTTTCGGGATCCTTAAGGGGGAGGGGGAGCAGCCCCAAGTCGTGGTCCACATAGGCACCAATGACATAGGTAGGAAAACGGATGGGGACGTAAGGCAGAAATTCAAGGAGCGAGGGTGGAAGCTTAGAGCTAGAACAAACAGAGTTGTTATCTCTGGTTTGTTACCCGTGCCACATGCTAGCGAGGTGAGGAATAGGGAGAGAGAGCAGTTGAACACGTGGCTACAGCAATGGTGCAGGATGGAGGGATTCAGACACCTGGATAATTGGGGCTCATTCTGGGGTAGGTGGGACCTCTACAAATGGGATGGTCTACACCTGAACCAGAGGGGTACCAATATCCTGGGGGGGAAATTTGCTAATGCTCTTCAGGAGGGTTTAAACTAATTCAACAGGGGGATGGGGACCTGAATTGTAGCTCCAGTGTACAGGAGGTTGACAGTAGTGAGGTCATGAATAAGGTTTCAAGGTTGCAGGAGTGTACCGGCAGGCAGGAAGGTGGTTTGAAGTGTGTCTACTTCAATGCCAGGAGCATCCGGAATAAGGTGGGTGAACTTGCAGCATGGGTTGGTACCTGGGACTTCGATGTTGTGGCCATTTCGGAGACATAGATAGAGCAGGAACAGGAATGGTTGTTGCAGGTTCTGGGGTTTAGATGTTTCAGTAAGATCAGGGAAGGTGGTAAAAGAGGGAGAGGTGTGGCATTGTTAGTCAAGGACAGTATTACGGTGGCAGAAAGGACGTTTGATGAGGACTCGTCTACTGAGGTAGTATGGGCTGAGGTTAGAACCAGGAAAGGAGAGGTCACCCTGTTGGGAGTTTTCTATAGGCCTCCGAAAAGTTCCAGAGATGTAGAGGAAAGGATTGCAAAGATGATTCTGGATAGGAGCGAAAGTAACAGGGTAGTTGTTATGGGGGACTTTAACTTTCCAAATATTGACTGGAAACGCTATAGTTCAAGTACTTTAGATGGGTCAGTTTTTGTCCAATGTGTGCAGGAGGGTTTCCTGACACAGTATGTAGATAGGCCAACAAGAGGCGAGGCCACATTGGATTTAGTACTGGGTAATGAACCAGGCCAGATGTTAGATTTGGAGGTAGGTGAGCACTTTGGTGATAGTGACCACAATTCAGTTATGTTTACTTTAGCGATGGAAAGGGATAGGTATATACCGCAGGCAAGAGTTATAGCTGGGGGAAAGGCAATTATGAGGCGATTAGGCAAGATTTAGGATGCATAGGATGGAGAAGGAAACTGCAGGGGCTGGTCACAATTGAAATGTGGAGCTTGTTCAAGGAACAGCTACTGCGTGTCCTTGATAAGTATGTCCCTGTCAGGCAGGGAGGAAGTGGTCGAGCAAGGGAACCGTGGTTTACTAAAGATGTTGAATGTCTTGTCAACAGGAAGAAGGAGGCTTGTGTAGAGATGAGACGTGAAGGCTCAGTGAGGGCGCTTAAGAGTTACAAGTTAGCCAGGAAGGACCTAAAGAGAGAGCTAAGAAGAGCCAGGAGGGGACATGAGAAGTCTTTAGCAGGTAGGATCAAGGAAAACCCTAAAGCTTTCTATAAGTATGTCAGGAATAAAAGAATGACGAGAGTAAGATTAGGCCCAGTCAAGGACAGTAGTGGGAAGTTGTGCTTGGAGTCCGAAGAGATAGGAGAGGCGCAAAATGAATATTTTTCGTCAGTGTTCACACAGGAAAAAGACAATGTTGTCGAGGAGAATACTGAGATACAGTCTATTAGACTAGACGGAATTAAGGTTCATAAGGAGGAGGTGTTAGCAATTCTGGAAAGTGTGAAAATAAATAAATCCCCTGGGCCGGATGGGATTTATCCTAGGATTCTCTGGGAAGCTAGGGAGGAGATTGCAGAGTCTTCGGCTTTGATCTTTATGTCGTCATTGTCTACAGGAGTAGTGCCAGAAGACTGGAGGATAGCAAATGTTGTCCCCTTGTTCAAGAAGGGGAGTAGAGACAACCCTGGTAATTATAGACCAGTGAGCCTTACTTCGGTTGTGGGTAAAGTGTTGGAAAGGATTATAAGAGATAGGATTTATAATCATCTAGAAAGGAATAATTTGATTAGGGATAGTCAACACAGTTTTGTGAAGGGTAGGTCGTGCCTCACAAACCTTATTGCGTTCTTTGAGAAGGTGACTAAACAGGTGGATGAGGGTAAAGCGGTTGATGTGGTGTATATGGATTTCAGTAAAGCGTTTGATAAGGTTCCCCATGGTAGGCTATTGCAGAAAATACGGAGGCATGGGATTGAGGGTGATTTAGCGGTTTGGGTCAGAAATTGGCTAACTGTAAGAAGACAGAGGGTGGTGGTTGATGGGAACTGTTCATCCTGGAGTTAAGTTACTAGTGGTGTACCACAAGGATCTGTTTTAGGGCCACTGCTGTTTGTCATTTTTATAAATGACCTGGATGAGGGCGTAGAAGGATGGGTTAGTAAATTTGCGGATGACACTAAAGTCGATGGAGGTGTGTATAGTGTGGAAGGATGTTTCAGGTTACAGAGGGACATAGATAAGCTGCAGAGCTGGGCTGAGAAGCGGCAAATGGAGTTTAATGCAGAAAAGTCTGAGGTGATTCACTTTGGAAGGAATAACAGGAATACAGAGTACTGGGCTAATGGTAAGATTCTTGGTAGTGTGGATGAGCAGAGAGATCTCGGTGTCCATGTGCATAGATCACTGAAAGTTGCCACCCAGGTTGATAGGGTTGTTAAGAAGACATACGGTGTGTTAGGTTTTATTGGTAGAGGGATTGAGTTTCGGAGCCATGAGGTCATGTTGCAGCTGTACAAAACTCTGGTGCGGCCGCACTTGGAGTATTGCGTACAGTTCTGGTC
>NC_063363.1:15309033-15314899 GCF_021869965.1 Rhincodon typus
CTTTACTCAGAGAGTAGTAAGGGCGTGGAATGCCCTGCCTGCAAAAATAGTAGACTCGCCCACTTTAAGGGCATTTAAATGGTCATTGGATAAACATATGGATGATAATGGAATAGTTTAGGTTAGATGGGCTTCAGATTGGTTTCACAGGTCGGCGCAACATCGAGGGCCGAAGGGCCTGTACTGCGCTGTAATGTTCTATGTTCTACGTTCTATGTTGAGGAGCATGCTTTCTGTAATGTGTGATGCTTCATGTGATCCTGGGGTAAAATGGAATGAGACAACTTTATAACCTCAGGTCACATGCTATGATATAGAGAAGGTATCATGAGCATGACTGTTATAATTATTAAAGGTATCCTGCCATACTGGCTGCGAGGCATAACAGCACTACAGCAGTGGCACCAGATTCAATGGCCAAATTAACTTTACAGTCAACATTGTGACATGTTTGGCAGGACATGCAGCCATATTAATTGCCACAGATGAACATTCTTACCCCTTTATTTGGCAGAATCTGATAATTGGCATTCAACAGTGTCCTTGCAGCTGATGGCACCACTCTTCATTTTGCTCACTATTGACTAAACAAATAATCAGTGGGTGAAATAACTGCACAGAGGCTGGTATCCCATTACCAAGTCACCCTTTATTTACATGTGTGAAGTACATGGACTCTGACCAGCCAACTCAAAGCCAGTTCCTAGACTGAGGAGACATTCTGAATCTCCTGTTTATGTCTGCCAGCCAGGGCTCCCTGATTGGCCCAGGTTAACAACTCAGTAAAGGATCTCATTGTCAATGACACCCACCTGGCCCTGGTTCCAATCACTACAGTGGCATAAGGACATGTAGGAAAGAAAGCACAGAATCAATCTGGAAATTATCTTAAAAAAATGATCATAGTCCCTTACAGTACCCATTTTGGCAAAGATCAACCCCTACAGGCCAAATCATAAGGAAGGGCATTGGGTCTGGTACCCAGGACCTTCAGTATGAGTAAAGATGTGGACAGCTTGCACATCTCTTTGCATTTAAAGAATCAACTTATTTTGATTGCAAGTTACTGTCAGGCCTGAAAAGGAAATTTAGCAGAAATTAAAATAGGAGGAAATCAGGTCTGATTTTTGCTTAATTTGAAGTTCCCTTTCTTTCTGTTTTGGGTGCAGATTAGTTAAAGTGGACACTTAAAAGAGTTACACTATTTCATTAATAATGTAATATTGTTTCAATTAGGCAGTACTTAATTACTCACGATTTCTGGTCTCATAAGACTTATTTATATGTGTTTATTGATGTTGCTACATGAGGCAGCATTTCAGATCAGGAAGTCACAATCAATTTAAATTTCATGACACAGTTTTTAATGTATATATTGGGCTAGAATTTCCACTCAGTTGTGTTGATTTCTTTTCACTGCAATTTACACAAACTTGGCAAATCTGGAACTAAGGATTGCAAAATTTTGGAAGTGAATTGCACTTTGCGCAATCAAGACCTTTTGATCTTTTGCGAATGTTTACAAACTCACTTGATGTTAGCGCCATCCACAAATCAGCCAAATCTCTTATCAAATACGCATCATGACGAGTTTCTGCTAATTGTCCTCATATGTAGGTCTTTGAGGACACCCTAGAAAAAGAAGCTTTATTTTTGGCATTTGGTCACTTTCAGTGAGTTTTCGATTGCACTATTTTTGATTTGCTGAGAAACCGATAATTGAACACTAATATAATTAGCAAATGCTCAGCGCCGTTTCACAAGTTATTTTCATAACTTAAAAGTGGGGTACTTGCATGGAATGCACTGAGCACTGATGCCATTTTATATTTTATGATAAGCCCATTTTCAGGTATTCGAATTGAAATGCACCAAGTTGCCACTCATAAATGTAGCAACAAATAATTCACAAAGCAATAAAATATTCTACATATTGTCTGATTCTGCTGGCTTATGGCAGACTTTGCATTTAGTGATGTGCCAGTACATTTGTCTGGAAGCATGAGTAGCAATTTGTTCTGTGTGTGTGTGTGTGTGCGCGCGCGCGCATATATGCGCGCATGTCTGTATGGAATGCTGACTAGCCGTTTTACTTATTAACTTGATGATCTTGCCATTAACCTGATTATATATTTTCATCCACCACTGAAGATGCAAAAATCTGTTTATCCCTAAAATTGCATTTCTATTATTTATTTGCTATTCCAAATCTCCGAATGGTACACTCATCTGGGAGATACAGGATTATGCAATAATGATTCACTTAATTCTCCACTTGTATATTCTATAACCATTGGTGAGTGTTGTGGGAACGAGTAGGAGCACTAAAAAGTGTAATTTATTGGCTGTGAAGCTATTTTGGACATTCTGAGGGCACTAACGTTGGAAAACTTTTGCCTTTTTTCGATTGGTAACCCTTGCAATTTACCTTGAGAGAGCTTGACTTCCACTTTAGATTTAAAGGGGGGTCTTTGGGATATTGAAATAACTGCACATTGCCCTTTACTCCAGTTCCAGCCAGCTCCTGCTCCAAGCAGAAGTGATTGAACTTCCAATGGCAAAGAATGGAACGTTCTGGAGCATTTTGTGCTTTAGGGATTCATAAATGTGTCACTGTCATTTTGCTTCAAATTATGTAAAATAATTGCATTCTTTCTGTAAATAATCCACCTTTGTGAATATATTAGAAGGATATTTGAAATTCCTAATGTTTGGTGCTTTCGCCAATGATGTTACATTCTTCTGTAATAACAGACCAATTTTCAAGTGAAAAATATTTTTGGTGGTTAGTCAGGAGTCTGATGTACAGATTTGCATTAGAATGTTTAAGGCTTCAAATGGAGGTACAGAATGTAGATGAGGGAGAGTATCTGTTCCCTATATCTGTTCCCTCATATGAAATACAAACTCTTTGCAATAGGGAGACATCCCCTTTATCTAAAGTCTGTGAGTTTAGGAACAGATGTCAGAGCAAAGGCTTAAATTTTTTACAGGGATATACCTTATATTAACTAGTTAGTACCATGTGGAATTTAAATGAAGTAAATATAGAGGCTTCTCTGATTGCTGTCCCTATTAGGAAATTGGTCTGAGGGATTCTGAAGTCAGCTTGGAAGGATCCCAGGCCAAAGACTTCAACTGCTCCATTTGTGCGATTGGATGATCCAGAGGAGCTGACAGCAAACTGGACGCTATGCCCATATTCCCAATGGAAATGGTTAAAGTTGCCAAGTTGTGTGACGTCTTCAACACTCCTGCAGATAGAGTGCAGCGTAAGTGCACCTGGTCATGGCCAGGCTGGTCTATCCACTGCAGGATAGATGCAGGATAGATTTTCTGTTTGTGTCCTGAGTGTTCATGGTCAGATCTACCAACATCAAGCCAGCATTCTTCTCTGACCACTGCTTCCTACAGGATGGCTGGTAAAGGAATGTGCAAACTGAATGTGAAACTGGTGACCCCACAACATTGAGGAACTCAACTACACTGGTTGGAGAACTGTGAAACCCCTCTTTTAGCCTTCAGGGGAATGATGGGAAACAGTCAAAGGGAAAATTAAAGAGGTTGTTCATCCTCAGTGGTATTCAGAAGTTGAGAGTGAGAGCTGGGAAAATGTGCAAACTCCAGAATAGTATGCAGAACCTACACCTACTGCAGAAGATGGGGATGGATGTCAAGAAAGGTCTCCGGGAGGTGAAGAGCCAACAAGCCTCACTCTTTGCCTTGAGGTCTCCAAGATAATCTTCCAATCCAGGGTATGCCCCATGGAGCAGGATGAGTTGTGCTCATGTTCCTTATTCCAGAAGGTGCACAGGGAGAATTCTGTGCTCAGCAGCCTGAAGGAAAAAGATGGCTTGGTAACATCATCTCAGTCTGACATCCTGAGGACTAGCAAACCCTTTTATGCCAGACTGTATGACACAAAGCCCACAGACAGTGTGGTCTCCGAGTTGTTTCTGCCCTTTGTAATGGAGGCCTTAGATGATAGCACATGGAAGAGGCTGAACCAGCCATTATCTCTGGATGAGCTGACCAAAGTCCTTGATCCTTTGAGAAGAGTAAAACTCCTGGAAGCGACAGCTTACCAGCTGAGTTCTATTATGGTCTGGGGGACTTGATTGGCCAGGACCTGTTGGAGGTGTACAACAGTGTGCTTCTGGCAGGTAGCATGGGCAAATCCATGAGGAAATGTATCTTTGCCTTCATTCACGAATGGTAGGGGGAGAAGGAAGAAATTAGAAATTGGCAAATGTTGAATGCAGATTATAAAATTCTGCCCAAGATCATCGCCAACCGGGTCAGGTCTGCTCTGGGATTGGTGATTCACCCTGACCAAATCTGTACTGTACTGGGCAGGATGATCTGTAAGAGCCTCATGCTCCTCAGGGATATGATTGCTTATATGCAGGTCAGTGGGATGGATGCCTGCCTCATTAGCCTGGACGAGGAGAAGGCCTTTGACAGGATATTGCACATGTACATGTGGGATGTGGTATCCAAAATGGCTTTTGGGGATTGAATCCACAATTGGATCCAACCACTCTACACCAACATCAGTAGTGCAGTCATAATCAATGGTTTGGAATCAGAAAGCCTCCCGATCAGAACTGGAGTTAGCCAGGGCTGCCATTCCCTTCTGCCTTGTTTGTGAGTTGTATGGAGTCTTTTATTGAGTCCATCAGGAAGGATGCAATCCTGAGAGGGGTTACAATTTCAGGCAACGGAGACCTGCAGGTCAAAGCCTCCCTGTATATGGATGATGTGATATGATGTGATTTCTACTCGGATCTGCTGTCAGTGTACAGACTCATTAACATCTGTGACCAACTCGAACTGGCATTGGGAGCCAAGGCATGAGCGAGGCTATTTTCTTTGGGAACTGGGCTGACCGATCCTTTATCCCCTTCACCATCAAGACAAATAACCTGAAGTCACCGGGGATATGTTTTGGTGGGGCTGGGACATGCACCAAAACTGGGGGTGGCAGCGTATCGCCAAGGTGAGGCAGAATCTGGGCAGAGGGGACCACTGCTCCCTTTCCATTGTGGGAAAAACCTGGTCATCAGGTGTAAGGTACTCTTGGTGTTGCTGTAAATGGTGCAGGTCCAGCCTGTCCCACTAGCCTGCACCACTGCAGGCACCCGAGCCATCTTCCACTTCATCGGGAGGCCTAAGATGGACTGTATCTGCAGGGACAAGGCTCTGGATAATGGGGGAGTAAGGACATACTCAATGCTGCCCTCATCCTGATGGCCACCTTTGTGTGTGGCTGCATCACACTGTGCGCGATCCTCGGTATGCAAACACCAAGTGTCATTATGTCCTGAGGTTCTAACTGTTGCTGTGTGTTGAAGTATGGGCCTGGCCTCAGTACCGCGGAACGCTCCAAGTAGTTGAACCGTTCCCTATCAGCCGGCCCTCATGGAAAAATTTGCAAAGGATAACACCTTTGCCCACAAGTCCATCAGGCAGTGGTCAGCACGTAGCGTCCTCAAGCCCCTGTGAGGAAAGGAGAGTGGATCCTGTTGTGTGGTTCCCTGAGCAGACTGTCAAAGTCATTCAGCAGAATGCCTTATCACCAGAATTGTTCAAGCAGCACCAAGACGTGGCTTGGCTGGTGGTGAGAAGGGCACTACCTGCCTGAACCTTCATGTACACTTGGACTGTCTGTGCCAACGCATGCGGACATTGAAGAGGCTGCACCAGTAAATACACTGTCACACACCTCCTGCTGGAATGTGCTTTTGCAAAGAAGGTGCAGTGAGAAATACAATGTTTTTTGTCAAGCTTCGTCTCATGCAGCTCCATGACGCAGGAGTCTGTGTTCTACAGGCTATTGCCCGGGATGCACGCTGAGACTGTGTTC
>NC_063363.1:15314909-15327220 GCF_021869965.1 Rhincodon typus
CTATTGCCCGGGATGCACGCTGAGACTGTGTTCTACAGGCTATTGCCCGGGATGCACACTGAGACAAACACAAAGATACATAAAGATATTTTTTATGAATGAAGAACATTTTGGCAATTAACGAGGTAGCCAGACAAAGCAGTCTCAGGAAGGCAATGGTGTTAATTTGTGATTAGGCAGAATTGGCCCTGATTACTCCATTAACTCTTTAAGTATGCTGTGCACTCCATCACTCCTGCATACCATCCCTGTTGCTCACCTCCCCTTTTCAAAATTATGACCATTGTCATTATTTTCCCACGATCTGAAGGCTCAGAGAGCACAAGAGGTCTATGTCAATTTAGTTCCAATGGTTTATGTTTAGGTACTGAGCAAAAGTATTTTATTTAATACTAGAGTGTAGTTCTGCAGGGAATGAGAGTACTCGCATGGTCTGTGGCACTGAACACAAGTGGCTAACTTGGTTAAAGCTAAAATGCAACCAGGGTGAGACAGGCATGAAAATAATTTTGTAGGCTTGACTAGGGCTTTTGTTAAAATGCAAACCTAATTGAATATTGATGTCCTTGAGGGATTTATCCTATAACCATAGCCTGGTATGAAGCAACTTCACCAAATAGTGATCCTGTAGCTTTAATGAACAAATCTTGCAAGACTTGAAACTGATGACAGGGTGTGTACACAATGGGCCTACAGCAAAATCATGACCTGTTATCTTTGAGTTCTGGTATGTACCACATCTGTGCAAAACTGACCTGTGTGTGGAATCAGTGCCTATTCTAACACCAGAATTTCATTCAACTTCCTCAATGAGTCACATTGGGTCTTAACACCTAAATTATATGATGGGAGTTCAACATCAATGCAAAGGCAAAGTCCCAGCTCACTGATATTACACTGACATTGAGAATGTCTACATTGTTCTTTCTTGGTATGTAACTGTTACATCCAAAGTATGTGTTTTCATCTGCCATCAGCCTGTTCTCATAAGTTAGAAATAATCGCACCTTCGACTCAAAATGATAGTCTTTCTAGACTGTGTCCTTTATATATCCCCATGTAGCTGGTGAGCTGATAGCTGACACATTGTCACTTGGCATTTGCAGTGCAACAGTGAATATGGACCAGGGTAGATATTCACAAAATAATTAGTTCTTAGCTTGCTATGAATAATGTCACAATATTTCATAGTTTATCTTAGCTTGTTATCTATCTTTACAGTTGTTTCAAGCTGAGCAGTTAATTTATTGGCAAAAATAAGAATTACGTTTCAATTATTAACATCTCAAAAGCATATCTCACCGCTCTGTAAATTGGTATTTTGTCACTATCATGTATTAGATCAACTGCAAATCCCTGCAGCAAACGTTTGCAATTTTGTAAACAGCTATTTTTAAGAAGTGGCCACCGATCTGAGCACTGAAATGCCTTCTTTGGTCAGGATACTTTTTGTGCTAAGAAAAGAAATGATGAGGTTAGTTTTTGAGTCACAGTTTTCAGTTCTGGGCCTAAACATGTGCATTCAGTTTTTGGCTGTGGTACCCCTGCAGAGAGCCTAACATAGGAAGTGAAATGAATACACAGAAATCAATTCTTCCCATGCAAAATAATAAAGATAATTTTTCATTAATAGTTGAAGTAGATAAATCATTTCAATTGTTCCAAACCCATTGTTGGGGGGGCATGCATGTTGGGGCATACTGGGGAGATAGTTTGCCAAAGACAGTTTATAACATCTATTCTCATTCCTCAACTTAAAGCCAAAATGTTCAGCTACAGGAATTAAAGGAACTTGCCCTAGTTTCTCAGAAGAGCTACATTCCATTGGCCATTTCTCCATTTTTGGACAGGTTTTCTTCCAGACAGAAATAGTCTTTGACAATTTGAAGGAAATTTTTGCATTCTTTAAAAATAATCTCTCTCCAACACATTCTTAGGCATATGGTCTGCAATTTATTTTTCTTTGGGTGTGGTTTTTTTTGAGCAGTGATAGGTGAGCACAGCTGTTTGAGTGATTGCCGTGTTTGAGTATTGGTGTTTGATGCCCAATCACTGGTATCTTTGCCTGATTGTTGCTGTTCAGTCACTGGTGTTTAGTGTTTGATGCTGGTGTTTAGTGTTTGATGCTGGTGTTTAGTGTTTGTTCATTACTGTGCGACTGATGTTTATGTGGAGCTCAAAGAACATTACACTTAAAAATCTGAAAAAGAAAAGTTTCAGGATTATAAGAAAGAGACTGTGGAATGTGACAAGCTGAATTGCTCCTTCAGAAAGTTATCACCAATACAACAGGTTGACTGCTCTCCTATTGTGCTGTAACGTTTTCATGACTACTTGCTTGCTAGTACTGATCTTGAATAATACAGAGACATGCTGCCAAGATTTTACATCTTGCACTTGTCAGGACAGATACAAGAATACAAGGTTTCAAAGTGAACAAGAATTTATACAGCAAAAGAAAATGGTGCTGACTAGTTGGTGAATGCACTACAATTGATTGAGACAGTGTTATGGGAGGGGTACCAGGGAATAGTCGTTCCCCACCCCCTGCTTTTTTAATTGAAATAGATGACATTTTGGACATCTTCATTCCTTGCCAGAGGACTGAGCCCTGAATTTTAATAATTATAGCTTCTAGCAAACTTAAATGAGCCACATTTCTGTTGGTATATTTCTAGGCACACTCAGAACTCTTTTGTAAGTGCTGTGCATACTTGGCCTGCAATAAGCAATTGTGGGGTCCTGGGCTGGATTTACCAATCTTATGTGAGTAAGAGCTCTGCCTCTCTGACAGGGGATTGTGATCAGAGCTCCTTCACAAATGTGGAGGTATGCTGCAAAACTAACAGGTGCTTTGCAGTGTAAAACAGTTAGGAGAAGTCAATCCATATTGCGTTTCTCACAGCAGTCAGTTGCCCTATTGTGTTGAATCCCAGGTTTGAGAGAAGGTGAGCTCCTATGATGCTGCTTGGCCTGCTGTGTTCATCCAGCCCTGCACCTTGTTGTCTCGGATTCTCCAGCATCTGCATTTCCTACTGTCTTTGAGAGAAGGTGTCAGGTTCAGTGAGAGGCATATTGGGTCCCTCATGTTGAGGGTGGTGTTGATCCTACCTTCATGTCAGGAGCATCTTGCTGCATCTTTTATGCATCTGCTGAGTGCCGAAGCAAATTTCTTGCTAGGCAGCGGTGATTTGCTAATTAAGGGGAATTATTGCTCATTAAACACCTTATTAACAGCCCAACTCAGCTCACGAGTATTCAACTTTCTCTCTGAGCAAATATGCCAAACAAGCTAGATATCAAGAATGTGGGTGAAATAGCTCCACAGAGGCCAGAATCCTGTCACCAATTCACCCTTTGTTTACACGTGGATAATCCTTGACACTGATTCGGCTTCCTCAGATCCAGCTCTCAGAGTAAAAGGAACCTCTGTTCTTACCTGTCAGCCAGGTCTCCCTGATTGGACTAGATGAACAGCCACAACGAGGGACTCATATTCTCTGAGGTGAACCTGGCTGACCTTGTTATAATCGCTACAGTAGGAACTTGGTGAATTCAGCTTGCTACTTGCTCATAAGGATTTCCACATTAGATATTGGGCACTGACTTACCAAGGGATGCTCCATGGGCATCCATATGTACCTCAATTCCACAGGCATTGGCATCCCACATGTGCAAGCCTCTAAGAGCCTTCATGGCATAAGCACCATCCGCATACTAGACACTCTTGCACTTCGATGCTGTTCTTCAGGATGCACTAACAACTATCATTATAGTGCTACTGCATGAATTTTGAGCATTCAGGCACTACACCCAGCTCACAAAATGGACTCTGGACTGTCCATTTGCTCTCCCAGTGCTCTCTCAGTCTGAGTCTACCTGGATGCTCATATGTGCGCTTCGATTTTCCGTCAACCTGGCCAAGACTAGAGATGGATTAATGGACTTTGCCAAGAAAGATCAATTCATACTGTGGTCTCAGTCAACCAAACATTGGTCAGTGAGCAGAAACCACAGAATGCCCACAGTGCCCGGTCTGACCTGAAATCATAAACAGCACTTTCAAAGAGTCTCTTGGTTTCTCCACCAGGTATCATCAAAACTGGTTTGACTTGAATGACTGGGAGTTCTCGGAGCTACAGAATTGCAAACAGAATGAGTTACTGACCTTGAAGTATCAGCTTAAAGAACAAATGTTGAGTGGAAAGGGCACAGAAAATCCAGCAACTTGCTGACAGTAATGGTGTGTGGATTCTTCAGTGTAGTCAAGACCATGTACAGCCCAAATCCCTAAACCCCTGAGACATAAGAATGGAATATTATACATATATATCAGGACAGAGACACAGTTAGAGCTCATGGGAAGGAACACTTCAATGATCTCAGCCTTTGTGTGAGTGCCCTCAAGCTCATCTCATAGTGTGTGACCCCTATCACCAGTCTCAACTGCAGCACAAACTCAGCCCAGCATGAAGTTGAAAAGGCCATCCAACAGCTACAAACCAACAAGACCCTCAACACAAGCAGAATCCATGATGAAATACTGTGGAGAAACATTCTTGATAGGGTTACATGATCTCATTTCTCTCAACTGAAAAGGGAAAAGTATACTAGCAGATCTCTGAGGCATCATAATTGTGCCCATCTTCAAAAAGGATTAAGACTGTTTGCTGTAAATGAGCAATCTCCTTACTGTCTGCCAAAGGAAAGGACATTGCAAATACTTTCTTCAATCATCTCCTCCCACTGGCTGGAGAACTCCTACTAGGTCATAATGTAGAGTACATTCATCATGAAGCAGTGGACATGATCTTCACAGCAAGACAAGTCCAAAGAAAGTTCAAACAGCAGCAGCAAACACTATATGTGACCTTTTTTGACCTCACAAAGACCTCAATTTTATCAAGCAGGAGGGACTATGGAGCATCAACTTCAAACCTGGCTCCTTGCAGAAATTCATCACCATCCTCTGCCAGCTGCGAAGGGTGGGCCTGGGTGGGAAGTTCTTCGGAGGGTTGGTGCAGACTCCATGGGCTGAATGGCCTCTAACTGCACTATAGGGATTCTATGATTCAATATGCCCAACATGATGCACTGGGTGCGACCAGTTAACTGTATTGGGTAAGCCACTTTGTTTACATGCCTAACACAAGATTCACAAAACAACCTCTCTACTGAAGTTTGATATGGCAAATTATTACAAGAGAGGCAGAGGAAATGTTTTGAGGACATCCTTAAAGCTTCCCTGAAAAAATGCAACATCCCACTGACTTCTGGTAATCTCTGGTCCTGGACCACTCAAACTGGAGAAGAAGCATCCATGGAAGTGCCGGCCATTTTTCACATCTCTAACAGGGCCAGGAAGATGCAGAAGGAACCTATAAAAACCTGAGCGTCTCACCTCTCCACCTCATCAAATACCACTGGACAGGATTTGTGACAGGATGCATGGATCCAGTATTGAAATACTTTGTCACCTCAGGAAACATAGCTCCAGAAAGGGAGGAAATCATCCTCAGTCCTGAGCGACTGTTTGAGAAACAATTGACTCTTTCTGATTGGTTTCCATTACATTAGCACAAAACAAAATCCACAAGCATTATTGCCAGGGTCCTGGTCAATGTTTATCTCTCAATAACTGTCAAAACAGACTATTTGATCAGTATCACATTGGTGTTCATTGGGAAGGAGCCTGTGAGCAAATTGGCTGCCACGTATCTGATGTCACAATAGGAACTACACTTCAAAGATACTTAATTGACTTCAAAGTGTTTTGAAACATCCGTAGGCGCCATGTAAGTACAAGTTGTTTTCTTCCATTCATAGAATAATTGGAGTCAGTCTCCTGAGCTTTAAAATTCTATGAATCTACCACAGTTCCTATGTATGATAGTAAATGTTGTATTTGAATTTCCCAGCTGGGCATTATATTTGAATTCAAGCAACTGAAATACAATGTTGCATGCATGCACAAACATGTATTGTTTTCTATAGCCAACACATTTAATATTTATTTCAGAATGAACATTTTGAACATGTTTTGACTTGTCTTTGTGTACAGCATTGTGAGACGCTGGCTGGGTGCTGGGGCACTGCTGGAGTTTTTATAGCCATGAAGTAATTGGAAGTGCATTTCTGCAGGTTAATTAAAACCAATCTACAGTTGATTAATTCTTTCTGCCCTTGAGATCATGTTTATTTTCTTCTCAAATGTTTTGATTCAAAATTTTAAACACACCAGGATTATTATTTAAAGGACTAATTCTATTGAGATTGTTGAGAATAACATTTGTTCAACAGTTCTAGTTTTCTCTCTCCAGTGATTGTATGCCAAAAGTATTTAATACCTCTCATTGCCATGCAGATCTGTGGGCTGAAAATACTCTGCTCTGATCTGTAATAATATTCAGATATGTTCATCAGAAAGTCCTCTATCTAGCAATTTATTTGAGGACTTAGCTCATCCATATGAATGCATAGCACAAGTTATCAAACTCCTTCACAGGGTGAGCATTACTGTGTTGTGGAAAGGGGATGATCAGTATTGATTAAAATATTTTCATGATGATACAATATGGATCATTTTTTTAAAAAATTTCATTGACTAACTTTGGGGCTAAGAAGAAAACAATTAAAAATGAGCCACAACACTTTAAAATAGGCACCAAACTCACCTGAGCAAAAAGTAGCCACACTCACAGGAAAACACAAAGCAATGTCGAATGATTGGGACTGACAGTCCTAAGTACCTGGACATTAAAGTTTTTCAGCTGGAATGTATTGTTCACAATGTAATCTTTAGCTAACTCTACATGGGCAAGAGATTTCTCAGCTGCAAATATTGCTCAAGACCAAATGTTGTGTCTTTTTATTGTTTTCCTTGGGTTTAACAGATAATAAATTGACTCAAGAAAACCTTGTTGCTGACAGCAAAAATAATTGACTACATTTTTAACTGGGGAGAGGTTTGCAAACTTCATACAATAATTGACTCTTAACCTTTGTTGAGATCATCAGAGAAGATTAAAAAAGGAAGGGGTCAAGTTCAGTCCGTCTCACCTGGTCAAAACAGTAAGTTACATTGAAGCCAATCTCATATGATAACTTGAAATTAGACTGTCTGAGTGGCATTGGTGTTATGCCATTGATGTCTTGAAGAAAGTCTGAAAGGTTTGCACATTGCTCTAGAATTCCTTCACTTCTTTTCTATTCATTTGAGTTGTGCCCTAGTTAAAATAATGGATCAAAGGTATTTCCTATTAATGAATTGAATGTTTGTATACTCTATTTAAAACATGCAATTTTTCAATGATATTCATTTTGGGTGAGAAAAGAAAAGATCTGAATGAGTTAGATTTTATTTTGTATTTCTTTTTATTTTGAGTCACTATTATATAAACAAACTCATCCAGATCTTTTCTTTTACAAAAATAAGCAAACAACTAAAAATAGCTGCTATTAATTCCCCATAGGAATTTCAATCTGGTTCTATTTGTTTCTGTTCAGTACTTGTTTAGACTGTAAGTGACAATAACATCGTGAGCAAAGCCAGCCACAGGAGAGTTACTGGGTCCTAAAGTTGATTGGCTGAAGAAAATCATTCAAAGCTGCACAAAAATGCACTACACTTGGAGAGGGAATTAAGGTCCTTTCACTCAATAAGGAAGCCTGACTAGAAAAACTCAGATGTATGGCTTTTTCCCAGAGTAACTGAAGGTCCATGTAGTCGACATCCAAGAGAGCAGTGGTGTTAAGTGGTGATAGTATGCCGATTTACATCTCTCACAATTGACTGCAAGGGAAATAAATGTGTAAAATGGTCGGCCACTTCACTATATTCTATTTAAATCATTGCATAAGGTCAAAAACTATCTTAGTGTCTTTCCAAAATGTGAATGTGTTCCAGGTAGGAAAAATTAATCTGTATAATGTGTACTAGTGAACACAAATGAAATATCTTAAGAAACCTTCAGACAATGCCAATGAACATGACTACATTCTTATTGCTTTTCAGGTTATATATAATTCAGAGAACAGGAACAGGCCATTCATCACCCATCTTATCTATGTTGGTATTTATGTTCCACATGAGCCTCTTCCCATCTTAATTCATAATCCAGATATCTTTTTATTCATTTCTCTCTCATCTAGTTATTTGGCTTCTGCTTGAATGCATCTATGCTACTTCATGAGGTGGCATGTTCCACATTCTAACCAATGCTAAATAAAGAAGTATCTCTTGAATTGATTATTGATTGTAATAATATCAATAGTACAGTTCATACATTCAATATTAAGCCATTTCAATGTTCAATGTATAGTGAGTCCCCAGTTTATGATATCTGACTTAAGAATGCTTGTCCTTACAAATATGATCCCATACTGGGATGTATTGATATTTATTTTAAAGTTATACTCATAAGCATTTTCTCATACTTGTGATATATTGTGTTCTAACTTATTGTCAAATCAACTTGCAAACAGACTCAGTAACGGCACCCGTTTGCAACTTGGGGACTGCCTGTAAAATCATTTTCTAACATTTCATTAGACAATGGTTAATTATTCATTTAATTTTCCAAATGGTTTTTCTAATTTCATTTGTAAAATTACTCTTCCAATTTCTACAAAAATCGTTGCGTAGTCTGTAGGTATTACAGGTCTAGCCTGCTGTCGCAGTTCTATTGATAACAGCTGACATTGTGACTCCATCGGGGATGAGTTTAAACATACTAACCCAGCAAGATGATGGGCAACTAAACAGCTTTATTTTACGTAAAAGCTGATAGATCCAGATAGGACAGTGACTTTTCCTATGAGGGACATTGCCAATGACCGGAAGGGCTGTATTCACCACAGAGCATTATAGTTATCCCTTCTTTATCTGGTTTCAGTCAAGTTTCTAATCAGTCTCTTTATATTGTCAATATACAGATCAGACAAAAAATAGTTGCCATTAGTGACAAGTTAGATTTCATTATTAGATACACTTACATCATCAACTTCATTCTTCTAGGTTTTTCAGAACATTCTTGTGGTCATCAGCAAATTCATAATGAGAAGCAGAAGCAGAAGCAGAAATTGGTATGTTTTGCATAGCCTTGTGGAAACTGTTGCAACTGGCATATGTAATGAACTCAAACAGGCAATAACAAATTAAGGGAAGTGGCCTGAATCTCAATGTGAGCAATGTTCTGGGAATTGCTGAGAGATTACCCAGGAATGTGTTAGCCAAAGAATCTGCTGACATGAGAGGAATCAAGTTGAGCCTATTAATCTCAGTGTGTTTTCCCCTAAATGTAATCACCATCACAATACTGCTCTGGTCTAAAAAGAACATTCCAAAATGAAAAGTGCCCTGTGTTAAAGAATCTTTTTCTGATCCTGACAGGTAGTTGTGTTCTATAGTGATAACCCCACTCATAAAGCTGTCCAACTGTGCACACATCCTGTTTAGATTAAAGACATATAGCTTAAAGCCATCCTAAACAAATGATTGAAAATCTTTTTATTTCGATGATGAGCCCTGATGTTATGCTTAGTTTGTTTTCCATAGGATCTGAGTGCAGAGCACTCACTGTTGATACTGAACAATCTGTCTCAAGAAAATATTCACCATAAAGTCCAGCAAACGGTATGAGTACAGTCGTAAAGTAGAGGCAAAGGCTACTCTGCCTGATATCCTATCAATGCATCCATCATTACACTTAGACCCACACTTACTGACACAAACTCTTTCTGGACATGATGGAGGAGATCTGTGTTTGGGTCTCAATTTTGCAAAGAAATGTGGTGCTTAGCAACACCATCCCTTTGGAAGCCAAGATCAGGTATGCATAATGAGACTAGTTTTTTGCAAGAATTAGATTTGTTTGCCAACATATTCTCCTAATTTACAGTCAACACCATGCCAACACCATCAAATCATTACCGAATGAGTCCATGTATAAAAGTCAATTTACACACATTACACTCTGGGTCCTATAGTGTCTCAGGATCTGTGATCTTGGTGACAGTGTGCATGCGGCAGGCAGAGTACTTTATAGGCACTGTATTTTTGTTTTACATTTTAGGTTTGATAAAATTGCCAAATTCTCAAAATATGGACCATGTAGAGTGCTGGAAAGGGAACAACAGATGGAAGGCTACACATAAATGTTGCTGGGAATAGAATGATAGAATGGTTATGGCACAGAAGGAGTCCCTTTGGTCCATTGTGTTCATGCTGACTCTCTGCAAGAGCGGCTCAGCTAGTCTGACTTTTCAGCCCTTTCCCCCAGCACTGGAGAATGCTTTCTTCTGGCACTTTGCCAATTCACTTTTGAAAGTTACAATTAAATTTTTACCTACCACAATCTCAGACCGTAATCCCGTATAGAAAATATGGCTTGGTGGTTTGAAGAGGAATTCGGTGGAATTCTGATGAGTTTGGGAC
This sequence comes from Rhincodon typus, assembly GCF_021869965.1. NCBI lineage: Eukaryota > Metazoa > Chordata > Chondrichthyes > Orectolobiformes > Rhincodontidae > Rhincodon > Rhincodon typus. The sequence continues at coordinate 15,325,345 of NC_063363.1, forward strand.
TGGAATTCTGATGAGTTTGGGACTGGGCTTCCTTCTGGTTTGAACCAAGAAGTAAACAATTGCCTTTATGTACCCAGCAGATCCGACAGCATTTGCAGAGAGAAACAGAGTTGACACTTCAGGGCATGCTAACCTTGCTGTTGTTTCGAGCAATTTCAGTTTTCAGATCTCAGATTTCTAGCATGTGCAGAATTTTGCTTTTGCATTTATATACGAGCTGAGGTAATTCCTTGGTCATCCCTAAGGTGCTCCCAACAATTGTGACTTCATCTTTTGTGAAAGGGACTGGAGAATTGTTATTTCCCAGTATAGCATCCAGCAGCAAGTGTTGATGCCTTCAGGAGATGCCAGAAAAAAACTGGAGCAAAGTGGCAAATAGACATTTTTGTCTTTCTACACACGAGGAAGTCAGGCCACTGGTGATATTTTGAAGAAAGGAAGGTTGTGGTAATGAAACGGTGTAAATTTGCTTTCAAAAGCCTCTCAATAAAGTCAACCAAACTCAAAGGAAAGCATAAAGGAGCAATTTGGGAAATCAATGAGCACAGCGCTCATGTTATCATCCAGATTCCTGTACAATCTATCCCTAATGGATAAAGTAAGTTGTACTGGCATTAAATAGATTTTTCAGTTCTTGTGAAAATTTGCATCCAGTTGCATTATTTGACCTGTAGAAGCGGGATATCCCTAAACGCTGATATAAGTGGGTTATTTCGAAAAAAAAAATGCACAAGCTTCTGACACACCGCAGCCTAACTGATATCCACCAACGACAGAGGAAAACTCTGACCATTCCTTGCACTAAAAGTTCCTGATACATATTCTGCTTTGATGGCCTCCAGAGTTTTGTGCCTGTTCTTTGCCCAGTTTTCAATCTGTTTCTTCAGGTTATGACCGTTGCTGCACTTGCTCTCATTCTCCACATGACTACATTTGTTAAGCAGCATTCCCCACTGCACTCGTCAGTCAGATTTTATCAAAATAAACTTCTGAAGGGCTGATACTCAGAACACACGCAGAAACAGATTTGTATCAGTAACACTCAGCCCGACAGTTTCCTTTCTGCAAGCAAATGAGGCATGCAGGTCGTCCAGCAAAAACAGGTCACACCATGGGCATCTCTGCACAACTCTACATCTTCCTCCAATAATTAATAGAAGATCCCGATTGTAGGACAATGATTCAAAGTTGTATCTTCTCTGATCCTAATCCGTTCAGAGGCAGCTTCCAGTAACTCCTGAGAGACCAAATGGCTGCATCAGGATAAAGCATGCTGGTAGATTAGAGCAACTTAATTCTATGTTTGTCAATTTATTACTGTAGAAATTCGTAAACTCTCTTTCATGCTAAAGTTGTCTGACATTGGTATGAAACTTTAGTACCTGCTAATAATCTTCTTTAATAGACATTATTCATGAAATAGCACTACCTCACCTGAAAGACAAACCTGTATTTTCCCAGCATCTGAGCAATGTGGGCAATAGCAAGTTAGTTGGGAAAATATGGTGAGATCAGAAACATGAGATTCTTAATATCAAGTAAATAAAGTCTAATTTTCTTCCCAGGGTTTGAATAGCCCAATGCAATTCTCCCATTTCCCATCCGCTGGAGAGAGACTAGAGAGTGACAATCCCCAACATGAAAGTCAGAGTGGGTTTCTGGTGACTCACTGCTTGCTTGTCCAGGCTACCACCTTGAACAGCAGTCCCAGACATCCCAGGGTACACTCCAAGGACAGAAACCATCTGCATCCTTCCCTAGTCCATGGAGGCTGGGATTGGACATGTACCAGCTTCACCGCATCCTCAAGACACATTCCCAACGCACATAAAATACAGAGATAACAAGGTGTAGAGCTGGATGAACACAGCAGGCC
>NC_063363.1:15327620-15435476 GCF_021869965.1 Rhincodon typus
AAACATCAGCTTTCCTGCTCCTCTGATGCTGCTTGGCCTGCTGTGTTCATCCAGCTCTACACCTTGTTATCTCAGATTCTCCAGCATCGGCAGTTCCTACTATCTCAGCACATAAAATACAGTTTTCCACTTCAGTGCTGCACTTGGAGCAGGAAACCATTACAATGAATGTTGTTGCCTGGTCACTTTGCACATAGTGTTAAGCAACCTTTTCATGTGTCAGTTGCTGGCTGTATCTCAGGGCACTTCACTTAGTTCATTAGCGTTCGCTCACTTTATGTCCATTTGATGCTCACAGTATTATTTTATAATCATTATTCTTATATTGGACGTGTACCTGTTCATTTGCAGGGTAAGATCAATAGCTGCCTAATACTTTGTGATGTCAATAAACTTCTCACATTTCTAAAACTGGACTACGGTATTCAAAATATTGTTGTGAAGTTGGTTAGAGTATTTGTGGGTCGTGAGGCAGGATGTGAGAATTTGGTGTTTTTAAAATAGTGGTGTTTGTAAAATGCTAGGGAGGAAATCAGTGCGTGGTCCCATTAAAGGACAATGTGCTTTTTCTATGCTTAGAGATTCAAAATAATTGTCTGTGGGCAGCAGCTTGTGGGTTTCCAGGTGCACAGAGAGCTGCTGAATTGAAAGATTTGTACCAAAGGGCCATACAGTTCGCAGGCCAAGCAGTAGTTTTATTTTGTTACCAAGACAAGAAGTTTTGAATTTAGACAGTTAATTTGAACCAGGCATCTAGATAGCAAAACCAATTAAATTTAATTCCGATGGTTTTGACAACATTAGACAAATCCTACTGTAAGAAATATTGATATGTCATTTAGAGTATAAAAGAGGGAGTAGTTGGGCAAAAATAGGAGAGCAAACCACCATCTGCCAGAGTTAACAGCTCTCAGCTCTCAAGAGAGAATCACTGATTTTCACAGTCTTTCCTAAGTTTTATAGAAAGCACTCTCTAAATCAAAGGTACCTACGGCACAACCAGTTAATATTCCTGACAGAAGAATTGATGGAGAAGGCGTTCCTGTTAGAATATTAGATGAGAAGGTACAAAACATTGTGGAAGACATGTAACCTGGCTGTAATTTTGAGAGTCTACCTTTTTTTAACTTTTATATAAGTGGGACTTGCATTTATTGGAACAGCATACCATTATAACCTTGTTTTATTCTGGAATAGTTAGCATTTAGAAGGGTTTATTTGGTTGGTTAATAATTTAGTTAATTTGTTCACTGTTAGAATTAGATGAATAAATTGTTACTTGTTGACTACAAAAGTGTGTGTCAGGGGTTTATTTTGTTTAACTATGAGAAGTTGCTGAAAGGCAGATTGCACCACTTTACACATTCCTTTTTAACAGATTATATGGTGAGGCGCTCTTCTTTGGTTTTTCGGTTTTATTGGCGGGGGGAGTCAACCTCCACTTTATAACAGATTGGGGGCTCGGGCTGGGGATCTGGCCAGCTTGTGTCCAGGATCTGGCCAGTTTGTGTCCAGGATTTGGACAGATTTGGACAGGTTTGAACAGATTTGCATGGATCTGATCGGATTTGAATGGATCTGCCGATTTGAACGAAGCTGAACGGATTTGGACAGATTCAAACAGATTTAAGGTCGAAAGGTCCCAGCAGATTTAAACAGACTTTGGGACTAGTGTCCTAGATCTTTAAAAAAGAACAAGTGAAAAGTGGAAAATCTGTTGCTTGTTGTTGCTAAATCAAAGGTGGGGAAATGGCTCTGTCTATTGCTAAAGAGGTTCTGGTGTTTGAAGATGCTTCCCAAATTTGCCAAGAAAATTTAGAAATACAGAAAAAGAAGACTCTTTTAGGACCAGCAGACAGGCTAGAATTGGGTTTAACTAGTGATAAGAAGAAAGCTGAAATAGTAATGAAGTTGGTCAAGCATTTAGGTATTGCAGAGAAATAGTCAAGTGCAGTGGAGTTAGAGAAAATTAAACTGCATATAAGACAATTGGAGTTAAAAGGTAAAGAAAAGGAAAAAATGTTTGACTTTGAAAAGATGAAGTAGCTTGAACATGGTAAAGAAAAAGAGAGATTTTGAACATAGGAAGTTGCAAATTAGACAGGATAGCTGACTTAAAATGATGGAGATGAAGATAGAAGGTAGGCTTAGTGAGAAGGAGAGTGCTGATGAGCAAACCCATCATAGGCAAAGACCTGGTAGGGATATATACAAATATGTCAAAACATTACCAAAATTCAATGAAAAACATGTAGAAACCTTTTCATTTACTTTGAGAAATTGGCTAAACAGATGAACTGGCCAGAGGTTATGTGGGTAATATTAATTCAGATCAAATTGGTAGGCAAGGTTAGTGAGGTGTTTGCAACGCTGTCACAGGAGGTGTCAGGAAAATACGAAGAAGTAAAACAGTTTATTTTGAGTGTCTATGAATTGATACCCAGAAGCATCTAGACAACGGTTCAGAAATATAAGGAAGGAACTAGGTCAGACCAATATCAAGTTTGAAAGAATTAAAAAGAGCAACTATAGACAAGTGAGAGTATTAAAGATAGAAAAGACATATGAGGATCTTAGAGATATTATTCTGCTCCAGGAGTTTAAAAACTCACTTCCAGAAGTGATGAGAACTCATGTTAACGAACAGAAAGCTAAAACAGTGAGAAGAGCTGCAGAAATAGCGGATGAATACGCATTAGTTCATAAATCGAAATCTATGTTCCAACAACAATTTCATTCCGTGAGGGATAGAAATTGGGAAAGAGGGAGATCCTTCAATAAAAAGCAAGTAACATTGGTAACATTACCAGTGCAGCCTCCGACGAAGCGCCGTTGTGTTTTCCTGCCTGGTATTTAAATGCTGGTGTCCATTGGAATTTCTTTTTGAACACCAACTCGCAACAAAAAGACATGACCCAGTACCCATTTGTCTTCTTTCACATGGATAAGGAGAACCATCAGTTTGACTGGGACAACATCAAGATCCTAGGACAGGCCAAACAGAGACAAGCACGGGAATTTCTTGAGGCTTGATTCTCCACCAAGAAGGCCATCAATAAACACATAGAATTAGACCCTACCTACATCACTGCAAAGGAAAGATGGAAATAAGGTAACCAATTCCAATGGACCCCAGAGTTTAAATACCAGGCAGGAAAACACAACAACGCTACATCGGAGGCTGCACCAATGATGTTACCCAGCAGGGTAATGAAACGTCTGTGAACTAACGAACCAGCTCGGCGAATGAACCAACCATAATATCCACAACCTGAGCTACAAATCTACTCAAGAACTTTAAAGAACATGAACTTCCAGTGGGCAGAACAATGCCAGAAGGCATCTAAGAATCTAAAACCAGTGTTAACGACCGCACCCGTTTTAGCCACGTCAAATTTCTGGAAACCCTTCAAAGTCGCCATCGATGTAAGTGATGTAGGTGTTGGAGCTGTGTTGTTACAGGAGGATCATTGTGGAATTGAAAGGCCAATCAGTTATTTCTCAAAGAAACTTAATATCTACCAGTAAAAAATATTCAACCTTTGAAAAACAATTATTGAGTTCAGTGATGGCCTTACAACATTTTAATGTTTATGTTGCAAATATTACATCAGAGACAGTTATGTATGCCGATCACAATCCTTTGACATTTCTGAAAAGATTTAAGGACAAGAACACCTGGCTATTTTGTTGGGGTCTTATGTTACAAACATTTAATTGACAGATTATACATGTTGTGGGCCATAAAAATATTATCGCGGATGCTTTGTCGCGGGTTTAAAAGACAAATTTTTATATAAGATAGAAACAGTAGTGTTCACTATTATATATAAATGGAATTAGTATAAAATATGTAACCCTAGATTAATGATCTATGGATCCAGCAATATAATGGAGTTAAGGTTTTAGAAAAAAATGAAGCCATCTTTTCATAATGATGGTTCTTTTTTTCTTAAGGGGGGGTGTTGCGAAGTTGGGCAATGAATTTGTGGATTGGGAGGCAGGATGTAAAATATTGGTGTTTGTAAAATGCTAGGCGGAAAGCAGTGCATAGTCCCTTTAAAGGATGATGTGCTTTTTCTATGCTTAGAGATTCAAAAAGATTGTCTGTGGGCAGCAGCTTGTGGGTTTGCAGGTGCATCAGAGGGCACCTGAATTGAAAGATTTGTATTAAAAATCCATACAGTTTGCAGGCCAAGAAGCAGTTTTGTTTTGTTACCAAGACAAGAAGATTTGAATTTAGACAATAAATGTGAACCAGGCACCTAGATAGCAAAAACCAATTAAATTTAAATCTGATGGTTTTGACAACATAGGACCAATCCTATTGTAAGAAATATTGATATGTCATCAAGGGTATAAAAGAAGGTGCAGTTGAGCAAAGACAGGAGAGCAAGCTGTCATCTGCCAGAGTTAACAGCTCTCAAAAAGAATCAATAGTTCTCACAGTCTTCTCTAAGTTTTATAGAAAGCACTCTCTAAATCAAAGGTACTACAGCAAAACTAGTTAATATTCCTGACAGAACAACCAATGGAGAAGTCGCTCGACAGAACATTCGATGGAGAAGGTACAGAACATTCTGGAAGATACGTAACCTGGCTGTAACTTTGAGAGACTTTAAAAAAAAACTTTTATATAAGTGGGACTTCTATTTATTGGAATGGCATACCATGAGAGTTTTCTTTTATTCTGGAATAGTTAGTAGTTAGAAGGGGTTTATTTGGTTTGGTAATTAGTTAATTTGTTCACTGTTAGATTAGATAAATAAATTATAACTTGTTAATCATAAAAGTGAGTGTCAGGGGTTTATTTTACTTAACTACTAGAAGTTGCTGAAAGGCAGATTTACACACTTTTCACACGCCTTTGTTTTAACAGATTATAAGGTAAGGCACTTATCTTTGAGTGTTTTGGTTTTATTTCTCAAATGTAGGTCAACCTTCGCTTTCTACCAATATTGTACATTCTGATTGTCTGTGCAATGTAGCCCTTAGAAAATTAACAGCTATAGAAATATTTTTCAAGCTTTAAAGAATTCAGTAGGTTAAGTTTTAAAATAAGTGACATAAATATTGCTTGTATTTCTTAATCACAGTAGGGGTGTGATCTGACTGGAAAATTTAACTCATTAAAAAGATTGATAGCATATTTATAGAGATGATATTTGTTCTGATGTGGAAACAAGAATGAGGGGATGTGCCCTTAAAACCAAAGTTAGACCATTTAGAGAGGAAATTCAGGAAGCAACTGTTCATAAAAGACTGTGCAATAACTTTTTATGGTCAGTTCTCAAAGGATATGGAGCTATGATGGCGAAATAAAGTTGAAGTGCAGATCAACCATGCTCAAGAAGAGCTTGGAGAAAAAACTGATCTACTTTTACTTCTCTATGTTTTAAAAAAAACAATTTGTCCCTTACATCCATTTTTATAGCTTTCTCAATTGGATAATTGAATTTTGTGGGTATTTCTTTGATTCAACAATAAATTCAAAAACTGTCACAGCAATAGTTAAAATAAACTTGGATGGTTGCATCTTCCAGAAGAGGAAGAAACCTGCGAATGCTCTGTTATACAGCACCAATTAGTGTTGTATTGATTGCACTGTTATCCACAATGTGTACATACCAGCTATAGTCTTATGCTTCACTGCACTTCAGAGGACTGGAGAAAAAGCAGAGCTCCAAATCGTGCAAACTTAGCATGAACCCCTGACTGAGAAGTTTTCATTGGATTGGCAGCAAAGTTAGAGGATGAATCACCCTGAGACAATCTCATGCATTTCCTTGTGTGGAGATCACAAGTGACAATAGCAAAGGTCCAGAACTAGACCACTAAGAACAGGCTGCTATCTCAGTGGGAGGCCCCAAAATGTAAAAAACAAAAAATAATCAGATAAATACCAAGTGTTCAACTCACTGAACAGAGCTGGAAATTATTGTCAAATATCCAAGGCTGCACAAAATGACTCATGATTCCTACAAAATTCCAAATATAAGCATACAGTTCTGAATTGTAAATGTTTCTTGTATCACTGATCTGCTTATTATGATGGATAGATTTCTTTAGAATTAAATTTGTAGTTGAAAGTTTATGGAAGACAGTGCTTATTTAACTGTGAATTAGGGCATTTACCAAGTGGATACAGTCACATGAAACCAGCTTATAGTTCAACAGATTTATCTGAAAAAGGAAGCTTTCAGAGTTCAGCTCCTTTCTTAGGTGTAATGTGAGAGAGACGGTATAAAATACAACATTTATAAGCAGAAAGGTAACAACCTGAAAACTGGTCTCCTCTTGTTGAATCTTTACTCAGTTAGAAAGGAGACGACTAATTAAAATGTAAAATCCAGATTTCTCTCAAGTAATTGTCCTCACATAATTAAAGGTTTTATCAATGTATGCAAGAGGTGATACCTCAGGTCAGAAAATACACTTTAGGTGTGAGGTTTTGCTTAGAATCTGTCTCTGTTTTAAACTGGTGTCTGGCTTATTTTGAGCAAAACAGAATGTATCTGCAACTACACAAATATCTTGGATGAAATCATTCGTGTGTGTCCACCCCAGTCCAACACCAGCATCTCTACATCATGTGGATACAATTGGTTGCAACTTCCTCACATTTATTATTAGAAGCTGGCATGTTTATATACACTTTGAATAAAAATAAATATTCGAGATAAGTTGAGTACTTTATGTATAGTCATACATTTCTCTTTTAGTGGAATGTATGTTAAGTATTCTGATGATGGATCACTGGACTTGAAAGGTTAACTCTGTTTTCTCTCTACAAATGTTTCCAGATCTGTTGAGTTTCTCCAGGAATTTCTGTGTTTTGATTCAGATTTTCAGCATCCACAGTTCTTCATTTAATTTTTATATGTTAAGTATTGTTTGCCTGTACTTTTGCCATAATTTTAGAGCTTACTGTGCCACTTAGTCATACAGCGTGGAAACAGACTTTTCAGTCCAACTAATCCACACTGACCATGTTCTTAAACTAAATTGCACTTGACCCATATCATTCCTAACCTTTCCTATTTGCAAACTTATCCAAATGTCTTTTAAACGTTGTAACTGTCACCAGTTAAATCCACCACTTCCTCTGGCAGTTCATTCTAAACAGTAACCACTATGTGTTAAAAAGTTCCCCCTCGTGTCCTTTTTAAAACCTCCTCCTCTCACCTTAAAAAAAATGGCCTTTAGTTTTTAACTCTCCCACCCTAGGGAAAAGACTCTTACTATTCACCCTATCCATGTCCCTCATAATTTTATAAACCTCTATAAGGTCACCTGCAAACTCCTACGCTCCAGTGAAAAAAGTTCCAGCCTATCCAGCTTATCTTTATAACTCAAATTGTCCAGCCCTGGCAACATCCTGGTAAATCATTTTTGTACGCTCTCCAGCTTGATAATATCCTTCATATAACTCGGTGACCAGAACTGCATGCAGTATTCCAGAAGAGGCCTTACCAACATCTTGAACCAGCTCAACATGATGTCCCAACTCCTATACTCAAAGGTTTTTTGAATGAAGGCAAGCAGGCTAAATGTCTTCTTAACCACCTGTGTACCTGTGATACAAATTTCAAAGAATTATGTACCTGAACCTCTAGGTCTCTCTGTTCTACAGCACTATCCAGGGCCCTACTATTAACTGTATAAATCCTGCCCTTGTTTGTTTTACCAAAATGCAATACCAAACTAAATTCCATCTGCCACTCCTCGGTCCATTGAGCCAATTGATCAAGATCTCTTTGTAATCTTAGATAACTTTTTCCACTGTCAACTATACCACCAATTTTGTTGCCATCCGTATACACTTTGCATGACACTGTCCACAATTTTAATAGAGAACTAACCAATTTCAAAGAAATATTTTGATTATTCTGTTTAAATAGCAGGCAGATGATTTTCATACAAACATATTAAGCACTTATGTCAGTATTGCCTTTGGTAATTATCTGAGTTACAATGTTTTCATGATCTATTTGAAATTAATTTGAAATATAAGGCTGTACCATGTTACGTGAAAGGTGCGGAAACAACTTCCTCTCCAGTTACTTCTGTGAATTTGAATGATTTTGCTAATATGATTTTCTGGAAAATATCCTCAACACTGTTCAGCTTTGGATGGATACAAAGCAGTCTAACACTATTGACAAGTATGTCCCTGCCTGTCAACTCTGCCCCATATATGGTTGGACCTCATCTGTGGAGACAAATGTCCATGAAAATAATTGTTGAAGCCATGTTGTGGTCAGTGGTTTAGCAAAATATATTGTTGGCCACAAAACCCACAAACCCTGCTGACTCAAGTTTGACACATCTGTGTCAAGATCAGCTTAGTCCATTAATAATGTAACATTTATACCTTTCATACAACATATGTGCTTCACCAATTTTCTTATTATTCAAATCACTTTTTATTTAGTTTGTTGAACAAAGCTATCAGTTATACATACCTAAGGAGAGGAGGTGGCTTGGATCGGGTATAATGCAGCTGCTAATCAGCAGTTATCATAAAAATACAAAGATGAAGTTGAAGCATTACTGTTGAAAGGAGAGTGACTTGCATTCAACAAACATATTCACATACTTGCAAACATGTTCTGTACATTATGGGCAAACATCCGATTTTTGTGGGTGTGGGATCACTTACCATTCTGCTCATTGGTTTGTTTGGTGTGTGGAAATCTGCAATCAGTTCAACAAACCAAACATTTACTCCAATAACTCTCATCCTAACTGACCAACAGAAACAACTTACCTGTTCTTACAGTATTTGCCACATAACCAACATCCGAGAATAGTTTACAGGAGATTGGAGTATAAATCGGAAGATAAGGTATTTGAAGAATGTGATTGAAGAAGTTTTTGAGCCTGCAAGTTGACTAACCGCATAAAGGGTCTTCAGAATCAGAGAAAGTGTGCTCAAATGCTGTCCCATTGATTCTGGAGTGAAATCAGGGGAATCGCACTATAGACCAAAGTCAAAGGATTGGAAGTTGAAATGTAGAGCATAAGACAAACAGATGCATGAGTAAGCTGTACAACCCCTTCAGCCTGTCCCAGCATTTAATATGATCATAGCTCACCTTCTACTTTAACTCCACTTCCCCACCCTAGGCTCATTGTTTTGAAACAAATGATAAACTTATGTATGAACAAGAATAGGTGTTTCAGTGCTTGAAAATCATTCTTTCTTTCACTGTCTCTTGATACACTCATTCCATTAAAAACCTAAATATATCAGCCTTGAAAATGTCCATTGACCTGGCCTTTCCTGCTTCAGGGAATCAGAGTTCCAGATATACTCTGTTCTATTTGTGAACAGTGTTTTCTGATTTCCTCACTAAATAACCTAACTTTAATTTTTAGCTTATGCTCGCTTATGGTTGGAGATTGAATTTGCAGACAGGAAACAAGGATAAATTGGTCATTTTCTGAGAGGTAGCCAATGAATAGTGGGGTACTGCAGAGCTCAGTGCTTGGACTCCAGCTATTTGTAATATATATTAATGGTTCAGATGAGAGAACTAAGTGTAATATCTCCATGTTTGCAGATAACACAATGCTGGGTGAGAAGGTATCCTGTGAGGAGGATGCAGAGATGCTTCAGTGTAACTTAGACAAGTCGAGCTAACAGACAAATGCAAGGCAGATGCAGTATAATGTGAATAAATGTGACATTATCCACTTTGTGGATGTGCCAGTGTTGGACTAGGGTGGACAAGGTCAGAAACTACACAACACCAGGTTATAGTCCAACAGGTTTATTTGAAAACACATAGTCCATTCATCAGGTGAAGTGAGAAAGAAGCACACAGAACACAGGATTTATAAGTAAAAGATCAAAGGGTCACACAACTGATGAGGATTTATTAAACAAACTTAAGATACTGTTAAATCTTTAATCAGTTAGAAGGTTTGACTTAATTAATATGTACATGTAAGTCCCTGAATTTCTTTCAAGTCACTGCTCTGAGAGAACTAAAGGTTTTATCAGTGCAAAGAAGAGGTGACATTTTAGGTGAGACAATGCATGTTAGGTGTGAGACCTTGTTTAGAATCTCTGTGTGTTTTGGTTTAGGGTCAGACTGGTTTTATTTCTAAAGTAGGAGTTTATAAAATGCCATATTGACTGTCTATAAATTGTGTGTTTTTTGAACAAAACAGAATGTATCTGCAAATACAAATTCACCCCGTAGATTTATGTGTATGTGTGCGTGCGTATGTGTGCATGCATGTGTTTCTGTGTGTATGTGTGTGTGTGGGAGAGAGAGAGTGTATGCAAGTGTGTGTGTGTGTGTGTGTGTGTGTGAGAGAGAGAGAGGGGGTAAGTGAGACAGAGAGAGAGAGAGTGAGTGAGTGAGTGAGTGAGTGTGTGTGTGTGTGTGTGTGTGTGTGTGTGTGTGTGTGTGTGTGTAAAAGAGAGAGAGAGGGTGTGTGTGTGTGTGGGTGGGGTGGGTGGGGTGGGGGGTGCCGTGCAGACGGAGACTCCAAACCAAAACGCAAACAGATTCTAAACCTAACGTACATTGTCTGATCTAAAATGTCACCTCTTCTTTACATTGATAAAACCTTTAGTTCTCTCAGGGCAGTGACATGAAAGAAATTTTGGAATTTATGTATACATATTAACCAATTAAAACCTTCTAACTGATTAAAGGTTTGACAGCATCTTAGGTTTGTTTAATAATCCTCACCAGTTTTACTTATAAATTCTGTGTTCTGTGCGCTTCTTTCTCACTTCACCTGACGAAGGGGTTACACTCCGAAAGCTTGTGTTTCCAAATAATCCTGTTGGACTATAACCCAGTGTCGTGTGATTTCTGACATTATCCACTTTGACTGCAAAACCAGATTATTGTCTGAATGGTGATACATTGCGAAAGAGAGAGGTTCAATGAGGTGTGGGCGTCTTTTTATACCAGTTGTTGTAAGCAAGCATGCAGGCACAGCAGAGGGTGAACAAAGCTAGTGGCATGTTGGCCTCCATAACAAGAGAATTTGAATACTGGAGCAGGGCCTTGTGAGACCACACCTGGAATATTGTGTGCATTTTAGTTCTGTTTATCAGAGGAAAGATGTTCCAGCTATGGCGGGAGTGCATTGAAGGTTTACCAGACTGATTCCTGGAATAGCAGCACCGACACTTGAAGAGAGACTGGATTGATTAGGAGAAGATTCACTGGAGATTAGAAAAATAGAGTGGAGACCTTATAGAAACCTATAACATTCTAACATGGTAAATGCAGGAAGGATGTCCCCAATGCCCAGGGAATCTAGAACTTGGGGAACAGTAGAAGGATATTGGAAGTACGTTTAAGTCTAAGATGAGGAGAAATTTCTTTATCCAGAGAGTGGTAAGCCTATGAAATTCTCTGCTATGGAAAGTAGTTGAGGCCACAACATTGAATATTTTCAATAAGGAGTTTCATGTAGGCCATAGGGTCAAAGGGATCAAAGGGTATGGGAGAAATCAGGGGCAGGATACTGAATTTGATGATCAGGTATGGTTGTATTGAATGGCAGAGTGGGCTTAAAGGGCTGAATGGCCTGCTCCTGTTCCAATTTTCTAAGTTTCTAGGATTCTATGTTCTTACCCCCAGTTCTAGATTTCCACATCAGAGGATATAGTTTATTTTTAACTGAATTCCTGGATCATTTCCTTAATCACCTCAGTGAAATCCACCCTCAATCCTCCAAACTCAAGGGAATGCATGCCTGTTGATGCAGCCTGTCCTTATCTTTGATCTCTTAAGCCTTGTTAACCCCAGGGGAATCTGCAATGGGGTATTCCTGACCCAGCCATTCCTTGAGATTCAGCGGCAATATCTGAATGTAATAATCCGGCTGTTGTTTAACTAAAACTCATGGCAGCAATCACTTCCTCATTTTGAATTCTAACTCTTTTGCGAGAAAGGCTCACATTTCACTTGACATATCGATTAATTCTGTACCCTTCCACTAGGAAGGTACATGGATATTTGAATCTTTTGGCTGCAATTCAGCTTTGATTGTCTCATCAATAAGAATTTTTTTTTTTTTTTTTGTCTTTCTCAGATCTGATGTAGATAACCTCACCTTTCCCCACATTAAACTTCAGCAGTCGTAGTGTTGTCCACTTACTGAATTTGTCATTTGCCTTTACATATCTTCCTACCACCACTCACACAATGTTATGCACCTCTCAATGTAGTTTCATTTGTAAAATTGTGTTCCATAATGATTAAATGATAAATGCAGGCTTGGACATGAGGTCAAAACCCCTGCTCTTGTTCTGTTAGTGTCATAGAATCACTACAGTGTCGAAACTGGTAATTTGGCCCATCAAGTCCACACCAACCCTCCAAACTGCACCCCACCCAGACCCATCCCATCCTTGTAACCCTGCATTTACCATACTAAATCCACATATCCTGCACATCCCTGAATACTATGGGCAATTTAGCATGGCCAATCCATCTAACCTGCACATCTTTGCACTGTGGGAGGAAACCAGAGCTCCTGGAGGAAACGAACGCAGACACAGAGAGAACATGCAAACTCCAGACAGACAGTCACCCGAGGGTGGAATCAAACCTAGGCTCCTGGTGCTGTGTGGCAGCAGTGCTAACTACTCAGATACCATGCTGCCCTTTCTTTCTATGTTCCTGACTATACTTTTACTCTGTCATGTTCCTTGATTTTGAAACTGTGTTGACTGCTTCAGGCCGACTCCACCCAGGTCCAGTTGGGTTGAGGTGGTGCCGATCCCAGCAGTACACTTTCTTCCTGTCCCAGTACTAAACCTTTTACATTTTTCAACAATTCAGACAAGACACCAGTTCAACATTGCATTAAGAACATTGCATTGCATTGTATTGATTTAACACTCCCACATTACTTCATTGAAGTTCCAGCCTCGATTATCTTCTCAAATCTATGGACTGAGGCTTGAACCCACAACTCTTCAACTCAAAGATGAATCCTAATGAACTAGAGATAAAATGCATCTAATTCTTCCATGTATAATGAATAAGGACAATTGTGGTATTAAATTTCCCCCTTTCCTTCACATCTTAGTCATTTGCAGTGATGTCTATGTGTTTTTAGAATGACTATTTTCACCTTTTTGAGTGTTGTGATTATAAAAGATAGGCACAAATAGGTTTTCAAGAGAATTTTTATCAAAAGCAAGAACAAACATTTATTTACATGGTACCTAAATCTAAATATTCAATTCCCCAAACACACAAATAACACGCAGAAGAAAAGATGACTTCTAAAGATGACTTATACGCTTAGATTATTGGTAGAATATTAATATAATAACAAAAAAAACAAATCATGTGTTCTAAGTACACAATATAAGATAAAAAATTTGCAGATTTAATAGATTCCTTCTCCTTATCTTTGAAGATATGTGAAGGTTGAAAGTTTCTGAACTTTTCGTACAAAGTGTGGTGAAGTTTCTGTAGAAAAGAGGCATACCAAGTCAATGGAGAAAACACAGCACCTCTGAGCTGCCAGGGTGTTAGAGCTGTGTCTATTTTGCCACATCCTAAATGGGGCCCTTGCAGGTCCTTGGTATGATAAGAAATGTTATTTCAAGTCCATTTAAACAGTATGGCCACAGAATCAATACGTTCATTTTCCTCACAGATGATACAATATAGAAGCCATTGCAATGGAAAATGAATGGTGGCCATATATAATGGTTTATGATGAACGTGGGTTCTTCGTATTGCTTTGCTAGGTTTTAAAATTGATGATACTGAATCCGAGACATGATTGTATTTCAATTTCTGTTGATATCTAGAAAATAAGCACTTAATGAAGTGACATCACATTTTGAATGCTATTTCTACTTTCAGCGACATGAATTATCCCCCATTTGTGCAGAAATCACAAAATGGCACCCAATCTCCTTAACTTCAAGTTGGGGCAAGGTAATTTGTTTATATTCCATGCTGTTATTTTAAAACTAAAAATGTCCAATCAACTTGGACATATGATACCAGCATGACATGTTCCTGAAATAATAATAGAAGCAATTAAGTCCAGATAAATGTATACTTGACCCAAACAGGGCATTCCAGTTTCTCAAGCCATGTCTCATTACCTCCCATTCTTAATCCAAACATAACACTTAAATGCGAAATCCCAACACAAGCATAAAATATTCCTTAATTATCTGCTCCATAATACTTAGCACACCAGATATAATCAATCAACTGCTAAATTTTGTTGAAAAACAGTAAAACATTGTCAGATTCAATGGGAGGAATGTTTTTAATTGCGGCATAGGGGAATTAAAGACATTCAACATAGACCAGATCCAATAGAAATACCATACTGTCTCCTGTTTATTAGATTCCTTACTTTGGGTTTCTACCTCACCGAAAGAAAAACTCCAGCAATGTTAATGGCAAATTCTGTGGTTTGATTTTTTTTATTTTACATTTTCAGATGTTCTAATTCTACATATGAAATTTTTTTCTGAGTAGGCCCTTAACAACAGGAACATCAGAGGATCATAGTAACAGGTCTTGGAGGTTCAGTTCATCAAGTTTACTTTGCCATTCAATGCGATCATTGCTAATTGAACACTTCAATGTCTTTTACCCACACAAAACTCATAACCCTTTGCACGATTGGCAATCAACAATCTATCAACCTCTACTTTATACATCTCTAAGACTAAGCTTCCACAGACCTCTGGTGCAGAGAATTTTAAAGACTACAACACGCTGAGTAAAAGAAAATTCTCCTCATCTTGATCCTAAAACCTTCCCTGTATTTTAAAATTATTTCTTCTGGTTCAAGGCTCCCCAGTCTGCATCTACCCTATTTGTTCCTTTTAATATTTTATAGATTTCTACGTGATCACCTTTCATTCTTTCACTTCAAAATTCTAGAGAATACAGGCTGAGTTTGCCCAACCTCTCTTCTCATGACAGCCTAGCCATCTGGGAACAAGGCTGGTAAGCCTTTATTGTACGCAATCAATGGCAATATTTCCAAAGCTAATGAGATCAAAACTGCACACTGCATACTGTACTCCAGGTGAGGTCTAACTAAGCTCTCATACAATTGAATCAAAACTTCATTACTCCTGTTCTCAAATCATCTGCAATAAAGTCTAACCTTCTATTAGCCTTCCTAATGGTTTCTGCACCTGCGTGTTAATCTTCAGTAACTGATCCATAAAAACACCTAGTCCCTTTTCAGATCTGCACTTTTTAACCTCTCATCATTTAAGAAAAACTCTGCACATCTGTGGATAATCTCAAAGTTTAATATGCTATATCCCATCTACCATGTTCTTACTCACTCACAAAGCCTATCTAAATCCTCCTGAAACTAATTTACATCTCACTCATAAGGTACATTCCTGCTTAGCTTCATACCATCTGCATTTTTGGAATTGTTACATTTGGACACCAATTTCAAATCACTGCTGTATATTGTGAACAGTTGAGATGCAAGTACTGATTCTTGTGGTACCCCTAGTCACAGTCCATCTATGAAATGACTCCTTTATTTTTACTGTCTGTTTTCTGTTTCTTAGCCAATCGTTGATCCATAGTATTACATTATCACCTATGCCATGTGCTTTAATCTTGCCAACCAACATCCCGTAGGGGAACTTATCAAAAACATTCTAAAAATCAAGTATACTAAGACCAATTGACTTCATTTTATCAATTTTGTTTAACAATACCCTCAAAATAGTCCAAGTTTGTCAAATACAATTTTTCATTCATAAATCCATGCTAACTATGCTCAATCAAATCATTTTTTATCCAAGTCTGTAATTATGAAATCATTTATTATAGATTCTGACACTTTTTCTTTTGCTGATGTAACCTTATGGGTTTGTGGTTCCTTATCTTTTATTTTGCTCCTTCTTAGATAGTGTGATAATATTTTCTAGCTTCCAACTTGAAGGATTCGTTCGAGGGTCGATGGAGTTTTGGAAGATGATCACCAATTCATCATCTATCTCGACAGGCACACCTTCAACACTCTGGGGTCTGGACTATACGGTCCCAGGGACTTACCAACTTTCAGCGTTATTAATGTCTCTAGGACAATCTTTTAACTTATATTAAATTTCTTCAATCCCCTAGTCACTTGGATCACTAATTCTGGGAGATTTCTTGCATCTTCTTCAGTGAAAACACAAGGTAATCATTTAGCTTGCCCACCAATTTTCTATTCCCTATTTAAATTCTCCTGACTGTTTGTAATGGATCCTTATTCATTTTAGCCAATTGTTTCCGTTATGCATGCCTGTAAAACATTTTACAGTTTATTTTATGTTGTTTTTCTAGATTGCATAAATAATCTCTTCCTCCTTTTCCATTTTTATAGAGCTTCTCCTTTGTAATGTTCCAAAAAAATTCCCAACACTCAGATTTATTACTATTTCTGGCCACTTTGTAAAACTTTTCTTTCAATTTTGGTTAATTCTTGCTTCCAATCAAATATTTCAATTAGACTGGAAACTCAAGAGGCTTTACTGAGATAGTAGGAACTGCAGATGCTGGATAATCTGAGATAATCTGAGCTGGATGAACACAACAGGCCAAGCAGCATCATAGGAGCAGGAAGGCTGACGTTTCGGGCCAGACCCTTCATCAGAAATGGGGGAGGGGAAGGAGGTTCTGAAATAAATAGGGAGAGAGGGGGAGGCGGATTGAAGATGGATAGAGGAGAAGATAGTTGGAGAGGAAACAGACAGGTCAAAGAGGCGGGGATGGAGCCAGTAAAGGTGAGTGTAGATGGGGAGGTAGGGAGGGGATAGGTCAGTCCAGAGAGGACGGACAGGTCAAGGGGGCGGGATGAGATTAGCAGGTAGGAGATGGGGGTGTGGCTTGAGGTGGGAGGAGGGGATAGGTGGGAGGAAGAACAGGTTAGGGAGGCTGGGACGAGCTGGGCTAGTTTTAGGATGCGGGAAGGGGAAGGGAGATTTTGAAGCTTGTGAAATCCACATTGATACCATTGGGCTGCAGGGTTCCCAAACGGAATATGAGTTGCTGTTCCTGCAACCTTCGGGTGGCATCGTTGTGGCACTGCAGGAGGCCCAGGATGGACATGTCGTCTGAGGAATGGGAGGGGGAGCTGAAATGGTTCGCGACTGGGAGGTGCAGTTGTTTATTGCGAACCGAGCGTAGGTGTTCTGCAAAGCGGTCCTCGAGCCTCCGCTTGGTTTCCCCGATGTAGAGGAGGCCACAACGGGTACAGCGGATGCAGTATACCACATTGGCAGATGTGCAGGTGAACATCTGCTTGACGTGGAAAGTCTTCTTGGGGCCTGGGATGGGGGTGAGGGAGGAGGTATGGGGGCAGGTGTAGCACTTCCTGCGGTTGCAGGGAAAAGTGCCGGGTGTGGAGGGAAGTGTGGAGCGGACGAAGGAGTCACAGAGAGAGTGGTCCCTCCGGAAAGCAGATAAGGGTGGGGAGGAAAAAATGTCTTTGGTGGTGGGGTCGGATTGCAGATGGCGGAAGTGTCGGAGGATGATGCGTTGGATCCGGAGGTTGGTGGGGTGGTATGTGAAGACGAGGGTGATTCTTTTTTGGTTCTTATTGCATGGACGGGGTGTGAGGGATGAGTTGCGGGAAATGCGGGAGACACGGTTGAGGGCGTTCTCGACCACTGAAGGGGGGAAGTTGCGGTTCTTGAAAAACAAGGACATCTGAGATGTACGGGAGTGGAATGCATCATCCTGGGAGCAGATGCGGCGGAGGCGAAGGAATTGGGAATAGGGGATGGCATTTTTGCAGGAAGGTGGGTGGGAGGAGGTGTATTCTAGGTAGCTGTGGGAGTCGGTGGGCTTGAAATGGATATCGGTTTCTAGGTGGTTGCCCGAGATGGAGACAGACAGGTCCAGGAAGGAGAGAGAGGTATTAGAGATGGTCCAGGTGAACTTAAGGTTGGGGTGGAAGGTGTTTGTGAAGTGGATGAACTGTTCGAGCTCCTCGTGGGAGCACGAGGCGGCGCAGATACAGTCATCAATGTAACGGAGGAAGAGGTGGGGTTTACGGCCAGTGTAGGTACAGAAGAGGGATTGTTCCACGTAACCTACAAAGAGGCAGGCATAGCTTGGGCCCATGCGGGTACCCATGGCCACCCCCTTTGTCTGTAGGAAGTGGGAGGAATTGAAAGAGAAGTTGTTGAGGGTGAGGACGAGTTTGGCTAAGCGGATGAGGGTGTCAGTGGAGGGGGATTGCTTGGGCCTGCGGGACAGGAAGAAGCGGAGGGCCTTTAGGCCATCTGTATGGGGAATGCAGGTGTATAGGGATTGGGCGTCCATGGTAAAGGTGAGGTGTTGGGGACCGGGGAATTGGAAGTTCTGGAGGAGCTGGAGGGCGTGGGTGATGTCACGGATGTAGGTAGGGAGTTCCTGGACCAAGGGGGAGAAAATGGAGTCCAGATAGTTGGAGATAAGTTCGGTGGGGCAGGAGCAGGTGGAGACAATGGGTCGACCAGGGCAGTCAGGTTTGTGGATTTTGGGAAGGAGATAGAAGCAGGCGTTGCGGGGTTGGGGAACGATGAGGTTGGAGGCCGTGGTTGGGAGGTCACCTGAGGTGATGAGGTTGTGGATGGTTTGGGAGATGATGGTTCTGAGTCCTACTTCTCAATCACAGGCCGACAACATAGAACTACACTAAACAAATCTCTTGAAAATTCCATATCAAAACTGTGTGCCAAACATGTGTGACATGTCCACTGGATTATCAACTTTCATACGTTAAACTGAAATCTTGATTGTTTTGCTTCGTGGCTTTGAAGAATAAGAAAAAATACTTCAGACTCCATCCGTTGGAAGTTTGATCTCTGTTGATTTGTATTCCACAGTACCTTAAACAAGTTGCAGCGCATTAAAGCAATGATTTTCTGAATTGTTAAACAGATATAATTTGCTGCCACATAAAGGATGATGAGCATGATGTCCAAGAAGGTGATGCTTATATGGCAAGTCTTGTCTTAACTGAGCTTCAAACACAACGAAAATATTTTGGAGACTGTTTTGAAAAGTGAAAATACAGAGATTAGCACAAAAAGGAACTTTGTATTCCATTATGCTGCTTCAGGAGAACTGTGGAAATTCTCATCTCATACAACAATAAATCCCACAACTAGGAATTTTCCTTGGGTTTCAGTTCATGGCCAGCCAAGTGTTCAGAAACCAGATGGTTTGCCAGCAATTGGCAAAGCTACTCTTGATGACATTAAGCAGAGCAATCTAATAATAAGACCTTTGAACCACTAATGATTGCTGCTTAGAAGGACTCAAGCTTCCTGCCATCCTATCCAGATTTTTGAATGCTATCACAAAGTGAATAAAAATAACAAGAAATAGAGGTAGGCTGTTTCTTCTTAAAACTCAGCTGTTTAAATTCAAAAATTAGTTTTGTAACTCACTTCCACACTCCATAACACCCTGACGTTTGCACCAATTTAGAGGCTGACATAGGACTTGAGGTAGAATTTTGATATCAAGTCCTTACTTGATTCTCTAAGCATAACATCCCAAATTACGTTGACTTGCTCGATCACTGCGGAAAGTGACTGAAGACTTTAAAGATGATTCAATACTAAAATTCAAACTTCTCAGTGAGGTTCTTCATCTCAACAGAAAGGAAGTACTTCACTGTTGGTGGTTCTATCTTTCGGATGCAATGTGTGAAGGTAAACTCAAGCCTGCTTTCTCAGATTGTTGTAAAAGACCCAATTGGCAATCATTAATGAAGAGTAGAGGAACACTACTGATGCCTTGGTTAACATTTACCTCTAAAAATATCATTTAGAAAAATACTTAATCCTATCTCATTATTCTATGCAGCTCCTTACTGTATGTAAATTAGCTGATATATTTTCCTCCAATAGAGACTACTCTTTGAAAAGGCTTCATCAGCTGTGAGGAATTTTCCCACGTTCTAAAGTGACAATAGCCACTCAGTGAATATAAGTTCTTGTGTCATTTATTCTGTTGTTTCACCAGTTAATACATAGCCCAGAACTGAAATCTTTTCAGCTTAATTTCAATACATTATTGTAATATATGATTTGTTTTGAAGGATTTGAGTTTCAGTTTAAAGCATCTTCATACCAAAACTTTCTGGTACAGTTTCATGATTTGTAGAACAGAAGTCGACTTCAGATTTTTAAAAATTTGACGGAATGTTATTATTAATTTGAAACCTCCCACCTCAAAGATAAAACATATTTGGGGCGAATGATTGGCCAAATTATACAACAATTTGCAGCCTAATTAACTTTTATCACTGTTGCATTCCTGAGAATAATAAATTGTGGAATTTCCCCCAGAGCCTGAAGGCTGTGATTAGTTTGTCTGTAAGTCAAAGAGCTATTTGGTGATATTATGAAGTGTGCAAAAGTAGGACAGAGGCTAAGCATGACATTTTCCAGTAAGTGTAGCTCACAAAGAATAATGCATTGCATTAAATGTCAAGGCCATGGCACTTGTGTTCAATCCACCCACATAGTCTGGCTTTTGAGTAGTAGGCTAAATACTTCATGTGCAATAAAATGGAGTATTAGAGTAGCAGGTGAAAGTGTTAGCCTGCATTTTATCATTTATATCAATTAAGTTCATTTTTTTTCTTTTGTCTACTTTCCCCCAGTCCTTGTCTCAGTGGCAGAACTCTCGCTTTTGAGGCAGTGGTTATGAGTTCAAGCTGCCCCACACTATAGTCTTGAATCCATAATTTAGACTGATGCCTAAGTGCAGTGTTATAGTTGTACTTCATTGTTGTAATGGGAAAATCACTGTGGAGTCCTGTTTAGATTCAGAGTTGTACCTGGATGTAACAGGAAAGTGTGACTTTACCCAGTAATATGTTAAAATGACACTTTTATTGGATATAACAATAATAGTATAACTATTATAATGAACGTAATGAAGGACATGAGTCCTCCGGATTTTGCCCAACTTTAAAATATAAGTTAAAGCAGGTTCATCCATTCAGAGTAATTTCTAAAATTTTCCTTTGGGGTTTCAAAACTTGCGGAGGTCATTGTATGAATTCAGTTACTGATGGCAACCGCTGATACTTTTTAATTTTACGTTGTTGTACAATTAATTGAACAAACCAACACATCTGATATGATTCAAATCCGTTGACAAATATTCACACTCAAATGCGAATCCATGCAGGTGGTCATGATATCATCAAAGCTTTTATTTATTAACTTGGTATGTTGCTGTAAGCAAAATAAACTTTCTAGGATTCAGCAATGCGCTCTCTCTCTCTCGATTCTTTTAGCTGTTCTGGATGTTGTGGAATGTTATGACCAGATCATTCCAGAAATCCCCATATTGTCCTTTCATTTGTCTTTAGCATTGGATTCTGTGAGACTGTGATGATAGTTACTCATCAGTTCGCAGTCATCAATTTTGACAGGTGTTTCTTGGTAAAGCGAAGGTAATTTTGGAAACAGGGCATGGTATGATGGTAACACCTTATTCCCACTCTCCTACATATGATGTGTGTATCAGCTTTAGATCAACTTGAAAAACTTTCATTCCTCATTTCTGATGGTGGGCTGACACATTAACGATGCTGTCTTTCAGATGTTATTTTAAACAAAGGCCTGTTGTTTTCTCTCAAGCAAGTACAAAATGCTTCCTAGACCTTCTTAACGAACAGCAGAAGTAAATCATCCAACACCACAAGGACAGATTATCTGGTAATTTAGCTCATTGTTTGCAGGACCTTAATGTGAGCAGTTTGTGTTCTCCTACAATGGTTCAGTGACCACATTTCAATAGCTCTTCACTGGCTGTGAAGCACTTTGGTATATCATAAAGTTACGAAAACTGCTATTGCATTCTTTCTTTAAATACAAAACCTGTATATTTATTATAACTGAAGGCTTGGCATTTTAATCTAGTCTACTACAGTTGATCTATTGGATGACTTATCAAAAGACATCTTCACTGCTATGATTATTCATACTTTGTGGGATCACATAAATAATTTCTTTTTTTTCAAATTGATCTGCTCAGTATTTGTGCCTCTCTCCATGAATCACCAGCATTATAATGCCCGTGGCTGGCAGTTACATTTGAAAGTAAAGGTAATGAATGTAACAAATAGGCTGTTCTTCCATTAATGTCAACTATGGTATTATTGCCAATACCTTATTTAGGAAGAGTGAAACTCCCAGGGAACTGTATTTAGTGGAGATTTGCTTTGAATACTAATTGTAGTGAAAGCAGAAACATATTTTTTATACAATCACGTACAATTTCACTGCATTTGGCTAGCATTAGGTGTTATCTCCGTCTGTTAGTGACCTTGTCATGTTTGAGTCAGTTGGTGGTGAGGTCAAGTCCTATTTCAGGACCTAAGCACAACAATTAAGAATAATACTCCAGTGCAGGTCTGAGGGAGTGTTACACTTTTAAAAGGGCTGACTTTTGAGTGAGACATTGAATCATGTCCGTATGTGTCCTGTCAGGTGCTGATTTCAAAGAAGAGCTAGGTAGTTTTATTTTCATTGCACTGGATAATACTTATCCTGCAATCAGCATCGTAAAAAACAGATTATGTGGACATTACCACATTGCTGTTTGTGGGGGGTTTAATGTGTAGAACATTGTTGGCACATTACAACAATGACATCACTGCCAAAATATTTCATTGACGCAAGGCAATTTGATGCATCCTGAGGTAGTAAAAGGCATTTCATGATGTAAATAGGAGTCTTTCTTTTTTTAAACAGAGGAACATACAAAAATATGAATTAAGAGCAGGAGTAAGCGATTTAATCCCTCAAGCCTCCACCAAAATTGGATAAGATCATGGCTCAATGGGGCCTCTACTTTCCTTTACCATTTTACCATTTAATTCCCTTGCTAGTAAATAATCTGTCTAACTCAGTCTTAAAAAATATTCCATAACTCTACCTCTGTTGCTTTCTGGGGATGGGAATTCCACAGATCACAAACCTCTGAGAGAAAACTTGCCATAAATGAGAAGCCTCTTTTTTTAACGGTGTTCTCCAGTTCTAGTATTTCCTGCAGGACAGACCCTTCAGCACCCACCCTGTCTCAGAATCTAACCAGTTTCGAGAAGTTCAGCTCTCATTCGTTTAAAGTCCAACAGTTTGGAGATATAGGTCAAACTTGTCCAATATAGTGAAAAACAGAGTAAACAATTCCTTCACTATAAAATGGAAAATATGTAGTGGCATTTCAAGTTTTAAAGATTTTATCATTTTTAAAGGCACCGTTTAAAACAGATGCAATTGTGTTGCAGCTTATCACGCCTTCCAGAAACATCACATTCAATGAACTGTAATGATGATTATTTTACAGCAAAAAGCAATATATTTTAAAATAGTTGCCAATAACTGGCATAATTGCTTTACTCATTTTATAGATTTGCTTCTGGTACCATTGAAAATATTGACCATATTTCAAGTAACTTTTTGTCAAACTCTTCAACAGAATTTTATTTCTGCATGATACGCAGTTGGCTAAAGTGAAAGAAACCTGCCTTAAAGCTGTTCTAAAAAGATCTAGTTGAACAAAATTGTGGCGATCCCAATACTCACACTGTGTTAACCTCAGTCTTCTTTTCCACTCTTAGCATCTTTCTGTAAATAATAATCCTTGGTGAAGCATTCCAACATGCATTCGTATGCAAGAAAAATAAGGTTGGTAATTGTTAAAGAATGTAACAATTGCATTTCTCAACTTGTGTAAATCTCTCTTGCCTGTGAAAACCGCAAGAATACTTTTCAATGGTTAATAACATTGCACAATTGACAAGCATTGTACATTCACCAAACAACTGCAGGCAGGGGTGTTCACAGTTTGGCTTTGATATTAATCCACCAGAGACAGATGGCCTACAATGAGTAGTTATTCCACTGTAAAAACAAATGTCAATAATTCATTTCTAGAAAGTTTTCAGTGGATTTCAATAATGGAATCTCTGTTACAAGCTGATGTATTAAATCAGGAAGATAACGGTGCAGTCTGAAGAATAGGATGTTCACGGTTGAAAGACACTGACTATTCTTTCATTTGTAAAACTTGAAAATGCACAACAGATTTGGCAGCATTTTTGGAGAGCTAAACTTAGGGCTGAATCTCCTGATATTTTGCCCAAGTGTAATTTTCATCAAGGCTCATAGAGGGTTTCCCTCTGTAAGACTCAGCACAATTTCACATGTGATCATTCCAAACCCATTTCATTAACCACCTCCTATGCCTCTATGGCACTCTTCTCATCTGATGTTGGCCTGATTGTCCCTCTCACTGTAGCCAGAAGTATTTGCTGCTGTTGGAATATCTGACTGTATCCAGCATCCCTGCTACTGGGAAAGCCAGCCTTACGCCCAGTCAAGTTGCCCTTTGTGAGTGTAGTGGCACAAGAGCACTACATGGCATGGCTGACACTACCTTGCACATCCAACACCTACCCTGGTGTAAGTGTCACACACTCTGCATTTGCCTCCCTCAACACAAACAAACTGTTTGCAGGTTGAGCACCAAGGTGCTATCAATTTTATTCAAACTCCTCATCCTCCGCCTCAGATGACTCCTCCAACTCTAATTGTGCAGAGCATAGCATGCAAGACACATTGTCTGGTGTGTACTGCAATGCCCCAACGGGATGGTCTAAGCATTGGAACCTTATCTTCAGGAAGCCCAGGGTTTTCTCCAAATGGCCCTGGTTAAATAGTGGGCAACAAACACAGAAAACACTGAAGAAACTCAGCAAATCTGGCAGCTTCTGTGGAGAGAAAAATTCTTTCTTTCTCAAATGCTGCCAGACCTTCTGAGTTTCCCCAGTATATTTTGCATTTGTTTCAGATTTCCAGCATATGCAGCATTTTGCCTTTAGAGGAATCTGTGAGGGGACCATATGAAACAGACAAGTCCTTAGTAATGTGAGCAGTCAGCATGGTTTTCTCTTACAAATGATGACTTAACAGACTCCTCCATGTAGTGTGATATGAAGCATTCCAATAAGAAGGGCCTGGAATGACTCCACATGGAACTTAGCCATTGGTCTACCATGAACTTAATTTTTGCAATAACCTTTGATGTCGCATTTTTTCAATTGCATTCTGGAAATCCAAGAACAGTATGTCTACAACTTGCTTTTATTCACAACTCACTTTACTCTTTCAAGTAATGCCAATAAATCAGTTAACATGATTTCCTTTTGCTAAAACCATGCTGACTCTTCCTGTTGACATCAAGCTAGCTGATCTGTAGTTTCTTATTTTCTACATTTCTCCCTTCTTGAAAAGAGGGGCTACATTTGTTACTTCCCAATGAAGAAGTGAGGGTCAGTTGGGTTTATTAACAATCCAATTGACCATAGTAATATACTGCCCAGGCTGTTATAAGTTTGGCAAGAGAGAATGACAAGAGTGGGCAGCCAATATTTTTAAAAGTGTACAAAAGGCCAAGAAAGAAGGAGGGGATGTTATTTTTGGAAGTCAACATTTGTGCATCAGGGCAATAGGATCCCCATTCCTCCTGATCTACCTGCTCTCCAAAATATACCTTGTGCCCCCATTCCTAAGGTGGCTAAGACATCCCTGTTCAATACCTGTTACTTATCTCATTTCTGTTTGAATTTCCTTTCTTTCTGGGACAGCTGGTAGTTCTGGCAGCACCCACTATTGTGTTTTTGGCACAGTTGGGACTGCAGGAGTGCTGAGGGATTGCACATACACAGTGCACTATGCCCACAGGACGGGTTTCTCCATGCTTGGACAAACGCCCACTGAAGCGAATGTGGTAATACGGCCTGCCGCCTGGTAAAATTCTGCTCAATGGTTTTGAAATAACTCTTTAGGCTGGTATCCCATCACCAAGTCACCCTTTATTTACAAGTGGAGAGTCCTCGACACTGATCCAGCTTGCCCAGAGTCAGCTCTCAGAGAGAACAGAACTTCTGACGCTCCTGTTCTTAACTGTCAGCCAGGGCTCCTTGATTGGACCAGATTAATAGTCAGGAGACTCATATTCTATGAGGTCCACCTGTCTGACCTCATGACAATTACTTCATCCCTGTCCCTCTGAGTCCAAGGATATAGGCCAGTTCTTTTTTGGTATAGCTCCTCCTGGGGCGTTTTAGCACCACGTCAGGTTCCTCCAACTCTGTCTCTGATACAGGTGGTGTACAATAGCTTCCTTCTTGTGCCCACAGCGTCTCGGACAAAATTTATTCTCCTCTTGGCAAAGGCATCGAGACAATGACATCCACCGCGTTCATCCCAGATTCAGAGGTATCTTCAATGCTTGATGGAGAGGGAGAGCCCATTGGTTCCAGAAGTTGGAAAGATTGTCAATAAGCCAGGCACATTATGCTCCCACACCATTTGTGAGTTTGCAGCTATTGTCCAAGTGCTTGTTCAGGACCATTGTACCTACCCGAACTTTATACGTCACTGGACCTCAACTTGCATCAACCATGCTTCTTACCCATGCAGGGCCATTCCCGTTAGGCCTACACCAAACTTCGTCCCGAAAGTAAACAGCCTCTCTCGCTTAGCAGGGTTTGTGTCCAGTATTGGTGTTCCTGATGCTGTTTCATCCTCTTCCCCAGTCTGGATAGATCATATTTAACCTGGTGCAGAGTCTTCTCCCCATTAGGAACTCTGATGGAGCTATTCCTGTAGTTTCATGAGGGGTGGTCCTATAATCAAACAGGAACCAGGACAGTTTGGAATCTAGTGAAGCTATAGGCTGTTTCTTTAAGTCTGCCTTCAAAGTTTAGATACTCTTTCTGCCAGACCATTGGATGATGGATAGTATGGAGTTGTCCTTATATGATGAATATCATTTAACTTTAGGAAACACTCAAATTCCTTGCTAGTAAACAATGGCCCATTATCTGTGACCATAGCTGCAGGGACTTCTTGTATTGCAAAAGACACACACAGATTTTTTCATCGCCGTCCCCTTGTTTGATGAACAAACTCTAGCCATTTTAAGCAGGCATCCACAATGACTAAGAACATTTAGCCCATGAAAGGACTGGCATAGTCAATGTGTAACCAAGTAAATGCCTCTGTTCAATGACATCATTGAAAATGCAGAGTTAGTTTTCCACGTTTTCTAAAGATAGCCAGCTCTATTTCACTGCATTATCTCTAAACTCTTCCACTGTCTGTAAACGATCAGCCTTTTCGCCAGTACTGGCTGAGCAGAAAAAAATTGAAAAGACCAAACCCATTGGCCCATTACCAAATCGCCAGACTTGGCTCGGGAGAAATATTGTCAAGGGGTTGGACTTTCCTACTGCTGAGGTGGAGGGAGGTGTCGGGGTGAGTGTTGAAAGTGTGAGGCACACATACTGCCCCGTATAACAAAACAGAGGCACTCTTAGAGGCTGTCAAGGCAGGTGGGCTACATGACCCAACTTAATGCTCTGGATCTTTTAATTGTATTTTTTTTGTTTTACATTCTGCCACTGTTTTCTCTCTATCTCCTTTCATCCAATTTCTCCTTTCCTCTTCCTTTTTGTACCTGTTCTAACATTGAATTCACTCGCCCTTTAATTTACGTTTCTGGCATCAGAAGACTCGAGGACATCAGCTGGGACAAGGGGCTGGGGAAATTCTGAAAGAAATGGATTGGGGTACAGTGAGACAATTTGACCTCCACACTGCATGGAAGAATCATTAGCTGCCTGTTTGCCTTGAAATCCAACAGCTTCTTCAATTGAAAACACATTGCCCATCCTTCACTGTTGTTGCAATTCTGAAACTCCTTCCCTCATAGCATGGTGAGCATCCTGTCATTACATTCAATGCTGAGGTTCCACATTATTCACCACCCCCAGTTTCTCAACGCCATGGACAACAAATGCTGGCCTTGCCAATTCCACTTGGATCTCCATTTCAAATAAGAGACGTACAATTACATTTTACTTAATGTCTGCAGGGATTTAAGTGGTGGTGAATATAAACAGTCATTTTTAAAAAAATCGCTTTTTGTGACAAACAGTGGCTCAGTGGCTAGCACTGCTGTCTCATAGCACGAACGACTTGGCTTTGATTCCAGTGTCTAGCAACTGTCTGTGTGGAGTTTTTGCATTCTCCCCGTGTCTGCATGGGTTTCCTCTGGGTGCTTCGGTTTCCTCCTACAGTCCAAAGATGTGTGGGTTGGGTGGATTGTCCGTGTTAAATTGCCCATAGTGTCTAGGGATATGCAGGCTAGGTAGATTAGCTATAGAAGGTGTAGGGTTACAGGGATAGGGTAGATGGGCGTGTCTGGATGGGATGCTATTTGGAGGGGCAGTGTGGACTAGATGGGCCAAATGGCCTGGCCCACACTGTAGGGATTCTATGAATCTTTTCTAAAATGTACCTGGTTAGCACCCTGCATAGTAAGAAACAAAAGCCCTGAAAGCAGACAAAAGGTCATTGGGTCTGAATGGTCACACAGTCATCTGACAACTCTTTGCTTTTGCATAATCATGGCAGCAGCACCAAATCATCAAAATGAAATGGATTAATGTCTCTGTTTAAATATTGGAGAGTAGATAAATTGTGCTAGGAGTAATTTTAACCCTCACTGTCTGTGCATGACCATTGGAGAATCTGTCCTAAGGTTGCCTTGTTGAAATTAGGCACATGCAGGAATGCGAAGCAAGTTCAAATTTCAGAAGCTAGCATCATTTCCAGTCCACTGTGAGTTGGAAAAACAAAGTCCAAACACATTGAAAATATATTCAAAATAGAGAGTTATAGTAATATTTCAACTGATGGAAAATGAGAGTACTTGACTTTAAATTGCTTGGGAACAGAAGATGTGCGGCGCTGTTATATGCACCTGTAGGAGTTGACTGAAAAATATACACTAATCTTCAGTGTACAAGCATATTGATTTGCTTGCAGTAGAATATTAGACAGAATATTATGAATGACATAGGCTATAACAAGATTTGCGGCAGAAATGTGCAAGGCTTATCTCATCATCGGGAGCAACTTGTTACATCTTTAATTCATTTGCAGAGCAGCATGGCAAGTTTCATATGAGGTTGTGGTGAGTTGCTAATTAAGATGAATTATAGTTTGCTATGTGGCTTATTAATGGCACAACTCAGCTCATTAATATTCAGCTTCCAATCTTACCAAATGTACTGAACAAGCTAGATGTTGAAAATTCTGGAAATCAGAGCGAGTACCTGGTGATTTCAGCTTGCTGCTTGCTCCAAAGGACCTCTGTGTTGGACACGTCTCAGGATATGCTCTGTGGGTATTGGCCACATACACCCCATGTACACAGGCATTGATGTCCAACAAGTGCCAGGCTTTACGAACTCTCGTGGCTCCACTTACGAAAAGCTTCTGTACTTCGAATCTGCATCTTGGGCATTACTAACAACTCTCATTTTAATGCTGTTGTAAGAAATTTGTACCTCGGGGACATGTTCCCTGCTCATGGACTGGATGAGGCTGCATCTCTGGGCTGTTTGTTCACTGTCATAGTACACACTAACTCTGAGCTGACCTAGATACTTACAGCATCCCTGCCTTGTCTTCCCCTTTTGTATTTGTTTCCCCTCAGTTAGAGACACCATGTCTCCTAATGTTGTTGTGTTACCTTGCTGTTTAGTTCAGCCACAAAGTCAGGAAGCTTGAGACAGTTGTCAGCACTCCTCAGTCAATTCATGTGAGATAGCCTTCAGTCAGTGGGTCACAGTAAATCAAGGGCAGCCTCCACTGAGTCATAGAGGTCTTCAGCACAGAAAAGACCTTCCAGCCTATTGAACCTATGAAAGTCAAAAACAACCACCTAACTATCTTAATCCCATTTTCTAGCACTTGGATATAGCCTTGTGTGCCTTGGCATTGCAAGTGTATACCAGTCAAGATACTTGGACATGGTCAGTCAGCCATTTGGGTTGAACAGAGTCAGGATCCGCTCCACATAAGGGGTAAAGAGTCGAATTTCAGGCAGCCACTACTTTGTCTTGACACTTTTTGCTCTGTTATGGGTTGTTTCCGTCCTGGAATGAGAAAGGCAGGCATTTAGGGAGATGAAAGAAAGTGGTACAGCTGTTTCCTTGTCTGGGGCAAATGTCAGGAACTATGCAAGGCAACCCTGAACTGACAGTGTTTGCCTGCGTTGTACAGCAACGTTTTAAAGATGGTACTGGCACCAGGGCTACTGGTCGATACTTGGTCATCTCAGAATTGGTGAGTTGTTTTGGGAACAGTATGTGTTAAGATGGGGCTAGAATTGGATGAGGCTGAGCACTTAATGAAGTGAGTTTGGTAAGATACATTAAGAAAAATTTGCAGGCCTCCCAGTGAAACCTCTCCAGAAAACTCAATGCAACTGGTATTTAAACAAAATAAAACATTCAGCCAATGTATTCAATTCTGTGCATCACATTTTAGGAATGATTATTGAAGACCGAGAGAATTGTAGTGAAGATTTACTACCAGTGATGAGTAGCTTCAGTCATATGGAAAGATCATGGAAGCTGGTGTTGTTGCCCACAGAGCAGAGAGGGTTGTTTAAGATTTGGTACAGGTGTACAAAAGTATAAGAGGTTTTAATGAAATAGAAAATAATTTCCATCAATGGCACAATTGTCTGAATTGGCACAAGAGTAAAATGAGAACACAGACTTAAGGTAGAGGAACCGAAAGGGATGTAGGGAGATGTTTTTTTCTCAATACAATGTGTTTTCATGATTTCTGATATACTCCCTGAAAGGGTGGTGGGAATAGATTCAATTTTAATTTACAAAAAACATGTTGAATAAATATTTGTAAAGAAAAATAAATGCAGGGTATTGAGAAGGAGCAGGGACATTAGTTTAAAAAGAAAGTTCTTTTGAAGAGCTGGGATAAAGGCAATGGGACAAATGGACTCCTTGTATATTGTACATTGTACGTCCATGCATCCATTTGATTGGAGTCGAGTAATATTAATAGCTGCCTTTTATCCAATATTCGCTGTAGCAATGATCTCAATCTACATCATATAACAGTGAATGCAAAATAGACCACAGTGATCAATGATACTTGTCTGTTTGTGGTATTATCAAGGATAAACAATGGTCTAGTAATTGTCTACCTTAGCTTTAATGCATTTAGTGCTAGCATTGAGCAAGAAATGCCATTGGCCTCTGTGCTGGGGAAGTTAGCTCCTTGTTCTTAGGATCCAAAATAAAAAAAAAAAACTGTGGATTGTGATAATGTAATATAAGAGTCCTAGCCCAGCTATAATTTCAATTTTAATTATTATAGCACACAGCATACCTGAAAGCATGCCAAAGTAATACAGAAAGTAATTTGTTTTACCTGGATTTGCTTGTAGGCTAATGTTGACAGACTAATGCATAATTCAGCAGACTATTCCCTAAAGAAACATCAAATTATCCAGGTAGGCAATTGGGAGAGGGTAAGGAAAGAATAAGAGGAAGGAAAACTGTAGAATATGTTTAAAGGTATTGAGATATTCTGAGGAATCACTGCACGATACAAAAATCAGCCTTTGTCTCCATCCTAAATAAATGATTTCTTCGAATCATGTTCTTGAAAAAAATTGGAAAATAACAGCTGTTGTGGCCAAACATATGACAAATTAAGTCAATTGAATTCATATGTTACACCAACAATCATCTGTTTCTTATTTGTTGTTAAGAAATTGGCATATTCTGGGCACACACAGAGGCCTTTCTATTTACATAGCTTACTTAATGTATCTGCTGTGACATGTAGCTCTTACAATGAAATGGTAAGTGGATGGTTAAATAAAGCTATGGTCAATTTTGATGCTTTTGTGAATTTCATTTCTCTTTATTCTTTCATGGGATGTGAGGATTTCTGGCAAGACCAGCAACTATTGTCCATCCTTAATTTTACTTGAACTGAATGATTTGCTCGGTCATCTCAGAGGGCAGTGAAGAGTCAGCCACATTGCTGTGGATCTGAAGTCACATGTCAGCCAGACTCAGAAAGGGTAGCAAATTTCTTTTCCTAAAGGACAGCAGATGGTAGTAAACTTAAACAGGGAAAGAGGTAGGTGGGGTTTGTCTTGGGTAAATTTGCAGAAACCACAGTCAAAATCCCTTTGTTAACTCACCAACCAGACATTCCTCTTTGACTTGGTCAATACAGATTTTAACAAACAGGTGCCTAAGCCACCTACCTAAAGTCAGAATGTTAATCGTGGTCTGATGAAGTAATTGGCTCCAAGGCCTACTTTTCCTGAGAACTATTGACTGACATTATTGTTCCATCAGGCCCCAGAGGCAAATTTATGACTGTCTAGGCCTGAGATTCCTTGCCTCTCACACCACTCTCCCTTACTGTGCGAAAGCACCAGGACATTCTTTTGTCACATTTATCTGAATCTTGGTGAGGAGCTAAAGGCTGTCTCACTTTCTGGAAGTCAACAGCGACTTGCTGTCTATTTCAGGCAGGAACAGGACCATGTTGAGATCTCAGACTCCAGCATCGGCAGCTCTTACTATCTCCATGTTGAGATCTGCTGTTTAAGATTACCATGACTTCACACCACAGCAAGTGACAGGTGGAAAAGTATCTGCTGGAAACCCACTTGATAGTTAAAACAGCACACCCCCACCCCCCCTTAAATACTTATTTCATTTTAGTGTCAGCTACCTGGCCTAACTTTAGAGAAAAGAAATGGTGATGGATCTGACTGTGGTGAAAGTATTTGCAAAGTAGCCATATACCTGGAATACCACGGTGAGACCCTGTCAAGAAAACTTTGTCAGGCCTTTGCACTTCATATTTTTCAGTGTTAACCCAAATTCTGGAGCTAGGCTGGGATCAAGGAAAAGGCTCAAGTCTGGTCCTTTATCATCTTCTGCAGTTCCAAAAGTTGATGGCCTATGCTGTATCCTCAAAATTTTAAGTATTTTTAAAGCTAAGATTGGAATGTGGGCAAGAAGCACAGGTTCTCTTTGCACTGCCAAGGTGTGTATGGCCAACAATGTTGATAATTGCAAATTGTACTCTGTACCTTCCAATCTTAGAATAGCAGCATATAATGTAAATTGTGTTGGTCTGGTTCATGTTCAGATGAATCCAAAGACTTTTCCTTAATCTTAGCCATGTTGTAAACTCAGCAATGTCAACAAAACTTTTTATCAAATGCTGTAATATCCAAAAATATTATTTCCTTTTTTTATTATGCCTGATGTTTACCTCAAGGAATTTACTTTAAGGAGGTGAAAATTCTTTCTAGGATTATTGAAGTTCAAGGAGGTTCAAGAAAAGTGGCTTCATTTGGCAGACTTTGTCAGAAAGCTCCAGGCTGAGGAAGTTTTATGATTCTGGTCTTTCCCTCAGATTGACCATGATTGTTTTTATTGGATATTGTCACAATGATATAGAATATAGATCATTAATCTTTAATAATCTCATTAACCATTTTAAAAGCTTGGGCTTTGAGACTGAGAAGAAAATAATTAAAATTGATCTGAGGGCATTATAAAACACTACCAAAGTCATTTGACCTGAAAGTTGCCAAACTCCAAGGAAAATATAAAGGAATGTTTATTGGTCAGGGCTGAGCATCACACCCAGAAAAGGCTTTCTAATCAGTAATTACCTGGACAATTAAATTTTATCATCTGGAATTTAGAGCTCACAATAAAGCCTCCAACTATCACTGGGAATAACATTTCTTATCAATAAGAATTGCTGGAACAAAGACTTGAATCCAAAAGTTGTGAAATGTTGTGTCCCTTTTGTGCCAATAATTGGTTTTGAAATATCAAAGCCTCCTCCTATGAAAAGAAATGATTAGAGTCATAGAGTCATACAGCATGGGGACAGACCCTTTGATCCAAACAGTCCATGCCGAACATAATCCCAAACAAAACGAGTCCCACTTGCCTGCTCCTGGCCCATATCCCTCCAAACCTTTCCTATTCATGTACCTATCCAAATTTCTTTTAAACACCGCAGTCGTACCCACATGCACCACTGCCTCAGGAAGTTCATTTCACACATGAACCACCCTCTCTGTAAAAACATTGCCTCCCATGTCTTCTTTTAAATCTCTCTCCTCTCACCTTAAAAATGTGCCGCCTAGACTTGAAATCCCCCATTCTAGGGAAAAGACAACCACCATTAAATCTACATAACCCTGATTATAGATTTGTGTTTTTTGCTACAGGGATAGACAAATCCAAAAACATGGATGTTACCCGGCCAACGTGTAACATGATCTGAACATGTAACCCAGCCAATTACTGCCCCATCAGTCTACTCTCGATCATCAATAAAGTGATGGAAGGTGTCACCAAGCTGCACCAAGTATCAAGCAGCACCTGCTCAGAAATGACCTGCTCAGCAACGCCCAGTTTGGGTTCTGCCAGGGCCACTCAGCTCCTGACCTCACTACCGCCTTGCTTCAAACATAGGCAAAAGAGCTGAAATCCAGAGGTGAGGTGAGAGTGACAGCCCTTGATATCAAGCCTGCATTCGACCGAGTGTGGCATTGAGGAGCCCTGGCAAAACTGGAATCAATGGGTATTAGGGGGCAAACGCTCTGGTGGTTGGAGTCATACCTGACACATAGGAAAATGGTTGTGGTTGTGGGAGGTCAATCATCTCAGCTCCAGGACATCTCTGCAGGAGTTCCTCAGTGTAGTGTCCTAGGCCCAACCATCTTCAGCTGCTTCATCAATGGCCTTCCCGCCATCATAAAGTCAGAAGTGGGGATGTTCACCGATGATTGCACAATCTTCAGCACCATTCAAGACTCCTCAGACACTGAAGCAGTCCATATTCACATGCAATAAGATCTGGACAATATCCAGGCTTGGGCTGACAAGTGGCAAGTGACATTTGCGCCACACAAATGCCAGGCTATGACCATCACCAATAAGAGACAATCTAACCACCGCCCCTTGACACTCAATGGTGTTACCATCACCGAATCCCCCACTATCAACATCCTGGGGTTTACCATTGACCAGAAACTCAATTGGACACACCACATTAACACAGTGGCTGCAAGAGCAGGCCAGAAGCTGGGAATACTGCGGCGAGTAACTCACCTCCTGACTCCTCAAAGCCTGTCCACCATCTACAAGGCACAAGTCAGAAGTGTGATGGAACACTCCCCACTTGCCTGAACGAGTGCAGCCCCAACAACACTCAAAAAGCTTGACACCATCCAGGACAAAGCAGCCCACTTGATTGGCACTACATCCACAAGCATTCACTCCCTCCACCACCGACGCTCAGTAGCAGCAATGTGTACTATCTACAAGATACACTGCAGAAATTCACCAAAGATCCTTAGACAGCGCCTTCCAAACCCATGACATCTAGAAGGACAAGGGCAGCAGATATATGGGAACACCACCACCTCCAAGTTCCCCTCCAAGCCACTCACCATCCTGACTTGGAAGTATATTGCTGTGCCTTCACTGTCGCTAGGTCAAATCCTGGAATTCCCTCCCTAAGGGCATTGTGGGTCAACTCACAGCAGGACGACTGCAGCAGTTCAAAAAGGCAGATCACCGTCACCTTCTCAAGGGCAGCTAGGGTTAGGCAAGAAATGCTGGCCAACCATCGACGCCCACATCCCACAAATGAATAAAAATCTTGTGACCAGTCAAGGAGGTTGAATAGTTTGTAAACATTAACTTGGATTCATTCTCCTTAGGTGCATGTTGATCACATTGGACTATTGATGTTGGATTTACATCTTTATGTACATCATCATTATCATCATTGATTACTCTTCTGGTTATCCCACAGTGAATGTGAGGAACTGAACAGGCAAGTGTCGCCCCATGACACTCCATCTTGGCTCATGTGGAATGATGGAAATTGAACAAGATGTTGTTTCACTGTCAATGTGCATGTCACTACATTTATAAAACTGGGAAAGAAAGTTGCAGGGAAAGTTGCATTTGGAAAAGAATGGACTTATTACAAACAATCAGCATGGCTTTATGTGGGATAGGAATTGCCTCACAAATTTGATTCAGTTTTTTGAGAAAAAAACGATGATGGCAACATTTAAGGGGCATTTAGACAGACAAATGAACAGGCAGAGAATAGAGGGGCATGGACCATGTGCAGGCGAATGGAATTAGTTTTGAATAGTCAGTACAGATACGGTGAGCCAAAAGGCCTGTTTCTGTGCTAGGTTCTACGTTCTAGATTCTGAGTGCAATGGTTTTCATTGTGTTCTCTTTGAATGAGACATACAATGCATTGTTAAATAAACTGAATGTTATGTAATAACAGCTGTTACAAAAATAACAAAGGTAGATGAGACCTCAGGCATCATTAGCAAGCTGCAGATACAGAATAGGTACACCCAGGCTCTGATTCAATAACACTAAAGTATGAAAGTTTTACATCCATCTGCAGAAATAGCTATAATTGTTGCTGTAAATCAGCAAAAGATCTGGTTATGTGTTTCTGGCCTGATTCCTGTGTCAAGCTGTCATGAGCTGAAAATTGCACTGATAGTTGTTGCTTTTGAGGTTCTGATATGACAATAACATGCAGGAAAATTGAAAGATAAATATATCTGCATTGATAGATGTGTTGTTGCATGAATAATGACTAACATATTGCTTGATGCACCACAACATAACCTTACACCTGATACAATTGCTTCATACTATTGACTAAACCATGATTTTTGGATAAAACACCATTTTCAGTTTACCTGAATCTGACATGTGGTGATAACATACACATTAAATTCTGGTGATATACCTGGAGATGTTGAAGGCCCAGAAGTTCATTCCATCATATGGTGACCAGGGGACTCACTCACGTTGATCACCCACCATTAATATGTGTTTGAAGAATTTATAATTTGAAAGTCAACCTGTTTGACCAAGCTATGAGCATACCCTCCTTGACCATGGTGGCCTAGGGTAGGTTTGAACCCAGAGCTTCTGAGTTAGAGGCAAGTCTGTGACTATTCCACCACAAGACCCCTATAATTGTCAGAGTTAACTATATGATAATTCTTTCTCAGCTCTACTATATTACTTGAAATTTGTGGCCTTCAGTATTGCAATTGCAATATTCTGAGAAACTCCGTGGACCAATTTGGTTATGTGATCCAATGTCAACATCCTGTGTGATCGACTCCATGTCTGCTTCTCTCTGTAGATATCAGTAGATTGGCTCTTCTTATGGACAACGCAATTAATGGTATTTAACACCATCAGGTATGAATGTTGGATCTATGAATCAGTTATAATTTGATGTCAGTCAGGTTCAGTTGGTAGCAGGTTCACCTCTGTTTCCAAAAGTTCTGAATCCCAATTCCACTAGGATTTGAGGGGAAAAAATATCCAAGCTGACACTCCAGTGCAGAGCCAGTGCTGCAATGTCAGAGATGTTAACTTTCGGATGACATGTTAAACCAAGACCTCATTCGCCTCCTCAAATGGATGTAAAGAATTGATGGCACAATTTTGAAGTGCAGCAGAGTTATCTCTGGTGTCCAGACCAATGTTTATTCCTCAATCAACCTTATGAAAACAGATTATACAGTTATGATCATGTTTCTGTTTGTGGGTGTATGCTGTGGTTTCCTGGTAACATCGAAGGGCATAGTCCAGTGATATGCTTGAACTCAGCCTACTAGTTAATTGATGTAACTAAAATAATAATCAATATAAATGTGCAATAATTATTCATTCATGCAGATCGCTTTACCATTGTCTTCAAAAACCTAGAGGACAATTGAACGACTATTTTCCTCAAACTGTTTTAAATTCTTTATCATGCATCTTTTATTTTTATTCTATTTATCCTCTGTGACTCTGTGGTATCATTTTGGGGACCTTGCTCTAAAAGAATCTTTTCTTCTCTCTTGTGCAGCAAAGGACTGATTCTTGATGGTGTCATAATTCATACTGTACCAATAGAACAACTGTTGTTGCACATTTTCAAAATAAGAGTGCTGTATGTAGAATAGATCCATAAATCTGAAATTAGCTCTAAATATTAATTCGCTATAATGTTTAAAGAAAAACAATTTACACAAGAGATGATGGCCTTCATGGTATTATCGCTAGACTATTAATTCAGAGACCAGGTAATATTTTAGGGACCTATGTTAAAACCCCACCATGGCAAATGATGGAATTAGAATTTCATGAAGATCTGGAGTTGAGTCTAATGATGAACATGAAGCTATTGCTAACTGTCAGGGAAAACCCATCAGGTTCACTAATGTCCTTCTTTGATTTCTGAAGAAGGCTCACTAGACTTGAAACATTAACTCTGCTTTCTCTCTATGGATGCTGCCAGATCTGCTGAGTTTCTCCTGCATTGTCTGTTTTTTAATTGGGATTTTAACTTGCTGATCTGTAAAACCCTGCACTGCTCAGGGCAATTTATTTGTCTACACAGGTTTTTTTTCTCTTGGTTCAAATTAAGGAAATGACATCGTGGCACCAAAGTGCTATCCACTGTACTCGAAGTTGCAAAAACAAAAATCTGCTGATCTTGTTGCCATAGTTGCAATTTGGGTGAGGGGTGTAATCTTCATTTGTAATTATTAAGGCATTTTTTAATGTGGAGTTTTCACTGATGCATGCCTAGAAAACAGTAGATAGAGCCATAACTTATACTGTACGGCTATATTTGGAATGGAAATATTGGGCTGAAGTTTCTGAGCAGGGCAATCACCATCAGATTGCTCTCTGACCCCTGCAACCCAACCCACCCTCTAAAATTCTGCCGTCTAACCCCAAATTGGAGATGGTTTTGGAGGATTCCTGGCACCAGGTATTTGCAAATTGGAAGTTCCCAGGCAGTGCGGTTAATATTTTATGTTCAAGGATCCCATTATGCTTTTCTCGGGATATGTTGCTGCAATGACTATCTTTCAGAAGGTGTGGGCCATTTTACATCTTGTGGCTTGCACAGTGCAATGCATAATGTAGATGCACGCATACTTGTCTGTCTGATTTACACTTTGATGTTTTTTTCCCAATGGACAAATGTTCTTCAATTAGGAGGGAAAACTGGCCCAGCCTAGCCCTAACCGTGAGTGTTTAAAAGGTTTATCTGTAGTTGCTGAGGCATTATATCAGTTCAGACGAGCTGTGATAAGAGGGTGTGAGACTCAAATTCATGGCCAGCAACATTTGAGCAAATGCCAAGCTTCGGGATGTGGCTGATTTGTGTCTTGGTAGTCTGGTTGCCACAGTTAATGAAAAGAAATTACATACCCTAAAAAAAAGTCTCCCATGCTCTTAGGCAACAAGTATTTGAGACCTCATTATCCGTACTTTTAACTGTTTATTTTTGCTGAAAACTATGGGAACCAGAGAACATTTCTTAGCTTGTAATATGCTCAGAATAAACAATAGAATGGAATGTTCTTTTTGAGACCTCAGAGGATTCAACATGCCTGTATCATGCATTTGATAGCCTGATGAAACCCATTAAAGTGTTTGATTCAGTAAACAAAGGGACAAAGTCAATTTCACCTGTTAATGAATCTCAAAGTGCCAGTAACAGGAAAGTCACTGATACTGTAGATGTAATCATGGAGTGAAATATAAAATGATATTCATGAATATCACGTCAATCAGTGTTTTACCTGGGATATTTTTAAAATCGTAGGGACTGGTAGTTAATCTGGATTAATAGCTGGAATGCATTTTAGGAGGATATCAACAGCATGGGTTAAATTCCACTACAAATGAGGTAAATATGCAACTTGCCTCTTTTGTCTGCCCTACACTTGATGCGGATTGGTGCGCTGAAGCAATGTAACCAATTGTCTTTCCGATATAAAGAGAGATGTCAACATTGTGGGCAATGGCATAGCAGCAACCTATTCCTTCTTAAAATGCAGTCAGAGAAAGGACAAGTATGAGCTTGAGGTTCCTTGTGGTAGTGTCATGATTTGGTTTGCAGCCATGCATAATCTACCTGTTTATTTGCTTATTTCTCTCGACAAGGTGCAACCACATACAAATATTCAGTTCAAGGTGCTACTGGGGTCAGGCTAGCAGGCCCTGGTTTGGAGTGGTGGGGTCTGAGGTGGGAAGAGCTAGGCCGTAAATAAAGAAATGCTCAGGGGATTACTTTGGAATGACGTCCAGTTGGCGAAGGTGGCTCGAAATAGAGTGCACACCTTTACCTGACCAGCAGCTAGGTTTCACAGGATGAATTTCCTCACACTGTGGGTAAGCGTCCAGTGAGAGTCAGTCCTTTAAGTTCTTCCATCAGTTTACAGGTGAGCTGGCCACATGGCTCCTTTCCTGCTACTGGTAAAACCACAGTAGTGCAGTGGAGATGGTAGGCACAGTGCCAATGGCATGGTGCTTAATTTTATGGGTCCTCCTACCTGCCTGCTACCATGTCCCTGACAGGCTGTCAAATTCATCCCATGACTTATGAAGTAAGACCACAAAGCAGAAAAATGAGGATAAACAACATTTCAATACTTTTACGGTGTTTCTGCAATATGGACTGCAAGGAGAAATGCCAAGTAAATATTACTGTTTCAACAAATAATATTAATTTCTAAGACAGTTCAAAGGAAAATCTGACTGCACTACTCGTAGTGTGCAATACCAGTAATACATATATTCACCCAAAATATTTTAATGGGTGAAGTACAAATTTATTTTTCATTCATTAATGTCTGTGTTAAAATTGGAGACACTGCAATTTGTTATGAATAGATTAATATGTTGATTATGAATGATTTACTGCTTTATTTTCACTTAGAATTGTGTCTGCAATTACATACTTCCAGTGGGGAGGCACTCTAGCTGTAAGTCCATCTTCAGGAATCCTGCATAGTCGTAATCTGTTTTATGCTTTTTGAACACAAGGGCTAGATTCTCCTCCACTATAATAGTCCAAATCAGGTGAAATAGTGGTAGAGAGAAGCTTACCATGACTGTAGAATCCCTTCTCTTACTAGCTCATGTAACTGCGTGGTGAGTAAGGAGAGGGGGCCAACAAAGCTTAGGGATAAAAAAGGTAACAAATCTAAAATGTCAGTTCATGTCTCACTTGTTCCCTGGTACCACAGGGAGCATGGTGTCAGCTGTAGTTTGCCTGTGAATATTTGTGACATACATGTGCCGTTTGAAGGAGTGGGCTTTTACAGGAGGTCTTTTGCTTTCTCCAAACAATGGCCTGGGTCTCAGAAGGAGATTGCCATGTGTAACCAGTGATCTGTTGACCCCTGTTTCATGAAACAGGGCTGTTCATGATGGGATTGCGGGAATAGATGAAAGTCCCATTCTACCTTGTTGGAGCAGGACCAGGAAATTTCAAGCTTACAAATGTCCAAACAATCCATGCTATATATAGAATTCAGAGGGAACAGCTCACTTCAGTGTTAGTTTAATATCATGTGCAGATCTTTGTAAAAAACATCTAAAGTATTATCTTTAGAAATTATACATTCTTACCTTTATTTTAGTGACATCAACAGTGAAAGTAATCGCACTTACTGCTAAATGATAAAACAAATATATAATGTCTCTCTACTTCCTGTTTCCATCCTCTAAGTCATAAAGTGCTGAAGCTCATGCATTTAAGGAAGCAAGAGATTCATATTTGGTGTTTTGCCAAATCATATGAATTTAAGGATTAATTTAGTAAATCCCTTTTAAAATAAGACGAGACAATTTGACTGAATTTTAACTGTAGTGGTGTAAGTGATGGAAAGCAAGACTAAAGCTGAATTCTGGTTATAAGTCATGAATAATAAATTAAATCTGTGACTCAGCTTTGATATCATCTGTAGTTACTGCAGTTAAAGGCCAATGAAAGCCATTTTCTGTGCTATTAATATAGTCCATTAAAGATATTTCCAACAGATCCGCATTGTAATAAGTCGTGTCTTTTTCTGATTTAGTCCAATTAAGTCTTCAGTTTGAATCTATGTTACAGGCAAGTTCAATAACAATCACAGGTCACCCACAGTATGGGTATAAAGTGGCTTATTTAGTGTGGCTCAGTTAGTAACATACTTATCTCTGAGATAGTAGGTTGTGAGCTCAAGTCTCATTGTAAACATTTGGTTATAAAATCGAGGTTGACACTTCTGCACAAAACTGAGACAGCAACCAAGAAAGAAAGAAGATTAAAAACAAAAACAGAAGCTGCTGTAAAAACTCAGCAAGTCTGGCAGCATCTGTGAAGAAAAAATCAGTTAACGCTTCAGGTCCGATGACCCTTCCTCAGAACAGTTCCCTTATACAATACCTCCTGGTTTCTAAATGCTGTCAAATTACAGATCTAA
Source organism: Rhincodon typus (assembly GCF_021869965.1). Taxonomy (NCBI): domain Eukaryota; kingdom Metazoa; phylum Chordata; class Chondrichthyes; order Orectolobiformes; family Rhincodontidae; genus Rhincodon; species Rhincodon typus. The sequence goes on from NC_063363.1 coordinate 15,369,881, forward strand.
GTTCTCTGTTGCATGTAAGTTGTTACATAAAAGTACATCAAAGGATTACACATATTTCTGGTTATTCAGCTGACTGGGTCATCTGAAGTTTCTTGGGTTGTCCAGTGAGTCCTGTCAGTTCACAGGTTTTCTCATACTGAGCACATGTAAATGAAGAAAATAAATGTTCAGATATTTTTTGATTAATCCCAAGATTTATGTCCAATGTTAGCCTAGTTTAACTAGTTAGTTCAGAAAAGCCTGCAGTCCTTGTATACTCAACTTGAGCCTGTTTTTTCAGCTGCATTTACTCTACAACTGAAGCATTATGTATTTATACTGTAAGTGCAACCAGAAACTAGAGACATTTCTCAATCTAACAATGAAACAAAATAGGATGAGCCTCTGTGAAGGTGGAAGCTTCACTCTGCTTTGGAATCAAATTGGACCTTAATAGTCAAATTCCTCTGCACAGGCAAAGCCATAACTATTTTGCAACACTAAGCCTTTTTGTGTAAATTATCCTGCATAATATGTGATATTATGCCAGATAGCCTACTTGGGGTCAGTATTAGTAATCACTTCAATAAGACATGACTTCTGTTACCTACAGTGTCCAATGTTCTGGTAATAACAAAATACCCAAGAATTCAACATGGAATGTGTCAGATGGTACCACATGACTTTTCTCTCTTTAGAATGCTGAGAGAATATGAATTTTGTCAGACCTAGACTCAAACTTCTAATCAACAGGTTGTTTACACAGCAATGATTAAATGGACAGTATATTAACAATGTATGAGAAACATGACCAATATCCTTGTATGCAGCAGAATAATAATGGTGCCACTCTTTTGCGCTGTCTGTCACAGCGCATATGGACTCTGTAAGTGCATTTTCACTTGACCAAGCACAGAGTCAAAGACACATCTGATGGAATATTATTGGGGGTAATTTTCACTTGACCAAGCATAAAATCAAAGTCATTTCTGATGAAATATTATTGGGGGTGCTTTTAACTGAACTTATCAGAGAGGAAACCTAAGAGTTTGGGCGTGAAGTCCATTTTATGCACTGCCCAATATCAACATCCAAGGATAGATGTCACAGAGTTAATACACAATAAAATCAAGTTCTATATCAAACCAGTTTTGTACCCAATTCCATTAGTTTCCTGACTGGTTTGCTGGCTGTAGCTGAAACATTAACCTATCTGTGATCTAAACAGAAATCAATTGCACTGTTGTGCACTTGCAGCAAGTTTTGTTTGTTTCCAAATTGGATTACAAGCTCAATTCACCAGTTGGCTGAAAATTCTGAAACAGTTCAAAGCTTCTTCTGGTGAAGTCAGATTAGTTGCAAACAATTGTTTATCTGGGATATAAAATTAATTGGCAGACAAACCCATCTGAAGCAAGGTCGTCCACTACCTTTGGAATTAAATCTCTGTTGATGAGATTTGGTGATTAGTTATTCCGTGGCAATGAAAGATACATTGGATTGAAGGTGATTGGTCTGGGTATTTAACCAATGTGAAGGCCGACCTTACATTTTCTGTTGTCTGTAGCAGACAGATTTTTCAGCCTCTGAGCTAGCCTGCTTTCCTCCATCTGATTCTGTTTTCTTTAACCTCTTGTTGTTCTAACCAATAAACCATCTAAGTCAAGCCAGAGATAGTAGGAACTGCAGATGCTGGAGAATCCGAGACAAAAAGGTGCAGAGCTGTATGAACACAGCAGGCCAAGCAGCATCATAGGAGCAGAAAGGCTATGATGCTGCTTGGCCTGCTGTGTTCATCCAGCTCTGCACCTAGTTGTCTAAGTCAAGACCATATGGCTGGATTATATGTTCCCCTTGCAGTGGTCTCAAAGGTAGAGGGGTGCATAAAATTCAGTACATCCTGCCCTACCCCTGACCTGCTTGCCACTGCTCCCATTGCATTTAAATAAGGAATGAGGAAGCCATTTGGTTGTCACCCTGCCCTTGGGCTATTGAGGTCCTTATTGGTCATCTAAAGGTCTTACCTAGCTGCAGCCAGTGGGGAAGGCCATGCCAGTTAGGAGGCCTGATAGCTTTAGCTGTGTGGTTTGATATTAAGTAAGGGAGGAAGCTCCTTTGAAAGATTGCATCAGAGGCATCTCTCTCCCCACCAAATATCATCCCCTTTGCTTAAGCCCCGCTTAGCCTTCTGGCAAGTCCCAAGGCCCTGGGCCAGCAATCAGGAGAATACCTGTAGCCCCAGCAGTGGACGAGCACAACCCCAGTACCGCACATTTCACAGACCTGCAAGCCATTTGATTGGAGAAAGAGCAGAAGCTCCCAATGTTGCAGATGGCCGGGTAATGATCAGGATGGTAGATGGGTTTCCTTTCACGGACATTTTAGCTGCAGGAAAGGGTGAAAGGATTACTAAACCCATTAAATCTAGTCTGTGGACAACTGCAAAATTGTCTCAGAATCTACAAAGGTTTGCAATGTTCTTTCCTTCACAACCCAGGCTGGAAACAATATCCATTTAGAAGGACTACTTGACTAATAGTAAATTATGGTTTTACGATATTAATCTTGTAACTCTATGCTCTACATGATTTGTATGTTCTACATGTTTTCTATACTATTTCTTATGTTATTTTTCATGTCCCTCTCAATTGTCTAAGATTGAATATTTTGAACTTTGCTAGTGTTTTCTCACTAATCTCTTACTCTTGGAATCAGTCTCATGACTTTTCTCTGCATTGCTTCGAAGTTTGAATATTTCCTTTGTGTCTAGGTGACAGCCTCTAAGGGTTTTCTGACATTTGTTTTCTTAATATTTGCCACAGATTGCTCCAAATTAATGGAACAACTCCAAAGAACACCCATGTACTCATTTAATTTCTTTACAAGCATTAGCACTGCCAGTGAACTTGAGGAAAGTATATCAGTGTGACATCTCCAAAAGAGGGTGCCACTTCGTAAATTCACCATATATCAAATTATTTCCATCCTTTGCTACTTCAGTTATTTTGGGCCTTTTATGGGGTTTTTAATAATAAAAATTATTAAGATAACCTCCTGACAACTCATAGAAAGCTTCCTTCAAATTTCAGAGATCTCAGAAACTTTCTTTGAAACTGCTAATTCAGGCAAAATCGTTGCATTTTGGATTGAGGAACCAGGAATTAAATTATGTGTTAGAAATCACAGCCACATCCAGATTGATTAGGATGCTGTTATGGTTGTTTGCCATTCCAAGCACCAGGCTCTGTACCCAATGTTAACTTGTGAGAACAACCTCTTTAAATCATTAAGAATGAAAAATTGGAACTGTGTGAAAATTTACTGTTATATCAATACAAGGAGTGTTGAGTTACCATAACAAATCTGTCTGACATGGAGATTACAGTTCCTAACTAAACACATTTGTAACCATAAGAAAAACATGTAGCACCATCTTGCAGTCTAGCTCACTGAAAGTGCGCAATTACAAAGGCAAGCTAGGATCACTCAAAGCTGCTGAGATTATGAAACTTAAAATTAAATTGCATCTGGACAAAAGGCTGCCTTTCAGAAAACTACTTTTGCACGTTTTTCTGTGAAAACAGTGCAAGCCCTCTCAACCACAGTCAATGGAAATAAAATTTCTCTTAGCTTCTTTCATTTAATTTATTCCTGCATTGTATGTCACAATGGTATAAAAATCACAAGCTCATTTATCATCTCATTTCAGTATATACGTTGCGGCCCTTTATTTGGGGAATTCAAAAGCAACCCGTGAAACTATGACTCATACAACATACAGCTGGTTGCTATGTACTCTCAGGAGATCACCCATGGTGATGCTCATGGTGAGTCAGAGAATACGCTGCCTTATAACAATGGAACATTTATCCTACAGCAAAAGATACCTGATTTATAGAGAATGAAAAGTAAAGGTCTGTTCTTGCTACATGGCATTTTCATGTTTTTCTTAGTGCTTTAGAGAATTAATTCCTTGTCCATGAAGTAATCTGCTAAAACCATTTAAGAGTGGCCTTTCTATTACATATCTCCTTTACGTCTCAGTACTTTTTAAGGCCAGAGTGTACCAGAAATTGGTGTAAACAACGTGCCAGATGACATGGTTATCTGAAGTCCTGAAATCCTGGAGGTAGGATGTGGTTTTCAGGCCCATTGGTGGTAGTTGGGTTGGGGAATCCAAATTTGGAGCAAACTCAGTAGGCCTGCACCCAAGAAAGAAAAAGAGTGTTTCCAAGACTCCTTTGTGAGGAAGTTCAGAACATGCTATTAAGGGCCGTTGGTTTCTCACTGCTAGAAAGTAAATACAGCAGTAAAAACAGAGTTTACAATGAGTGCCTTAAAGAAAGAGTTAGAGATGTGGTCTTGGTTCTTTTATATCTTCATGTGACATGGGCACTGCTGGCAAGGCCAGCATACATTATCTATCCCGAACTATCCTTGAGAAGGTGATGGTATTCATGGAGAAAGGATCAAAAGATGGAGTCTGAACAGATGAAGATGTGTTTCCCAATGGTGTGATGAAAGCAAAGGTACAAGGGAGGAGCAATTGCAGGGCTAAAAGTTATCGTTGTTGAGTCATAGAAATATATAGCAGGGAAACATACCCTTTGGTCCAACTCATCCATGCCAATCAGATATCCTAAATAAAGCTCCCAACCCCAGGGACAAGACCTTGCCTATTAACCCTATCCATGCCCCTCATGATTTTATAAACCTCCATAAGGTCACCCCTCAGCCCCCGACACTCCATGGAAAATAGTCCCAGTCTATTCAGCCTCTCCCTATAGCTCAAACCCTCCAACCCTGGCAATATCCTTGTTAGTCTTTTCTGAACACTTTCAAGTTTCACAAAATCCTTCCTGTATCAGGGCCAAGGACTGTGTGCAGTATTCCAATAGTGGCCTAACCAATGTCCTGTACAGCCACAACATGACCTCCCAATTCCTATACTGAATGCACTTGCCAATAAAGGCAAGCAAATCAAGCGTCTTCCTCACTATTCCATCTTGTAAATTCTTGGAAGGAACTCACTAGTACAATAAGTCTTAATTGAAGCTATGGGTTCAGGTCAATAGATGACTTGAAGTGATGACGTATTGTCTTAGACAACACAGCAAATGCTGTTTTATTCTGATGACTTAATATAAATGATGAAGTTTATGGTATTTATGAGGCATTTTAGAAACACAACAATAATCTTTTGTTTCATTGAAGTACATAATGCACTGAATAAGGTCAATGTCTTTCACCTTTGACTTTGGTTTGAACCAAGCCTAATTTGATGAAATAATCTTGACTTGTGCTCTGGATGAACCATGGACAATCTCATGTGTGAGTATTAGTGAATGCATGTTGTCAGCCCAAAATAGATAAGTCAGCACCATTTGCCACTACCCTCGCATAGTGTGGGAGTTATATATGACTCACTTTTATAGTGTATCTTCTGAGGTCAGTGCTAACAAACGTTGATAGACTTGAAGTTTTAAAGCTTTTTTATGACTGTGAAAGCAAATGTAGAGAATTATTTTACTCGCTTGGACTAGTATCCCAGAATTTTTACTCTCCAATTGTTTACCTCCTCCCCAGCCAACTCAAAAGAAAATCTGTTTCAATTTATTTTGAGAAAAATACTGCCTGAGCTTATTTTGAACATATTTATTTTCTGTTTAAATTATGTAATCTTGTGGGAGTTGGCATGTTTGTACAACATAATTCAGAGTTTGAGCTAATCAGAGGGCTTAGTGCCCAACTGGGCAGCACTGGGACTGGGTGCATTAACATGTTTCTTTACACCAACAACCATTTCCTACTAAAACAGACCCTATTAACCATCTGCTGTTGAGTAATTTTCCAGTGTGGTTTCTGGTCCCTCAGGGTATGCAATAAACTCAGTACAGCCTGACAGATCTGCCAGCATCAAGTAAATAAAAACATGCCAAATATCTGACTTTACGTTGGCCAAGGAAAGGTATACAATAAAACAAAAAGGAAAGCTGGATCTGAAATAAATAGAGTGTACAGGAATGGCTTGGTGGTACAGAATTTGAGTAGTCCTAAAAAAGAGAGACTATTTACCAAAGGTTTTCATCTTGCACTCATCAGGGTAAACACAAGAATGCAAAGTTTCAAATTATTACGATTTATACTGTAGGAGGAAAGGGTGCTGATTGGTTGGCAAGTTGACTCTGATTGGCTGAGACATTGCCATCGTCAAAGCAGCAGGGAACTAAAGGCTCCCAAGTTCCCGACTTATTCAAAAAGAGGTGCAAGGTTTGAAAATATTCAGTCGACAGGTCCATCTATATCAACATATGTCACCGCCAATAAATGTAAATGACTCATGTTATGAGCTCAACTGATTATCTTAATGTGGTTCAAAAACAGAAGTTGCTGGAAAAGCTCAGCAGGTCTGGCAGCACCTGTGAAAAGAAATCAAAGTCAACATTTTGGGTCCAGTGACCCTTCTACAGTTCTTTCAGTTTTTATCTTAATTTGGTGGTCAGCGTAGTTATTAGCACACTCAAGAATATTCAGCAAATGCTGCTCAATTACAGAATCATACTTAACAGTACAAGTTTTCTTTTGGATTTCCCAAGCATAACTAGTTGAGTATGGTCTGTACTGTGCCTGTACTGAAGCAACATGTTCTGTGATTCAATTTCCCAAATGTTGGGACATACAGCTTCCCACTAGCACTGACATTCATACACAACATTGTTCAGTTGTATGGCAGGCATTTTATTGGGCGGATGGCAGCATTTTGCTATTTGAAATTACCTCTCATATAACCAGTACGAAGTAGCAACAATTTTTGAATTACCCAGGAGCTAATTGCTTTGTTCATGGTAAAGCTTCAGCCGTTCAAATTTGACTCACCGATGAATCATCAACTTTTTCTCTTGTAGTAGAAATCGTTGTGGTTATTTGAAATTTGTTCATCTTACGTTTGTCCTGTTGAATGCAATACAGAAAGCTTCAACAACATGTTTATTTTTTTTCAAGCAAAACTAAAATACTGGAAATACATGGCAAATGAGTCAATATCTGTGAATAGAAAAAGTGCTTTGGGGCTATGAATCCATAAAATTTACCGCATTGAAACAGTTCATTTGGCCTAGCAGATCTTGCTCATGTGTATTTTCCACACGGGCCTTTTCCCATTGTAATTCATTTCACATGATCAACATCATCTTTTTTTTCCCGCCTCCCTCATTTAGTTAGTTAACTTCCTCATATGCAGTTGGATGAGGTTTGAACCAAAATGATCAAAACCTATTCAAAATACATGGCATGTTGAGTCCTGGTTTGAATATCACATCCCACTCGCAATTTGTCTATTTTTGTATAGTGTGTTTGATGCTTCTGTTTGCCTGTATTAGCAATAGAATGAAAATATTTATATTTAGGGTGGGTTACTAGTCTCTGTGAATCATATGTACAGATGCCATCAATATGTGTAAAAGGCTGGTTAAAGGAACATATATCTAAGTTATTTGGAATCCTAATTAAAATTCAATACTTAAACAAAGTTAGTTAGTTTAACAATAATTTTAAATGCCTTAAATGTAGGCTAATGCTCTTCATATTTAGAAGAACAAAAGTAGCAGGTGCATGATACCGCCACTACCTGAAACTCCTTCTTGAACAGCACGGTGTGAATAAAGAGACCACATCTGTTATTTAAGGTCATGGTTCAGAAGGGTTAACATCAGAGAATGCACTAATTTGACAAGAAAATCTAATCTAACCTAAAATAAAATCTACTTTAATCTGTAGAGGTTATAAGGTCTTGGATGGGTAAAAGACAGAATATCTTGGATCTTGTACAGTAAAGACCCCCAAGACAAATATTCCAATAGTCTTATTATCACTGTTGTACCTGATTGTTATCGTGCAATAAGCTATAAGCTTATGTCTTTTCAAGACTCAGTAATGGGTTCCCTCTACTGCTATTAACCCAGTAAGCCCTTTGGCACAATCGAGGAATGAGATTGGTGGCAGGGAATTATTTTAACCATAAGCTGGTAGTGGTTGCCATCGCATACACAACACAGATAGCAGCAGGGATAGCAAGAACTGCAGATGCTGGAGTCAGAGATAACACAATTTGAAGCTGGAGGAACACAACAAGCCAGGCAGGATCAGAGGAGCAGGAAAGTTGACGTTTTGGGTCGGGACCCTTCATCAGATATAGCAACAGCTCGCTTTCAAAAGCAAGAAGAGATGGGAAAGAAGTACTGGCCTTACCAGTGATGCCCACCAATGAATAATAAAATGTGCAGCACATGATTTTGTATTCACTTTATCCACATGTAAATTTGAAGAGTCAGAAGGAAACAAATAGGGTGATGTGATGAAAAGTTACAGGTGTTTTTTAAAATATCTCTCAAAAATAAATCTTCATGTCCTTTGGGTGCTTACTGTATATTCTCACTGGCCCACTCAACATACATTCACTTCTGTGTGCAGTATAAACTCTTGGTGCATTCATGAAGAATAGTATCAGATTTCAGAAAGCCTTCTTTGAATTTAATTCAAACTACATTCTGGCGAGAATAGGAACTCTTCTTCCATTCTTTGTGTTTGAAATGACATATTTTGATGGATAAAAAGATGTTTGGCAAAACAGTGCACATAGTAAAGACATGACTGTCCACACATGACACCACTGATAAGTGTTGGATGAAATGAAATTTACAAGGTGTTTACTGTCTCCTAGTTTATTTCACTTGCTGATAATAGGTTCACATTTCCTAACCAATGATTAACTAACTTCTGCAGTTTTTATCAATGTGTGCAAAAGTGTTAAGATTTCAACAAAGTTAATACTCTAGCAACGATTGAAAAAAAATTATCCTGTCTCAAAAGCTAAAGTAAAGTGTGTGAGGATGAAGATAGGCCACATGAAATATTCTTATGTTGAGTCAGCATTTGGTTTTTACACCACATCTGATTTACTTTCCACTGAAAAATACGTCAAACACTTCGTGGAAATTCACTACCAAGTCTCAATGTAAATTTTACTAAGTATGAAATTAAAAATCCCGGTTAAAATTTTCCAAAACAGTGGAAAATTAAAACAAAATTGACTGCCAATTCCTTCTGAGGTTGTCTTACACTGTTGGAGTAGACTAGTTTCACTTTATTAGCCTTCTAATCAGAGACATAACAGCAAATGGAAATTATGTACACTAAACTGAACTAACACAATTGAACAAAACTGAAGTGATTAGATATTCAACCATCCAGGTCTTTCTCCATTTCACTAGCCATTCTGTTAATAATTCCTGGGTATAATCTTGCTGGTATTGACAGACCTGTGTTATCTCATGGCTATTCTTCAATGCAAGTTTGGATAGTAAATCTGACAGATAAGTTCACTATTAACAGCATCACACATAAACCCAATTCTCTTCTCAACCACTGTCCACATAAGTAAACCTGACACTACAGGACACTGGATGGCTACCAGGAGGAGGAAGTTGTAAACTATTGTCCTATACAGTGCAGGAAACATTAAGGTGATTTTGAAGCACCAAGACTGCTAGGTGGAATCAAATAAATCAAATTGAACAACAAATAGACCAGTTCAAAAGACCATATAAAAGATGAAAGGAATCCACTGTGAGTGAATGGAAATTGCTTATTTAAGTAAAATTTCACTCAATGTTTGGAATCTTATTCGCATCTGAGCAATATGGCCCACGATGAGATGTGTGGCAGAATTGGGTGACAAATGTGGCTAGATCCATCTTGATATCAAGATCATATTGCTCCATCTTTCATACTTTTCACAAGTGACATTTGTCTTTCTGTCTGTACTGGACAGGATATGCTGATTTGTAAGTGTAGTACATGTATCTGTGTGTGTATTTGATATTGCATTTTTATTTGTTGATTGGGTTAGTAGGTTATACAATTCCCTTTACGTTCAATGGTATTAATCTAGAATAGATTAATGAAGAATCTGGAATGAAGAGTCTAATGGCGAATCCATTGCTGATTGTTGGAAAAAGCCATCTGGTTCACTAATGTCCTTTAGGGAAGGAAACTGCCATCCTTACCTGGTCCGGCCTACATGTGACTCCCGACCCACAGCAATATGGTTGACTCTTACTGCCCTCTGGGGATAAATGCTGCCTGGCCAACAACACCCTCATCTCGTGAATGTATAAAGAAAAAAGAAATGTATCTGAAGACACATACCTCTACATTTTATCAGAAATATTTAGATGCATAAGGTTGTTGAGTTAGTATTAAGAAGGTGGTAGGGTAGAGAACACAGAATAAGTCAATCTAGCCAGAACATTCCAAAGTAAATTTTATCAAAACATTCATTTTATTGCAGGGTAGATGATAGAGACTCACTCCACAGGAAGACAGAGCGTACATTAATTGCCTATAAAGTCTCAAAATTCAATGGCTCTCAATTGTGTTTCTTGTCTCTACACAATTCTTGATTGCTTTCTGAAACCTAAGCTCTTGTTTAAAACCTTACAGTTCAAAATTCTAGCTTCCAGCTCAAGTCCATCATTATCCTAATAGCAAGATATTGGCAATGCACCCAATTAATGGCAAGCAAAGATCTACGTAACATTCAAAAAATTCAGCCCAACAATGTTATTAGCACCTTGAAAAATCTTAATTGAACATCAGGACATGTCCAACAGTATCTGCAGCATAGCTATTGAACCATGGCAGAAGGATTCGGAAAGTGCCAAGGTAAGTTTTAAAAATGTGCGCCTGGTTAGAGGTCCAGGAGGAGCAGGAATATTCTCTCTTGTCAACAGGGAGACTTGAGGCTTCCCTGGCCCTCACTAAGATTGTATCCAGAACCCTTCTTACAATGTACTTCCCCAAATGTTTCCAGCAGTAAACCCCTGTTACAAGTTTGCTGCATCCTTCCTCTGGTAAGGTAGATGTAGGTCCAGCTGAAGTCCCAGAATTCTTATGTCAATGAGACCCTGGTGTGATGATCGTTAAATGCTTTTAAGTGAGAGATGGATAGATTCTTGTTAGAAAAGGAAATCAAAGATTGTTGGAGGCTAATATAACACAGTGTGGAGCTGGAGGAATACAGCAGGCCAGGCAGCATCAGAGGAGCAGGAAAGCTGACGTTTCGAGTTGGGACCCTTCTTCAGAAAATTATTGGGGTTATATGTGAATATATAAGTTGAAATGCACCAGATTAATCTTGATGTTATTGAATGGCAAGCAGGCTCGATGGGCTGAATCCTTTACTTCTGATCTGATTTCATATCTTCACGTGTTTGTATATCTGCATCCAACCCTGGCTTTGTGCGCATGTTGCTCATTTTGAGGCTCAAACAGCCTGTATTCCAGATCGTTCTTTTTAATAGCGATCTCACTGAAATAAAGCAAAGTACTGTAGATGCTGGAAATCAGAAACAAACTCCTTCCATTGAAGGAGTCTTGACATTTTGCTGCATTGCAACTCTCAGACATGCACACTATTGCCACTCTGTTGGTGGTAGTGGGAGTGAATATTGAATTAGGTGGATTAGGTACCAATCAAATGCGCTGTTTTGTCCTGGATGATGCTGAGCTTTTTGAGAATTGTCGAAGTAACATTTTTTCAAGCAAGTAGAGAGTACTTCACCACACTCCTGACTTGCGTTTTGTGAATGTTAGAAAGGTTTTGGAAAGTCAGAAGGTGAGTCATTCACGTTATGGGCCATAGACTTGTGCAATAGCTAGCAGATTTGAAATTTGCTAAAAACATCTCCCCAACAAACTGCTAGATAGACCAAAATTGAGTTTTAAGGAAGTTTTGCTGCACTATTTTTGGGGGGTATTGACCACTGTACTGGGGGGAACTAAGAAGTATGACTTAAACAAAATAAAAAGCACCATTGTTCATTTTCATTTACTTCTTTTAAAGGATCAAGACAAGAAGAAAATTGATTCAGCGGATAACTGCTTCTCTTGATGTGGATGATTCTGGTGTTTTTAATTATCATGTCACATTTTGAGTCTTATTCTGATACTGGAGGTCAGTCTTAAGAAATGCTAGTGAGGTCTGATGCATTTCATATTCCAAACAGTCATCAGACTCATCAAAACAGTACACAAATCTACTGTTAAGTTCAGACATTAAACTCTTAGCTGTCAAATCACAACTGGGAGCATTTTATTTTCAAATGTATATTTCATATTTATTTTCCCCTGAATTACTGTCATTTATTTCTTTTTTACGTATTGCTCTATAAATTGCCCCTAAAATTTAAGCTGCTAAATCTTAAATGTGGGAATGGGGAAATTGAAAAAGAAAGCACAGTAAAATTAATTAACTGTGCCAGAATTCAATTAGAGAGCAAAATTGTGTGAAACCTGACTCCGCAATTCCCAGTCGACACTCAAATAGTGAAACGCCAATCCCACCCCTCTACCCTTACTGCAGCTCCCCCAGACCTGACCACAAGAAAAATATTACACCATCGGTCTACTGGAGTTGAATGTAAAAGAAGCCTGTGAGTGGAGAGGGATGTGTTTCCAATTTGTTTCAAAATAAACCATGCCTCGTAGTGGAAGGATGTGACCTCACCTTTCCCCACCGTCCTTTGAACAGTAATACGTGTGGAGCTCTGACCTCTGTAACTCAATTAAATACCCATCTGGGGCACATTTTTAACACCTGCCGAGCGGGTGATGATATCACAATCTCAGCTCAGCACTAAATCTGCAACTGACTTCAGCATAATCCGTAGGGATCTGAGCACTTGTTATTTTTTCAATGCAGTGAGGTTAGCCCGAACAGAGGCAGATCCAGTCACCTGATCTTTTGGGTACTGAAGTAGCACTTTGGCAGCAACCTTTTGGGAAATAAAACAGAGGCAAGCTTTACCACTGCCAGCTTGGACTAACACTAACGTCCTTCTTGGCAGAAATAGGAATGTATAGCATTTGTGGGTAGAAGCGAACTGCCACCAATCATCTTACCCTCTGTGGGGTTGAAAGGCCTGCGTGGTCAAGAATCAACTACCAGTGAGTCTTAGCAACAGGATTTTGAAAAGAAAATTTAATCAAGTTACTGAACAATGTTATTACATACCTCTAGAACAGGCAGGACTTGAATGTGAGTTGACTGGCTCAAAGGACACTACCATGCACCACAATAACTTGAGACTGTCTTAACAAATAAAAACCGAAAGATCTGAGGATGCTGGAAATTAGAAGCAAAAACAGAAATTGCTGGAAAAGCTCAGTAGGTCTGGTAGCATCTGTGGAGAGAAATCAGAGTTACAGTTTGGGTCCAGTGAGCTTTCCTCAGTTCTGAGGAGGGGTCACTGGACCCAAAACATTAACTCTGATTTCTCTCCACAGATGTTACCAAACCTGCTGAGATTTTCCAGCAATTTCTGTGCTTGCCTTAACAGGTTTAGTTCACTGTAGGATGGCACTTAGCTACAAGTAACACTAATTCATTAGGCATTGTTATAAAGACAATGTAGATACATGTGGCTAGAGATTTGCACTGCTTGATATCCTCTGACGTCCTGCCTTATGTCCATCCAAGCCTGTATGACGTCATAGATTGAGTCTCCAAATGTAATCCTTTCAGAACCATTAGCATTTATGGCGTCTCTCCTTAAGCATATTTTTGTCCAGTTAACATGTGCATATTGACACGTAGTTACATTTTACACAGTACCATGGCCTCCCAAGTCTCTACCTTCCCGAATTCAGAGGGTTTGGAGGTTCCACAATTCTTTCATAATGTTCTCTTTGGATTTAAAAAGTTGGTAGAACTTTTGCTTAAGGACCAATGACATTGATTCTGATCTTGACCGTGTATGTCTCTCTTTTCAAGGGCTGTATTATCCTTTGGATGCCTTTGATGGAAGATGTCATTCCTGCTAGCCCAGGTAGTTGAACCACTACCTTACCTGGTAAACACCCATATTCTGCTGCATATCTTTTGACAAGAAATTCTTCCCTGCTGAATCAGATTGTTGCTCCCTAACTCTCATAAAATTCTATCATGGAAGATGGCTGCTCAGTGAAAACAAAGACTTTCTTCTTTGCAGCATTCCTAGATTTTTGAGCTATGTAATCCCTTCTTTTTGACTCTGTTCTGAATCTGTGGCCATTGATTTGGCTGTGATGGAATTCTATTTGGCTCATCTTCATTATGTTCAAGCAAATCCTTATACTTTACTTACTGACAGTTACGTGTAAAGTATGTATACATTTGACTTCAACTATTGATTTGGTTGGACATCTTCATTCACCCTATGTGACCGTTGTATGGGAGCACTGAACATTAATTTCGTTCTCAGTTATTGTATTGGAGAATTGCTGCTTAACATTCTTTCTGTCACAGGTACTGGTAGCTCTGCTTTGGGAGATGAAGAAATGAAATATGGCTTTGGACTTATAGTTTTAAAGTGAGTGGAGGTAGATTTAGGGGAGACGTCAGAGATAGGTTCTTTACTCAGAGAGTAGGAGGGGCATGGAATGCATTGCCAGAGAGGGTAGTGGATTCGGCCTCATTAGGGGCATTTAAGCGGCTATTAGATAGGCATATGGATGATAGTATAAGGGAGGGGTAAAGGTTAGATAGAGCTTAGGTTTAGGGTAAACGTTTGGCACAACATCGTGGGCCGAAGGGCCTGTACTGTGCTGTGCTGTTCTATGTTCTAGGTTATGTTGTATCATCATCTGACAGCAGATTTCAATCTGCAATTTATTCTGCAGATTGTTTTGCTATCTGAGCAACTTCAGTTAATGATTCCTCAATGATCTTGACTGAGTTATATTGCTTATTCTTGTTGTCTGTATTTGCTTGTGTTTGCAACCTTCTCTGATTTCTGTCATTTGAAGATTCTACAGTGAATATAGGAAAGGAAAATATTTTCACCACTCTTTGTATAGCCTTGAGTTTCCTTCCTGCTAACAGTATGAGAAAGTTATTTGCAGCCGACATAGCTAATCTCAACGGATTCTTCCTTCTTTTTAGGTCCAGACATGAAGCTCAATGAAACATCAACAGTTATTCTTTGATCAGTTGGATGATGACAATATGTTCCTGGACCAGTTGTCCTGTACTTTGCTATTCTATGTCAGAAGTCACACAATACCAGATTACAGTCCAAGAGGTTTATTTGAAATCACAAGCTTTTGGAGTGTGGCCCCTTCATCAGGTGAAGTGTGACAGAAGAGCACACAGAGACAGAATATATGGACAGAGAGATCAAGAGCAGAGAGATCAAAAGATTGTACAATTGGTATGAATTGAGTGTCGAATAATAAGTCTCTGCAGGTGACCAAGAGTGTTACATGGTGTGAGTTAAGTGTTATCAGTTGAATAACAAGCAAAGGGATGACTTATATTCCAATTATAGAGAGATAATTACAAAAATTTAATAATAAAGTGGTGCTGGAGACAAACCAAATGAGTGGGAGAACATGATAGGTGTAAGAGTCGCATGCTGAGGGTCTAACCAGAGTAATAGGTAATCTTAAACTGTACAAACTAATTAAAGTGGAGAGGTCATTAAAATTTATCGAGGTGACGGTGTCAAAATGGGACAGTAAGGAGGATTTTACAGATATAGAACAGTGTGGTGGGGTCACATGTAGCGTGACATGAACCCAAAATCATGGTTCAGGCCATCTTCATGGGTACAGAACTTGGCTCTCAGTTTTTTCTCAGCAATTCTGCGTGGTTGTGTATCTTGAAGGCCACCTTGGAGGATGCTTACCCGAAGATTCGAGGCTGAATGCCCTTGACTACTGAAGTATTCCCCAACTGAGAGGGAACATTCCTGTCTGACAATTGTTGTGTGGTGTCCATTCATCCGTTGTCATAGCATCTGCATGGTCTCGCCAATATACCATGTCTCGGGGCATCCTTGCCCGCAGTGTATGAGATAGACAACATTGGCTGAGTCACATGAGTATCTTCCATGCATGTGATGGGTGGTGTTCCCATGTGTGATGGTAGTGTCCATGTTGATAATCTGACATGTCTTGCAGATGTTGCCACAGCTGGATTGTGTGGTCAATGTTGTCCTGAAAGCTGGACAGTTCGCTGTGAACGATCGTCTGTTTAAGGTTTGGTGGTTGTTTGAAGGCGAGAAGTGGAGGTGTTGAGATGATCTTGGCAAGATTCTCATCATTATCAATAATATGTTGAAAGTGGCAGAGAATATCACATAGTCTCTCTGCTCCAAGGAAGTACTGGATGACAAAGGGTATTGTATCAGTCATACCCTGTATCTGACTACTGAGGGGGTCATTGTGATTTTTCAGTGTGGCACATCAGAACTTGTGATTGATGAGTTGAGCATAGTATCCCGTTCTTATGAGGGCATCCTTCAAAATATTTAGGTGTACGTCACGTTCCCCCTCATCTGAGCAGTCCTGTGTATGTGCAGGGCTTGTCCATAGTGGATGGCTTCTTTCATACGTTTAGGGTGGAAGCTAGAGGACAGCAGCATCATGAGGTTATCGTGGGTTTGCAGTAGAGTGAGGTACTGAAGTGTCCATCCTTGATGGAAATGCATGTGTCCAAGAATGAGACTGATTTCTGAAGAGTAGTCCGTAATAAGTCTGATGGTGGGATGAAACTTGTTGATATCACTCTGTAGTCGTTTCAGTGATTCCTCACCATGAATCCAAAGGAAGAAAATGTCTTCGATGTATTTGGTGGATAGCTTTAGTCAGAGGCCCTGCGCAGCAAAGAAGTCTTGCTCAAACTTGTGCACGAAAATATTGGCATATTGGGCTGCAAATTTGGTCCCTATGGCTGTTTCATGTGTCTGGATGAAGAACCGGTTGTTGAAAGTAAAAAAGTCATGGTCAAAGATGAAACGGATGAGTTGTAGGGTGGTGTCTGGAAACTGGCAGTTGTTGGTATTGAGTACAGCCATGGGGACCAAATTTGGACCCTAATATGCTAACGTTTTCATGTGCAAGTTCAAGAAAGACTTCTTTGGATGCTGAACTTTTCTCTTAAATCTTGTTATTTAGGAATTGTGTTTGTTCACAGATTAAAGTAGTTGTCGAAAGCTTGCAGAACATCTTCAAGAGTATCTGCACCTTTTTTTTATATTTTGGTGATGTTTAACATTATTAGCAGCAAGCCCTAGTGAATTCAATAGTGCATGTACTTGTTCAACTTGTGATTTTGGCATTTTTGTACAGATTTCCAATCATTAAAGGAATCAAGGGTTTTGGGGGTAATGAAGGAAGGTGGAGTTGAAGGTTATCTGATCAGTCACAATCTTATTGAATGTTGGAGTAGACCCAGCGGGCCAAATGTCCTACTTGTGTTCCTACATCTTATGGTATTATGGCCTTATTTGAATTTGAAGAAATTCTGCATTTTAAGAACTGGTTTGTCCAGGATGTCTAATCTTGTGTTCTAGTTGGTCCATCTTTAATAGTAAACCTTGTCAATAATATTACGTCTGTTGCATGTTTTTAAATGTGGTGCTTTATTTTTCTTATCTGAAAATCTTTAAATTATATAGATTCTCACTGCTGTTGTAATCTCTCTTGAAAAATGTCATTTCCGTCAATAGCAATGCTGTTCTATTTTCCATGTTTCAAATTTTGGACTGTGCAGTACAGCAGTGCTATATTATTTTCCTACTTTTAAAACTTATAATTAAATTAAACAGTAAGATTGCATATCTGTACAACTTACTGGGGTTTTGCCCCTTTTTTGTGATCAAAATTAAAGTTATCCAGTTCTATAGCCAAACTGGAGGTTTTTTCTTTAATCGTGATGAAATGAATGATTTCCTATTTTCATAAACTAATAATGTCCTTCTTTTCCACAACTTTCCAGATGAAGCCTTGTGTTTGCTGCCTTAATCGATTCTTCCCACCGATAGCACTCTTAAAATTAAAACAATAGATTGGGGTGGCATGGTGGCTCAGTGGTTAGCACTGCTGCCTCACAGCACTAGGGTCTTGGGTTTGAATCCACCCTTGGGCAACTGTCTGTGTGGAGTTTGCACATTCTCCCTGTGTCTGTGTGGATTTCCTCCCACAGTCCAAAGATGTGTGGGCTAGGTAGATTGGTCATGGTAAATTGCCCATAGTGTTCTGGGATGTATAGATTAGGTGGATGGGCTGGGTGGGATGCTCTGAGGGTCAGTGTGAGCTTATTGGGCTGAAGGGCCTGTTTCCACATTGTAGGGATTCTATAATCTCCTGATCTTATTGTGGCTTCAGAAATCTTCAAAACAACTTCTTCTGTTAGACCCTGTAGGCTTTAACTTTTACATTTTCTTTTTGTTGCCTTTCTACTTCATGATGTTCCTGGTGTTACAACCTTGATAGAAAGTACTTTTAAGGCTTTTGATTTCCCTATAATAGACAGGCCTTGTGGTTTCTACTCACTATGGCTGCAGTACTTTTTGTGAACTGTAAGTACTCCAGTTTGTTTTACTTCTCGCCCTCTCAGTCTGTTTCTTACACCATTAATTTAACAATTTTCCATTTGCCCAACATAGATTTTTAACTTTACTCATAGGACAGTGTTACATCCACTTCCTATCCTCTACCTCGAACTGGGAATGTTCTCACAGATCCTAGCATCCTGATGGAGTCTGTAACTATCAGGTAGGACTAACCTTTAAGCTTTTTCTGGCTTACACTGCTTCTTCTGTCATTTCTTTCCATGGCTGAAGTAAAGGGTTGGCCTGGAGTGCCAATTCTCCCCTGTTAATCTTTGCACAAGTTCTGCTGACTGCTGATTTGTTCAAATGGTGGCAATTGTTCCAAATGCATTCAAGTCCTTAAAACTATCAACTAATTTGATATTCTTGAAGCATATTTTCCTGGCTTCAATGGATTTTTGCACTATTATATCTTATGGTATGAAGTGACTAGAACACTACTTCCATTAACCATCTTTCCTTTGACAGAGTCTATGGATCTACTTCACTGATGATCAGCCACTAGTGAGTCTTAATAAGAAGATGCTCTTGACTTAACAAGATTTGTGTATTTTATGGGAGCAATCAATTATAAATCACATTAGTGAGATAACATTGTTACTAAAACTTTGAAGAGAGCTCTGGACGTAGGTCTGCACTCCATGAGATCCCATGATGTTCTGCCTTGTCCACACCTGAACAAGTGTGATATCATGAGATTGGGTGGAACTCAGTGCGTTTTCCAACATTTCAAAACCTTTCCCTTACAAGGAGTGGATCTGCAAAAAAACCTCAAGTCTGTTGCTTCATTCAGATAAGTCACGGTTGTTTTGCACCTTAAGTGCATTCAACCACCTTAACTCCACATCCTTTAATGCCTTTATTTAACATAACTTAAGAGATTCATCTTGTTCACATTTGAATGAACTGGTTGAACGTTACTTCCTCATAACAAACTGGATTTGAATACTTTCTAGCACACAGATTGTTTCTATAGCACAAAGACTTAAATTCTGACCAACTGCTGTGTTAATAAGACACGGTGTAAGACACAGGAAGTAATGCAATGTCACATAATCTTGCTTTCTCTTTTGGCCGCAGGGTAAGATAAAGCCACAAGAAGAATTTGCTTAAATAAAATTAATGTTTTCCTTACTTGAACAATTTTTATAAAGGCTATGTAGTAGCACATCAAGACAATTAATATTATAGTTTTCCATTGTCTTTTGTCTGCCATTCCCACCCTCTCTTTTTTTCAGGTTGAGTTGCTACAGTTTACTGTGACATAAAACTACCCATAGCTCTACCACTGGACATATAAAGAATTAGATTCTTACATGATACAAAATGAGTTATCTGAGTCGGCATGTTTGAAGTTTTGCACACCTCTGCGATGTCACCTGTTCTCAGATGGTTTATACTCTGCAGCATAACCAACAGAGGGAGACATGTGCGTTTTGAATAGTTGACGCTTCTATTCATCTAAAAGCACAATTTCATTCAATACCTGAATAGGAAAGTGTGCTGCACAGACTAATATTGGACACTGGTGATCCATTCAATCCTTGATTTTGTTTTTCAACCTGTGCTAAGTTAGCTCCACTCATCGAAAACACATTTGAGGGTGTTTAGAATTGACCACGAGCCTGAGGAGGGGAAATTCAGCCAGGACTTTTCTAATTGTTGTGCAGTAATTCACTGCTGGAAGGGTTGTGCATGAGAACGGGATCTATTCAGTTGTGTTGCCTCCAACAATCAAATCACCCCAGTTTTGGGCTTACATATGAAAATTGCTCTTCAGACAAGCATCATCCTTTCATTACAGATGATAAAACAGATTAGCAATGACATAAGTATCAACCTTTAGGCCAAATTACCTTTCTCTGTGCTGGGAATAATATATGAAATAATCCCTTTATATCTGCAGATGTTTCTTTACCAGGCCAAAGGCTCAGATATATTCTAGCAGGTTAAAACGTGAGAGTTTCAATGAGTACAGATCTAATGGACACATCGTTAAGCTGAGCTGGTATCACAATTAGTTCTTTTGGTTTCCTTCAAGACCTGGAATGCCTCTAAAAACATGTAAGCAATTACCTGAGATGCACTGAAGCAGATAGAAGCCAACTCAGATGTAATGATCCCCAGAGCTCAGAGAAAACTAGTGTGCCTAAATGCTGTTAGCACAAATAAATGATGCATTTTCATCTTGAATCCACCTCAATCAAACAAGAAGCTTAGATATGACAAGGACACAGAGAATTTCATTGCAAGCAGCTTATTATAAGTAAGTATTTCTAAAGCAATTTGTTGTAACAAGCTTTCCACGCAACAACAGTGTGGGCAATTGTTTCATTCTTTCAATGCATTCTTTTAGAAAATTGTCCATAATTATGCTTTATGGATTCTTTTTCAAGTGGAAAGCTCATAAGTGGGTGTTACTGAGATTTTCCTTGTCCCTGGAGGTGATATTTCACACTGATTAAATAAAAGAAAACTATTGCACATGTGTGAAATTGTTACCCAACCACTGGGTGTAATTTTCTAACACTTGCTGGGAGAACTCTCTGTTTTTTACTAGCATGTGTTGAGACATTCTCACACGTTAACAGTTAGCATTCTGTTACATGTAACAGCTGACAATGTGGCCTCAAAAAGAAGGGCCTGCACCCAGGCTATTCCCAGAATTGTTATGAACACATGATCTACTCCATCTCCTTCTTTAAACTAGAATAGTTCAGGTCCCCAGCATCTGCAGTATTTTGCTAATAAGTAATATAAGAAAGGGTGTCTCAATACATAGATGGTGAATTGACCCAGCAGGTCATCATGGTGGTGTAGTGGTTAGCACTGCTGCCTCAAAGCATCAGGGGCCCAGGTTTGATTCAACCCTTGGGTGACTGTCTGTGTGGAGTTTGCACATTCTCCCTATGTCTGTGTGAGATTCCTCAAGGTGCTCCGGTTGCCTCCCACAGTGCAAAGACATGCAGGTTAGGTGGATTGGCCATGCTAAATTGCCCATAGTGTCCAGGGATGTGCAGGCTAGGTGGGTTAGCCAATGGAAATGTGGGGTTACAGGGATAGGGCAGGGGGTGGGATGCTTTTCGGAGGGCTGGTGTGGATGTGTTGGGCCGAATGGCCTGCTTCCACACTGTCGGGATTCTATGATTCAGTCTGATTCATTTAATTTCTGAGATCAAGCAAAATACATTTTTCACCTTATCTACTGATATACATTCAAGCCTTCAGGTATATTAAAATAAAAACAGGGTTTGATGCAAGTTAGATTATGGACAACCAGCTTTGAATGAGCTCAAATGGAAAGTGGACCCAAACTGGAAGGTCAGCCAGCAGAGCACTGGAAGCATCTCTGTTACATTTCAGAAATTACAGTGGGACAAACCACCCTTGATAACCGAGGAAGTTTCAAAGAAGAGAAGGAATGCCGTGCTGCGGTTTTGTTTTGATCTTGGAATCATCTAGTTCCTTTCCCGGGAGAACAGCCAAGCTGCTAGAACAACAATAGCAAGGAGGCCATTAAAAACTTCAGAATGTGCCTATCATTACTGGTTCCATTCATGGAGACCCTAAAGAATGACTTGATGGGGACTGTTCCTGAATAACTTTATCTATTAAGCTAGTTCATTTATAAATCTTTCCAATAAAGAGAAAGAAATCAATGTAATCATTAATTCTCTGTTGCTGTCATGTTCCACATTTTTAAAATTTATTCATTGCATGCAGACATCGCTATTTGATCATCATTTATTACCTATCCCTAAATACCCTTGAGCAAGCTGGTGAGCTGCCTTCTTAAACTGTTACAGTCCATGGAGAGCAGGTACACTCACAGTTTTGTTAGGAATTCCAGGATTATGACCCAGCAATAGTGAAGCAACGATGATATAGTATCAATTCAGGATTGTGTGTGATTTGGAGGTGACCCTGCAGATGGTGATGCTCCCATGCACCTGCTGTACTTGTCGTTCTCGGTCTTAGAGGTCGTGGGTTTGAAAGGTTCATAGAAAGGTTCATTTTTCAAGTAATTGCTTCTATTGCAGGCCAACTCATTTAGGTAATGTATAACTGAATAGGAAATCCGACTTTGACAAACAGTTGTGCATCTGTGCCCAAGGCCGACCATTTATCCCAAAGCCATGGCCACCATATCACAAAGAGATATGGTACCTAACCCTCAGGCAAGAACTAAAACTAACAAGATTTCCTTTCCCAGTACATCAAGTTGGGAATTGCTGGAGGATACCTTCTGCAATATAATTAGCATAACCTTCCCCAGTTTAAGAAATTTTGCTAATGTCTTCTGTATATATGCCAAACTATTATGATGTTGACTAAACCTTGTTTTTCATCAAAATGCTTAAAAAAAACTTTGACAAGTTTTATGCCTTATTAAGTAATTAAGGGAGAAAAAGCACTTGTATCTGAAGGCCATATGCAGTGTTCCACCAATGATTAATTGCTTACTCCTTCAAAGCCTCAGGGGGTGTCAGTAACATTTTAAAGAGTTCCTTAGCCTTCATAGGTTCATTTAGTCAGTCACCATTTACTTCTGGATTGACCGTTGTATGAAGCAATCTCATAGACGGATGCAATATTGAAGAGTTTGATGCTTTGATTACTTCACACAAGATGTTACCTGATGTTTTCTTCCAACTTCACACATGTAAAGTCAAGGAACTTTAGTGAAATAGACATTTCAATTTCTTACAAACTAAAGGTCATGGCTCAAATATAAGTACACTTGAATCCAATGCTGATTCCACCTGACTTAGATGAATTTGTCAAAAAGGGTTTAAACTTGATTCACACCAAAATGAATGGATAGCTTCTTTGTTAGAGACAGATTGTCCAAAAATGTATTTCTTAAAAGATTCATTTGTGAGACATGGGTGTTGCTGCCTGGACCAGCAATTATTATCCATCCCTAGTTGGCCTTGAGAAGGAGGTGATGAGCTGTGTTCTTGAACAGCAGCTGTCATTTCGCTGTAGGTAGGCCCACAATGCTTATAGGGAGAGAGTTTCAGAATTTTGACCCAGTGACAGGGAAGAAACATTAATATACTTCCAAGTCAGAATGGGGAGGGGAACGTGTATCTACAGCTTTTGTCCTTTAAGTTGGAAGTGGTTGTGAGTATTGAAGGTTCTGTTGAGGGAGGCTACCAACTACCAACATTGAGACCATTATTGGTTTGCAATGGTATCATTGATGTTGGTAGTTGAATAGTTAATTTTTGAGATTTTTTGGTTTTGTAGACTGATCTAAGGCTCGTTGGTCTGATTCCTTTATCAACCAGTTTGCAGCACTTAGACGGAGGAGAGAATTCATTTGTGATACTCAAGCTGGACTTGCACAGCAAATTAGACACACTGTCCATTAAAATAGCCAAATAATAACACACAGACTAGAGTTGAAGCTCTCTTTTAGCTTGTTTTTATTATTATTCATGGGAGAGGAAACTATGTCAATGTCGGAAGAGGAGCTCGCTGCTCATGCTATAAACAGTGGGTGGGGGAGAATAATCAGCCCCCTCATTATGTCAAGTTTCTCTCAGTTTGAAGCTGTTTTGACATCTTTAGGTGTTACATTCCATTGATCTCACGTGGAATTTTTGCCAGCCAGCCAATGAATTTACACTTGCTGCCCCTTTGCCTCTGTAGCAGTCTTCTTTTCTAAAATAAAGGCATATTTTAGAATTAGGGGCTATAATTGCCTGGCGTATGTTGGGGCTATGAACGCTGATTTTTTTTTTTCCATTTTTGCCTGGAAATCAATATCATGCTAATGGTCCATTAGTCTCGTCGGGTGGGAAGCTGTCTGACTTTTGTTTCATTTTTTAAACTAAAAATCATCACAGGGCAAATTTCCATCCTCCGTCATCATCCTGCAAGTCTGGACAAGTTGGCACTGAGCATTAGGATTTTTCTTTCATGAGTTTTACATTCCTTAAAATATATTGTGATTCAATGTGTGTTTTGATAGCTTGGTGTTTGGGGGAGATGTTCATCAAAGACATTTAAGGCTCTTGTTCCTCCTGTGCATGTTGCGAGAGCAACATAGTTGAAGATTAGAAGCAATTTCCTTGATATTGATTCCTTGGATTCATTCTACTTTGAGAAAACATTTTGTAGCGGGAAAATGGCTTACATTTGTTTTATTGGCTTCTTTCCCATCCTCTGCTGGTCTGCTTCCTCCTGGGAGGTAATCTGGGTGGTTGTGGACAGAGTGCATCATTCTTGTACAGCTCAGAATACCATCTTTGAAATGTGATTGTAATATAAAGGGAATTTGCAGAGGAATGAATTCATCAATTTAGAATATAAATGGATACTTGCTGTGTCCAAAATGAGCAAATCTTGCTGCAGTTTTAGGTTTGGTTGCTTAGACTTCAGAGTTCCATGGGTATGGATTGTGCTTGCCAATAAGCTGCAATGACTACAGTTGGGAGCAGGTGATTGGCCCAAACACCATTCTTATCCCTATCCAAGTTCAACCAGGCCAAGAGTAAGAGGATAGTTAAGGAAGCAGTATTTTTAATTGCATTTTTCGGAGATTGACCACTTGCTGATTGTTAATCCTACCTATGGAGACCACATACTCTCTTAAAGAAGTATCTCACCTTTCTCTGCATCTCATGTAGCACCCTGACACTGAGTCATAGAGTCATGGAGTCATATAGCGCAGAAACAGACCCTTCAGTCCAACCAGTCCAGGCTGAACTTAATCCCAAACTAATACAAAAACAGAAGTTGCTGGAAAAGGTCAGCAGGTCTGGCAGCATCTGGCAGAAGAAAAAATCAGAATTAATATTTCAGGTCTGATGACTCTTCCTCAGAACTGAAGGTGAAAAGAGTGGAGTTTGGGCCAATCGCCTGCTCCCAACTATAGTTCTTTCGTTTTTTATAATTCCAAACTGAACTAGTTCCACCTGGCCCATATCCCTCTAAGCCTTTCCTATTCATGTACCTATCCAAATGTCTTTCAAACATTGTAATTGTACCCACATCCACCACTCCCATAGTAAGTTCATTCCACATGTGAACCACCCTCTGTCTAAACCATTTGCCCCTCATGTTTTTTTTAAATCTCTCTCCTCTCATCTTAAAAATGTGTCCCCTAGTTTTGAAATCCCCAATCCTAGGGAAAAGACAACTACCTAACTCTATCTATACCCCTCTTATTTTATAAACTCTATAAGGGCACCTCTCAACTTCCTACTCTTCAGTGAAAAAAGTCCCAGCCTATCCAGCCTTCCTTTATAACTCATGTCTTCCATAGCTGAATCTCTTCTGTACCCTCTCCAGCTTAATAATATTGTCCCTATAACATGGTAGCTAGGACTGGACACAGTGTTCCAGAAGAGGCCTCATCAATGTCATGTACAACCTCAACATGACTTCTCAACTTCTGATCTCAAAGGACTGAGCAATGAAGGCAAGCATGCAAAAAGTTTTTTTAACTACCCTGTCTGTATGTGATGCAAACTTCCAAGAATTATGTACCTGAACCCCTAGATTCCTCTGTTCTGCAGCACTACCCAAGGCCCTATCATTAATTGTTAAACCCTTCCCATTGAGACTCACCAAAAGTATTAGTCCATTGAAGAGTTGGTGGATATGCCGCTACTTATAAGGCAATATAGCATGTAGGAAGAAGGATGGATACTGAACATAACAGACCAGCCAAGATTAGCCTAACATCTCGAGGCACAATTTATGTCATTGACAGAAAACTGGTCTTTTTTGAACAGTCACACTGTCTGTTACAAATAAATGTTATTTGATAGTAAATTGACTATTTGGTTAACAGAAATATGTTTGAAGCGTCACTGAAGTACTTCATTATGAGTTAACCACATAAGTAAGAACATGAAAGTAGTAAGCAGTTCCCAAGCTAAGTTATTACTTTTCCTTCAGACAATCAATTACCTGCACTGACAATTGTGCCAGTTTGTGTATGGTAGTAGAAATCCATTCCATGACATGCACGAAAAGTATCCATGTCATCTAATGATCATTCCATAAATGGTGTTGGTGATGGCTTATGTGAGTCTTTGGAACTCTTTGCCACAGAGAGCTGTAGGGCAGAGTCCCTGTGTATACTTAAGGCTGAGATGGATAAATTCTTGGTCTGTAGGGGAGTCTAAGGTTAAAGGGGAAATGCAGAAAAGTGGTTGTGAGGAATGTCGGATCAGCCATGATCCTATTGAATGGTGGAGCAGGTTTGAGGGACTCAGTGAAACTACTCCTGTTGTTATTTCTTATGGTTTTATAGGTCCATAGCTGAACTGGTGAGAGATATTAAGCATATAACTATGTCTTGCTGATATTCTAGTCACCAATAGTGAAAATTGTCACCTCAAAAAGTCCTGACCTTTAAGTATCAGCTATGCTCAGGTGCTAGGATTCTTACCTGTGAGTTATGGGCTCAGTTTTCAATCCAATAATGTGAACATAAAATTGAGACCGGCATGCTGGTGTAACATAGTTGGAGTGCTGTACTGTTGGAAGTCTCCTCTTCCAGTTGAGGTGTTTCCAATGGTAATAATAGTCTTTGCAGACCTCTTGGCACACCATAAAAATAGATTTCCAATCTGAATAAAAACATCTATGTAGCAAAATTATTACGATAAGGCTATAAATGATACAATTTCATAAAATTTTTATTATTACGTAATATGAAATGTATTGACAGAAACATGCGCCACAGTAATTACACATGAACAGTTTGCCCCATTGTCACTATGGAAACACACCGGTAAATAATGTAATAAAACGTTATGTAGTGAACTGCATCATCCTATAGTTTACTGGATCCACTATTATCTTGCAAAGCCCATAAATGTACTCGTAAGTGTACATAAAACTGTCAAAGAACAAATTGGGAATTATCCCATGTGTCTTGGTTAATAGTTATCTCTCATTTAAAACAACAGAAACAAACTATCTGACCATTCTCCCAATATTGTTTGTTCAACCTTGCTGCACACAATCGCTTCTGTGTTTTCTACATTAGAATAGTTGCTACATTGCAGAGGTGCTTTGTTGGCTGTGAAATGTCTTGAAGTTGTGAAAACTACTCTATAAATGCAAGCTTTTCTTTTAAAAGTCTGTTACATCCTTCAACAGGCCTTTAGTCATCTCCAAGTGCAGCAAATTGCCCAAATTTTGCCATTTTAAGAGCACCGTATTGTAAGATATCCATCTCCAGGCACTGATGAAATGTTCTAAGTGACTCATTAATCATCCCTCCCATTGCCTGTGTGTCCACATGTATCCAAAGCTGTATTAATCCTTTGCTGTGATGTTAGCAATATCATCGGCCGTGGCTTCAGTGTGTAGCCATTTTTCATCAGGATCCATCCACCTTCTTGCCTCTCCATGATGAGTCAATCATTGTTACTAGAGTTGTAAGGGACAAAAGTGTTGTGATGAATGATACTGTCTCCAGTTGATCAAAGTGAGAAATTCTTCAAATGGAACCTTCAATAGTGTAGAGGTTCAAATGATAATACCTGCCACCTGTGGAAGGCAGGGATTCAAAGTTTTTAGATTTGTAACAAAAACAGAAGTTGCTGGAAAAGCTCAGCAGGTCTGGCAGCAACTGTGGAAAAAAAATCAGAGTTAACGTTTCGGGTCCGGTGACCCTTTCTGAGAAAGCCAGACCTGCTGAGCTTTTCCAGCAACTTCTGTTTTTGTTCCTGATTTACAGCATCCACAGTTCTTTTGATTTTGATAAGATTTGTAACTTGGGTTGTGGATGAGATTGCAGAAATGCTCGCTGAGCCGATGGGTTTGATTGCAAATGTTTCATCACCCTGTTAAGTAACATCATCAGTGCGCCTCCAGTGAGGCATCAGTGTTCTGTCCCACTTGTTACTTATATGCCTCATTTTGTTGGGGCGTTTGATGCCACTTCCGGTTCTGTTTCTCATGTGGTTTGTACAACAGATCTAATTCAATGTCTTTGTTGATGGAGTTCTGTTTAGAATACCAGGCTTCCAGGAATTCCCTGGCGTGTCTCTGTTTGGCTCGTGCAATTATGGATGTGTTGTCCCAGTTGAATTCGTATCCCCTATTGTCTGTGTGTAGTGAGGCAAGTGAGAATTGGTCGTGTCTCTTGGTGGCTAGTTGGTGTTCGTGTATCCGTATTGTCAGTTTTCTTCTAGTTTGGCCTATGTAGTGTTTCTCACAGTCCTTGCATTGTATTTTGTATGTTACACCAGTTTTGCTGACTCACTAATCACCCTACTGTACATCAAGGATGTTTCAGAGATGACCACAATTCTACTCAGGTATCAGAGTAGCCCAGAAACTAACAACTACGCTGCGATGGCTACTGACGAATGTAAAGGATCCCATAACCAAAACCAGAACAACTGGTGTAATGTACAAAATACAATACAAGGACTTTGAGAAACAGTACACAGGCCAAACTGGAAGAAAACTGGCAATACGGAGCATGAACACCAGCTAGCCACCAAGAGACATGACCAATTCTCACTTCTCTCACTACACATGGATGATGAGGGACACAAATTCGACTGGGACAACACATCCATAATCGCACAAGCCAAACAGAGACACGTCAGAGAATTCCTGGAGACCTGATATTCTAACCGGAACTCCATCAACAAACACATTGAATTAGATCTGTTGTACAAACCACTGAGAAACAGAACCAGAAGTGGTAACAAACACCCCAACAAACTGAGGCATATAAATAACAAACGGGACAGAACACCGACGCTTCACCGGAGGTGCACTGACAATATTACCTAACAGGGTGACAAAACATTTGCAACCAAACCCACCAGCCTGGCAAGCATGTCTACACCTGAAGACAGGTATCTTGTTGAAGTTGATGAAAGAGAATACCTTGTATTAAATCAAATTGAATACCCTATGGAAGATAGCACCTGTCATTTGTTGAATGCAGGTGCTCACAGCTTCTTGGCTGGTGCTACAAATGTTGGTCTGCAATGAATGAAGGTTGTAGGAATGGAGGGCCATTGTCACTTTCTTTGCTATTGAAAAGGCTTTTCAGACAACGTAGTACAAAGTTAGGTCTTCAGGAAGGATTTTGCTTGGGTATGAAACGTCTTCCTTGCAGATATCTTCTGACAGAGCCTCAAATGACATCTGCTCCCTGTACATTCTCTGTAGAGTGCATGATTGGCTCTTTTTCTGACCACAGTTCTCCTTACAACACTTTGCTCCTCTTCCACCTTATCCATCCAGAAAAATATCAAGAACTATGAGTCAACTGGAGAATGCCCAGTCGATAGGACAATATAACAGTGACTTTGAATGTAGAATGAGTTGTGCGCCTTGAAAGTAATTGCTTTCAGAAACTAACAGCTGTCTGGATGGTAAAATGGCAAGAATAATGAGCTAAAAATTAGTTTTTGGAAAAAATCCTCTTGGATCAACTTGCAGACTGTTGGGGTGAGGTTCCACAGCTTTACTGGTCCTTTTGTTGCCCTCCCGGGCTGAGAGTCATGTGTTGGCCATAAATAACATCATTACCAGCTCACCCACGCCAGTTCTTTTTAGACTAACAGACTGCGACACAAATAATGTGTAAATCCAACAAATTGTCAATCGTCATTGACTACAAAGCAGGGCTGAGTGATGACAAAGGACTTTTATCAGCTTTGGCAATGCTAATAGCAGAGAGAAAAACTATGGGGCAATTCAAATCAACACATAACTGATTCACTCCATTATTTTCGGGAATGTCTCCCTATTAACAATGGCATGATTTGTTAAAGTGTACTTACAATGGAATATGCTGACATCCACGCAATTCATATTTCAACATCATAGCACAAATTGTGTGAAAAATTCAGGCTTTTTATAATCTTTTGCTTTATCCACTTCTATGCTCATAACTGAAATCTCTTAATGTGTTTTGTCAAAGGATCTCTAAGGAGTATAATTACTAATGAAAAGAAGGGGTATAAAAGAATCACAGATGCTTGCAATGTGAAAAAAAACAAGAACCATCAGCAAGTCAGGCAGCATCTGTGGAGAGAGCAGACACATTCACCTTTTGGTTGCAAAAGTTGATTCAATACATTTAATGTTATAAGTTGGGTTTGCTTCACAGATCCAAATTCACATGATCAAATCAAACTGTGAATTATTATAACTTTTCATATGCACTCAGGTGCATTTTAATTATAATCACCATGACTTTTGGGGCAGTTTCCTATGCAGCGTTACTCAGCCTATAGACTAGTTTGCTGAGGATTAGTGGTGTGCTCCACTGATGCACCCATGAATGCAAACAGATCAGCCATCATCTTAGTTAATTGTGGTGCTGGCTTGACTATAACTTCTGTCATCCATTTCTAATGAATGCGGAAAGATCTGGTTTAAAAAGGACCCTATCATATTTCTTCATCATCGATAGAATCCCACTGGTCACAATCATTTTTGCCTTCAACTGTGTGAGATCATAATTTGTATTGATGGTTCACCTCCTCTTGAGGCTATTCTGAGAATGGCTTTTAGATGTTTGTTTTTGCTTCATTTAGCATGATATCTGATCTATTACCAATAGCAATTATTTTAATCCTTGGCATTATTGAGGATTTCGTAGACTGTTCAGTAAGTCCAGCTCTCTTTGGGATGCATGACAATCTGTTCATAAACTAAGTGAGTGTATTTAATTTGATTTCACTTAGCCAAACTGGTAATTGTGTTGCTTTTTTTCTTGGATTTCTGTAATTTTTTTGCCATTTTTATAAGTCTCAATCAAGTCAAAGCTTCAATATGGTTTTTCAAAGGAAGATTTCATGGAAGATGTTTCAATTAGAAAACTGGTCACATCACATCTGGAATACTATCCATTTACATTTCAAGATCAGGTGAAGTAGCATTTTTAATTGGTAGGAATATGCAACAGCTAATAAGTTGGAGGTGGCAGATGGGGATGAAGGGGATGTTCATGTCAGGACATACAATAGCATGCTTCACAAATGTTTTCCCACTTGACTTCATTTTAAGGCTTAAAAACTGTTTTGGCCCCTCATTGAAAACTGAGAAATGCAGGGGAAGGGGAAATAAAAGACCTGTGAGAGTAGGGGAAGTGAAAGGGAGAGGCTGGAGGCTATGTACATGACAATGATTATGCTCATAAAAGAACTCTCTGTCGCTTTTAGCAATGTGGTGTCCAGGTATATTGATGGGTCTATTATCCAATCAACAGTCTGGCTGGGAATTCTGGTGGTACTATGGATAGAGTGTGCAATGGTTTAACTGACCTTTGTTTGATTCCATTTGTCTGTTTAGTATGCTTAATTGTTTAAGAGCGTAAGAACAAGGAGCAGGAGTAGGTAATTCAGCCCCTTGAGCCTGCTCTGCCATTTGAAACGATCATGGCTGATCTCATCTTGTCTTCAACTCCACTTCCCTGCCCGCCCTCCTAATTAAAAATCTGTTTTTCTCCTCCTTAAATGTACTCTATGTCCGAGCATCCATCAGACTCTGGGGTAGTGATTTCTGTAGATTCATGACACTTTGAAAGACATAATTTCTTCTTATCTCTGTTTTTAATTTGTCACGCCTTATCGTAAAACTATTACCTCGCTTTCTAGATTGCCCCACAAGAGGAGATATCCTTTGTACATGTCCTTTGTCAAACTCCTTTAGCATCCTATATATCTCAAAAAAATCTCCTCTCATTCTTCTAAACTCTAGAGAGTAAAGGCCTAAACTGTTCAATTTCTCTTCATAAGACAAACCTCTCACCTCCAGAATGAATTGAGTGAATATCCTCTAAACTGCCTCAAATGCAACTACATGTCTCATCAATTAAGGAGACCATCAATATATGCAATACACCACATGTGGTCTCACTAATATCTTGTACAGTTGCAGCAATACTTCTGTATTTGGTTGAAAGTGAAAGTAGACAGAAGCTTATAGTGAAGGACCTGTGAAGTCTGAGCTTTGGACCTGTGTAGAAACATCTTATAAGATAAGAGATGTTTTAAGGCACTGTAAATAAGCAAGAATTAGACAAAAAAGGTCAACTCTGTATTGCTCTGACATAATAAATATTTTAATAAATACTGGACTAGGCCAGTATTTATTGCTCATCTCTAAGTTCCCTTGAGAAAGTGGTGGTGTAGTGTCATCTTGAGTTGTAGAGTCCATGACAGGTCAGGCTTCCGCTGTAATATTAGGAAGAGAGTTCTAGGATTTTGACCCAGCGACAGTGAAGGAATGGCAATATACCAAGTTAAAATGGTGTGTGACTTGGAGGGAAACTTGTGGGTGGTAGTGTTCTCAAGTATCTGCTATCCTTGACAATCTAGAAGTGGTAGAAGTTGCAGATTTACAAAATGCTGTTGAAGGATCCTTGTAAGTTGCTGCAATTTATATATTCATCAATGGTGGAGGGAGTGAATGTGGAAGGTAGCGCATGGGGTGCCAAATCAAGCAGTTTAGTTCTGGATGTTGTTGAGCTTCTTGAGTGTTGGAACTGCATTCACTCAAGTGGAACAGTATTCCATCATACTTCCGATTCGTAGATGGTGGGCAGGCTTTGGGGATCCAATTCAGAATTCACAACTTCAAACTTACTCTTGTAAGCTAGCTATTTATGTATATATGGTTGGCTCTGTTCAGTTTCTAATCAACGGTAGCCCCATAGGTTGACAATGGAGGATTCAGTGACAGTAGTATCAAGGGGTGCTAGTTAGATTCTCTCCTTTCATTATTCATTCATGGGATGTGGATGTCGCTGGCCAGACCAGTATTTTTTGCCCATTCCTAATTGCCCAGTGGGCAGTTAAGAGTCAACCACATTGCTCTGGATCTGGAGTCATATGCAAGTCAGAGCAGGTAAGGATATCAGTTTCTTTCCCTAAAGGATATTAGTGACCCAGAGGGGGTTTTCCAAAAATTGATAACTGGATTCATGGTCATCATTGGACTCTTAGTTCCAGATTTCTTTTTTAAATTAAATTCAAGTTCTACCATCTGGCATTGCGGGATTCAAACCTGGGTTTCTGGGCATTATCTGTGTCTCTGAAATAACAGTGCAGACGTAATACCATTAGGCCATTACCTCCCCATTTCGTTATACAACAAATGACCAAATCACAACAAGAAGAAACAATTATTTCATTGAATGGCCCGAAGAAAGTGTGAAAATTCAGATTTATTCATAAGCCCTTTAGTGCTCCAAAAATTTCAATAGAAATGCAGAAGTGATCTGTCCATAATAAATTTTATGAAAGATAGACTCAAAGTGGGATAACTTAAGAAAAATAACTTGCATATTTACTCATATTGGGATTTTTTGTACAAAGGCTAATAGATAGTTTTTTAAAAAATCACTGGGACATAGACAGCACTTGCAAAACAACATTTATTGTAGATTCCTGAGTTATTTAAAAGTCAAAAAAATATAAGGCAGATCTGGAGTCAAATTTCTGCTAGACCACAGTAAGGGCAAAAGGTTTCCTTTTCTGAAGGAGTGAAGCAGTTCAAATTTCATAACAATTTAGCAGCTTTGACAATGATTTTTTCTGGTCACAACCAACAAATTGCCAAATATGTAGAGTTCAATTTCACAATGCTTGAGCCAAGTCCAGATCCAATGTTATTACTGCTACTCCATTTGGTTATGCTTCACTGATTTTACTCAAATAAATAAAGCTTTAATAAAGAGTATCATAGAATTCAAATTACAAGGCATAATTTTTTAAAAATTGTATCAGTTAGTATTGAAGGAGTTAATTCTCGATGAACATTATGACATTTGTGGCTCAGACTGTTCCAAGGGTGCTCTATTTGACTGTTCCAAAATATTAGTTACATTAGATTCTTAAGAGGATCTCCAATGTGGCAGGCAACACAACTGGAAGACTGCGTGTGAGAGAATGAAGGAAGCTGACTCCTCTTTAGACACTGCTGCTATTAGCTATTGCTAAAGCAAAAGACAATTGAATTACATGGATTTCATGTTGAGGCGGCTCAGGAAAGCTCTAGGAACTGTGTATAGCTAACAGAAGGCTGTGCACAATTAACCTTTGGGCAATTGAACAACACTGTACGGTTCTGTGTAGTTAAGGCTCAAGTAGTGTAGAGCATATGAATAGCTCTGTGTAGAGATGGCACAGGGAAGGTGTAGGAGCTGTCGAGGACCCAAGAGAAGTCAGTGCAAAATTAATCGTTAATAGCAGCAAATGGGGGTTGACAGCTCACAAACAGGATATAGCTTTGGGCAATTGAGCAAAATCACAGTTCAGGAAACACATTCAAAAGCAATAATAACTTGCTTAGTATTATACTAACCCCACTCTTGCAACCATCAGATCTTGCTCCAATGTCCAGTAAGGATCTGTTCTGACATATGAAACCTCCGATGGCATTGCACCTCACTCATTCCAAAGAAATAGATTCAGGAGCAAAAAACAACTCTGGGCCTCCTGGGGACCTCACACATTCTGATGGATGTCTCCTAGAGACGGATGCTTCTCTTGTTCTGTGGCAGCCTACTGCTGCGCCAGGGACTTGTCATTGGCCCTGATCCTCCTGCATCTGCCTTTGATTTCTGGAAACGCAACAATAGCAACAACCATCCCACTAGAGCCTAGATATGTGACTGTTGTTGGCAGTAACCTTTTTGGGAGCAAAGGGAAGAAACAGGTTGGAGCTCTGAGAGCTGTCAGCGGTGGCATATCCTGTGGATGAGGGCTACATGCTGTCTTCCACACAGTGGGAGACATGCTGTACCTTGATAATGAGGGCCATATCTCCATCATTCATTTAGGGCACCAACTTGGTGAAAGTGCTGCTCCAGCTGAGTGGCGAGCACAATGCATCAAAAAGGGAGAGCCTGATGTACTCTAACCTCTTCCCATTCCCAGACCCACATCAAATTTGAAATTTATCATTGCACTCGGTATAGTTCATTGTTTTTCATGAGAGATGATGAAGCAATAGTCTTCATCTCCCACATCACCCTTAGAAATTTCACTAATTATGGGATATTTTTGGTCTGCATTCACCTATTTTTGAGTCATTGCCAACAACATCTGCATCATTCAGATGCCAATGTTCAATATTCAAGGGTATGGTGCAAATCACCTTTGATTGGCATTTAAACCCTAAACATGCATTGTACAAAAACAATAAAATAATTGCAAATGAAATGTCTCTGAAGTTTGCAAGGAAATGCTTCACATATCTGGCCTTTCAACGTCTTAGCATCCAACAGGTGAGGATCCTTCGCGTTCATTCATCAAACTGATACTGACTCTGTCTACCTTGGGCATTGTCCTAGTATTTTTCAGTTGCCTTTTGTATCTATGAATTCATTCTATGTGCAAATTCTGGCTGAATGACCAAAGAGAAGGGTTTCCATGAAATTTGACAAAGTAGTGGTTTTTGCTTGTCCAATAGCACTTGCCACCATGTTTTCTTACCACATTTATACTCCATTTGGAAGGTTTTGGTTTGACAGATTACCATTTGGAATTGCATTAGCACCAGAGACTTTGCGGAATCATGCCACACTGATGATATATGGATCCATGGCAAAACAGTGGAAGAGAATAGTCAGAGTGTGTGCTGTAATAAAATGTTTAAAAGAGGAAGGACTCAGACTGACTGATGTGTGAATTTTCCAAAGAATTCATTTGTTTCTTGCAAAAAGTCAAGGCACAATACTAGATCCTCAAAAGACTATAGCCATTCCATTTCCAACCATAAAGTCAGTACAGGATCTTCAAAAGTTCTTTGGTATGGTGATTCAACTGTAATTTCTTTTCCTCTCCTTACAACCATCATGGAGTCCTTCAGACAACTCCTCAAGAAAACACAAGGGTAATGTTGAAATCCTTATCAAGGGAGCACATTCTGGAAAATTAAATCAATGGTGAGGACCAAAGATGTCTTAACAAATTATAATCCCTCATAGTGGAATGGCAACTTCAGCTACAGTTTTAGTTATGGTGCTGTTCCAGGTATATCAAATGGTTGTTACAAAGCCGTGCATCAAGAGCATCATCTGATAAGGAAACCTGAACATGCTGTGAATAAGTAAGAAACTCTTTCAGTCACATGGGCTTGCAACAGAGTTTCAAACTCGTCATTGGTCTGAAATGGTCATTGAAATGCATGACAAATCTTTAGTTTTTCTACTGGATGAGAAGGAACTTGCAAGCTTTCTTCCAAGAGTGCAAAGATTTTGACTCTGCCTCAGGAGCTTAGCTTATGAAACAGGAGAAGATAGAAATGATATAAAATTAACTCTCCAGAGTGATAGTTGACGGCCTTACCCAACCATGACATAGACTTCATATATCTAGTCCACACTAGCCAAATCAAGTCATAATCAGGTCAGCCAAATTCGACAAGAATAAATGAGAAACCAGGAATATCTCACCATCTGCCAATTATTGCACTGCACACTGCAGTCGCTCTGTGGTGAAAGACGTGGCGGTTAAGCATTGTGGATAGGGTACCAATCAAGCTGGTTGCTTTTTCCTGGATGGTGCCAAACCTCTTCAGTGTTGTTGGAACTGCACTAATCCTGATAAGTGAAAAGCATTTCATCACACTCCTGATATCTAATTTGTCGATAATGGACAATATTGAGGAGACCACAAGTGAGTTATTGACTGCAGGATTTCCATTCTCTGAACTGCTCTTGAAGCTGAAGCATCTTTATGGTACTTCCACTTCAGTTTCTGGTCAATAATAACCCAGAGAATGTTGATTGCACATAATTCAGGGATAGTGATGTGATTGAAAGTCAAGGGATGATGGTTAGATCCTCTTTTGTTGTTGACAGTCATTGTCTGGCATTTGTGTGCCATGACTGTTACTTGCTACAAATCTAGCATTTGTGACTTATTAGTACACCAAACTTTGTTTCAACTGGCACCTATGAACCAGCCTTCTCGATAAACCGTCAAAAATGATATACCTGAAATACTGGAAGTTTACTGTATTATTGCAATGAGTGAGAAGACTCTCTGCCAGTGAGTTTTATTTAAGGCAAAATTGCATTAATATTTAAGTGATATATAACATAAATAAAGTATAACAGTGATGTGCATACAACTGCATTATGTTTCTATTACTTAAAGCATATTTTTACATTGATCATGTGGACCTTTTGATCAACTGGAATATTTGATAAACCAGGACAATCCTGGTCCCATAGGTGCCAATTAATAAAACAAAATGCTGTGTTATGTTCAACAAGCTGTGTATGGTCAAACTCTATTCATTTGCTGTCAAAGAGTTATAGAGTGTTAGCAATGCAGATGACACCAATGGCAAGTTTAAAATCTTAGTTTAAAATGGACAGTCAGCATGACTAATGAGCACAGCCAAGACTTTTTCCATAAGGAGCGGGTAGACTTTATTTTATCACAGTCCGTGTGCCTGCTCATGCCTGGTTTGTAATTAGTCTTTGGAGAGATGATTTGCTCTAAGGCCTTGGCCTAGTACCTAATTTCATTGGACAATGTGAAAATGTTCTCTGAGTGTACGCAAAT
The DNA here is from genome assembly GCF_021869965.1 of Rhincodon typus. Lineage (NCBI taxonomy): Eukaryota > Metazoa > Chordata > Chondrichthyes > Orectolobiformes > Rhincodontidae > Rhincodon > Rhincodon typus. The sequence continues at coordinate 15,407,820 of NC_063363.1, forward strand.
GTTGATACACATCTTCTTTTCTGAGGAATCAATCCCCCTGCCTCATTTAAAAGGATTCATTTATTCTGCTGCCATTCAGTTATTTTTCTCAATCATGCTAATGTTGATCTTGTTCTGTACATCTCCTATACGGCCATAACCCTATATGCCTCACTCTGTCGAAGTACCCTATAATCTGTATGTCCATGTTTGCTATGATCTGCCTGTACTGCTCGCAAAAGAACACTTTTCACTGTACTTAGGTGCATATGACTACAATAAATCAAATCAAATCAAAATCAAATTCCTATCAAAATGCCCTCTTGATCATTATCCAGTAGCATGCAATAGGGTTGCTTTTCTGAATTCTGCCATTGGCTTTTAGTAAATTCACTCTAGGATTTCATGCTTAAAATAAGCTTGCTGATTGAAACCAGGCTTCTTCATTAATTATATTCTGTTCAGTCTATTTACTCTTTAATTCCAAGAAAAAGAAAACACTCAAAGATTATCAATGATCCCCAGAGGAAACAACTTGCTCGTTGTCTCTTCAGAAATACTCAGACTGAGTGGTCAAACAGAACCCTTTCTTTCAATCATATCTTGCTTTGGAAACACATTAAGTAACGTCTTCATGTGGTAAAACCCAGTTAGATTTTGTTTTCTGTCACTATTTTTTCTGTAAAATTTTATCACTGTTCCTTGTTTTCCAAAGCTGTTGGCTCTTCCTTTAAGGTACAGTACCACTTCTGGAAGTCTTTAAATCCTTATTCAAGTTACTATTGTTCACATGGGAGTCTTAAGAATGGGTGCTGACCATTAATAGGTCATCAAAGTACATGGAAGATTACTCAATATCTACATATTTAGTACCAATAACAAACTAAGTGACAGAAATATAAAAATAATAAGATACAAATAGTCTATAAAACTCTTCAGATACAGGCAATGATGTTCTGTGATCACATTGTGCTAAAAAGTGTTGAATCTGTTTCAATACAGGAAGGATAATTTTACCCATAAATGAATAACAATGATCAAGTATACCATTGGAATATTATCTAAGGGGCCAATTACTCAGCAACTGAAGCGTAGAGATTTAAAAATAAGTAATTATCATTTCATTTATTTTATTATGTTTGGAAATCAGGGCAAAGTTTGTTGAACTTTTGCTCATTGAGGCAAATAAAATTTTCCTTAATCCATTTTAAACCCTTGTACTTCATGTGCAAAGACTTTGGCAGGTTTCTAGCCCCATGTGAGCACAAAAGGTGAATATCACTAATAAAGGGCAAGGTGTTACTGAGTATCTGTTGATAGCAGAATATGGTCACACAATGTTGGTCTATTCCTTTCAAATTTCAGGCGCCATCATATGTAGTTTGCTAGCTCGTGGACTATTGGAGTGTTAACATTACACTGATAATTCCCACAGTGTGGTATTTCGTGCAAGAGTACGGAGCACATGCCAACTATTCCACTGGAAATATTTGGAGGATGAGAGAAATGGATAATGCTGAAAGGTGTTCATAGCCACATAGAATCTGATTTCCAAAGCAAACTCAACAAGTGTTCATTTTGGACATCAAAGAGTGGCATTTAGATCAAAAAAGATGCTTCAAAATCATTTATCAGCTTTGTGATTTCTTTCTTCTGGATTTTAAAAACTATTAGTTATTTCTCCTACTATTGTAATAAACTCAGAATAGATGTTTGTCTATAATCTTCTGTCACCCTCTACCAATGGAAATCTTAATTTTTCAAGATTATACTGATTCTCTTTCTAAATGGTTGAGGCTTTACTTGTCCTCTCCTAATGATATTCACCTTTTGTCCTTAAGCCTGCAATGATATTCTTGTGTTATTGGAACATAATACAAATGAGATAAATGGATTGCTTTTAACTGAAGATCTCTGATGGACTCATTTACAAATAGTAGTCTCCAAACACAGCATGTGCCTTGACCACTACAGAGCTGAGAGGAATGTACCCTCTAAGCTGTGCAGACACACCTGCTGACAGTAATGCTTAGAGTCTACATGTGGCGACTGGTGTTCTGACACCATTTGCAGCATAGGTTTCCTGTTCTGGAAGAAGCTGGGAGGAGCACATGGAAGGAAAAAAAAGCAGGAATGCTAGCTGAGAATTGTCATGTGACAATATCTGGGTACTTGGCTCATTTGTATTTAATGAAAGTCACTCCACTCTGTAGGTGATCACACAATTCTTGAGTGAGATCTTGCTCCAGATCTTGAGTATATGAACCTAGGATAGCGCAGATTGAGAAAAGAGCTATTTGGCATGTTCAGCAGAGGCTTTACAATATTTCTGCCTGATTCCTATCCAAAACCTAAATAATTTTTCCTGTTTTCTTTTTAATAGGGTGAATAAGACCGTGCCTTTAAAATGGTTTCAATTGTTGACGAGGTGCTGAAATGTATTAAAAAAATGTTTCAAGAAGCATTTCCAACTCTAACCTCCAAGGGAAGAGCAAAGAGGTTGCGGTACCATTAAGGAGTATTTCTTTATTCAATATTTGACAACTTACAAAAACAAAATCTGTCTGGTAAAAAGAAAACTGCAACATTAGGGATATCCAAAATGTAAGTGGATGCTACAGAGGGAGAAGAAGAATTAGGATGCAACAATAGAGGTATGGGATCGGGTGACTGGACAACATCAACTTTTTAACATCCCTCTTGATCTTAGTTTCCTTAATATATTAATAGCCATTTCTATGAGAGTGATGAACATTAGCAAACGGGCTGTAAACATTTACATTACCTGAAACATACTTAAAGTACATAATTTGCTATGTAGTACAGGGTGAACGGAAGAGGTTCCTACAAAATTGACTGAACAAAATACCACAGAGCTGCTTTCCCCAGAGATCAGGGTGTGGAAAGAGTGAATGCAGGCGTAGCAATTTCTTCTTGAAGTTAAGGGTTTTCGGAATTTTGCCAATAAAACTGTGGTCACATTTTTGGCAACATTTGAGATCTATGCATTCAGAAAATGGTGATCTTATGATGTGGCCTCCTGCTCTGAAGGTACGTTCTGTCCACGAATGTACAATTGATGGTCCAAAGACGTTTGTGAAGTCCAGGAAAATTATGAAGCTGTAACTGTTTTGTTCACTTTTTCACCCTGGTTTTGTGGGAAAACAGATGTATCTGTCTCCTTTCTGTTCCAACACAGCTGAAATTTACTTATCTGGACAGTTCTATAATTCATCAATGCTGGAGTAATCACTCCTTGGAATCTGTTAATGTCAGTCCATTAGAAAGTGAAAGTGGTTGGATAAATAACTCCTGCATTTGACATACTCCTGCAATTCATGACTGTGATGACCCATCCTACTCAGTCAAGTATTTCTTCCAGATTGGGTAAATCATAGACTTTGATATTGAAACATTGGATTTTTCTGCAATATTGTACATATAGAGAGCAGATTTTTTTTAACTATTTAAGGGAAAAAAGTGTGGTTGTTATTGAAACTATTTTAGAGATTACAAATGAAGTAGCACTTCAGGCAGCTTTGTTCTTTTCAAAATTGGGAACGTCGTGAATGTTCATAATAAAATATACATCTGTCCTGTACTAGTGCTGAAAACCATTTTGAGTTTTAATATTACTACAGGGAATTTACCATCAAAGTTTTATTCTCGTGACTGTAGCAGAGCCTGCCACAGACTAACAGTAAAGTCAGTCATGTCACTGTGGGAGACACCAGACACGCTAAACTTTGATCAAAGGAGGAGGGAAGAAGCTGGAATGCTTCTCAGCTAGTTTCTGTGTAACAGGAGATGATGTTTTCAAAAGAGAAAATGCCGATAGTTTGTTAAGTACTGAGAATAATGAGGAATAATGTTAAAAATAAACTCAATATGGTGCATTTAGTTTTAAAGCACAAAGCACAAAATAAAAAGACCATAAGACCATAAGACATAGGAGCAGAAATTAGGCCATTCGGCCCATCGAGTCTGCTCCGTCATTCAATCATGGCTGATAAGTTCCTCAACCCCATTCTCCTGCTTTCTCCCCGTAAAAAAGGTCACAAATGCATAATCAGCAACAATTAAAGGGGACAATTTAATATGATAGCAGTTAAAAAGGGGAAAAACACAGTTCATAAGAATGTATTTGTTCTCAATTTTATCAACATTTTCCTTAAGTGAAACATTCTGTAGCTATTCAAGGATAATCTGAATGGAGCTTCAAGTCTGTTACTGAAACTAATGGCAAGAGCAATTTAACTGTTCATCAACTGGAAAAACCAGTCACTTCCATCCTGAGAAGTGATGGGCCAGCTTTTCCAGGACACAGATTAGCATACTGCCTTTGCTATTTTACAAAAGGGAGGCCATTTTTGAGAGGATATTCCATTCAAGGTCTCCCTCAGAAATGCAGAGTCGTGCTTCCATCCTGACAGTTCTCTTGTAGTGCAGAACTGTTAGGAGAAGGCAAAGCACACACCCTTTATTCTGACATTTAATGATCCTGACAGCCAGCTTCAATCAAAGGGGAAGTACACAAGGGTCAGTGTGATGTTAGGGTGCTGGGAGGGTCGGGTGCCAGGTAAGCAGGGTACCAAGCAGGTAGGGTGCTCGGTAAGTAAGATGACAACTGGTGAGGGGGTAGAGTGTCAAGGGATAAGATACTAGATGGCATGCAGTAGGGTCTCAGATAATGTTATCATCAGATAACCAGATCCCAGATAAGAGCCTGCCTTGATCAATCATATTTCAATTTTGTTTTTCATGAAGCAGTCTCTTGTTGCTCTCAATGCCTCAAATTTTGCTTTCCCTATAAAACAGAAGTTTATTAACAAAAGAAATAAGGACAAAATAGAATAGACCATACCATTTATATATATTACAAATTCAATAATTTTAAACACCCATTACTTTAGTTATATGTTGAATAAAATTATATTACTTCTTCAAGATTTCCTGAATTAATATCCAAATGTGATCAAATTTCTTAATTTAGCTGTTTGATGAGAGGTTTGCTTAAATTTAGAAATGTTGTTCTTTCCATAATTCCCACTTGTTATTAATAATGTGTTTCTTCTGAGCACTTTGAGTATCAGTTTACTTGTGGAAACTAATTGCTGATATTGCAGATCTTGTCTGAATTTCTTATTTCTGCAGGATTGCATTGATCTAACAATGAGAGTTAAGGAGAGGCTGACTCAGTGCCCTATCACATTTAATTTGTGTTATCAATTAATTTAAAGCAAAATACCATGAATGCTGAAATCTGAAGAAAAGTCATATTCTGTTTGAAACATTTACTGTTTCTATCTCCATAAATGTTGCCAGATCTGCTGAGTATTTCTAATGCTTTCTGTGAATTATCACTTATAATACCATTAAGCATGAGGAAATGAAATGTAAGGCGTTTTTATTTAAGCCTGGAATTAACAGTCAACAGTCTGATTGTCTGAACACTGAACTGATTTAAAACAACAGATTAATGCCACTGGAGAGCACTTTAGATCAAATTTGTTGAAGGACTTTCCAATGATTATGTCAGTGGTTTCTGTATGTTTTCTTCTGTCTCACGTAAACAGGATATTCCCAAAGAGATAAAACTTGGAGGACATCAAATCTGTTGCTTTGATACACCATGTGTAATCTAATCCATCATGGATTTGATCCCACCAATGTAATCTGCTAAACAAAAATATAACGACTTACTTAGTCATCCACCTCAGCACTCATGACAAATTATAGAATATTAATTCCCACTCATATCTGTACTATTTTACTCTTGTAGACCGTCCTCCACATGATCCCCTTTATATATCCAAGAATATCCAGTTTGTGTGTGTGATGGGGCATGTTCTCTTTAGTGTATGTGTGGAGGGAATTGGGGTGAAGAGATCAAGATGTCATGCTGAAGTGATGGTCCTTTAAGTGACATGTTTCCTTGGAGGTGGCTAAACTTAAGACATTAGCATTGCCTGTGTTGAACTGGGAATCTAGACTGTGAAACTGTTGGAGGAGACTAAATGGCACAACCTTGCCAGAAGGAAGCAAAAGTTCAAGAAACCTCAACTTAAATACAAATCTTTGAAACAGCGAACAAAGTAATTATTCTTCCAATTCCCAGTTGAGCATTTGACTTGAGATTTTTAACTGTAAGACAAATGGTTGTTGAAGTTAATTTGACTAGTTGAACTCAATTCAGAGAATAACTGTAATCATTGTACTGCTAATATCTTCACTGTTACTGACTACTAAAAATACTGTTATACAGTTGTTAGTATTCATGCTGTTTGATTTTTGTGTAATAAAATTATTTTGCTTTAAATGCTGAGTATTATGGCTTAGTCATTTTCTCAAATACTTAGGATTTTATATTGTTTAAAAATAAAACATTTTACTGGCATCTACCAAAGTCATAATATGTATCTGAATAATATGTTGAGTTATGCTTAGCTCAGTAGTAGCCTTGTCTCTACAACAGACCCAGCGCTTTTTAGACCACAAAGCAGAGTTTTGAGCATACAACTCAAGTTGAAGGAGTGCTGCACCGTCATTGCTACTGCATAAGAAACATATCACTTAAACAATCATCACTCCGATGTAACATATTGATTTCTACACCCCAACTTCCTCCTCACATACACACCAAAAAGAATGCAGCCCATCACACACACAAACTGCTGTGCTGTGCACAACTACCTTTTGGACATTCTTTGACATATAAAAATAAACCATGTGGAGGGCAGCCTGCAAGCATAAAATCATACAGTTTTATTTTACATAATTAATTCAGATGAGACCTTAAACTGACATTCGCTTTGTCCTAACAAGCAGGTGTAAAATATCGAATTGTGTTATTTGAAGAAGAGTAGAGGGCTTTGTATTTTTCCCTGAACCAATACTTTTTGAACAAATTGTCTAATCAATTAATTTATTGCTGTTTACAAACAATATAACTATGGCTGCACTTTGTTAGCTGTGAAACACTTCAAGATGTTCCAAAGATTTGAAAAGTGATAGAAAATTGTAAGTTTCTTTTCCTCCATGAACTAGTTTAGTTAGTTATTTTGGTCATCTCAAATTCTGTTCTGCTGAAGTTAACCATGTGCACAAATGTATAGACAGAATTGTTCTAGACTGCACAATGGAAGACATTCAGCAGCTTATTTTCCTTGATATGCTAAAGACAGAATGATAGAAAGCAGTGGAGACGAAGACAAGACATAATGCAGACGTTCCAATGGAAAAATTCGTATTATTAAATGCTTTAACTATGTTTATATATTTGCCTATCTTACAGTTAACGGGTTTAAACAAAGCTGTACTTTGTCTTTAAAATTGATAAAAATAACACTAGAATAAAAGACAAAGGGCAGAATCTTTTAAATAACTGAGCAACATGGGCTATGTTGTACTGGAGGAACACGGCAGGCCAGGCAACATCAGAAGAGCCGGTAAGCTGACGTTTCGGGTCTGGACCCAGGGTTCTGATCCGAAATGTCAGCTTTCCTGCTCCTCTGAAGCTGCCTGGCCTGCTGTGTTCCTCCAGCTCCATACTGTGTTATCTCAGACTCCAGCGTCGGCAGTTCTTACTATCTCTGAATGAGCTATGTTGTAATGTGTGGTAGAATCGGGTGAGCTGATCATTTTGATGTCAAGGCCATTTTATCACAACTTTCCCTCAAGGGGCTTGGTGAGATCCTCACTAAAGAGTGGTCAGTTCCCAATTGATGCTTGATCTTCCTTGTTAAATGGGTTGCAATCTTATCAAATGCATCATACAAACTAGTCATTTGTGAAACTCACCATAGAAATCAGAGTGGGTACCTGGTGGGTTCAGCTCACCACATACTGCAAATAGTCTCCATGTTACCCATGGCCAAACTTCAGAGCAGGGCATGACCCATTTACACCAGCTATATGTGCCCTTCCATGTCAGACATTGACACCCGACTTTCAGGGAGATATCTCCACCATTGTGGCATCAATGCAATATTCTGGCATTGCTCTCTGCAATCCCACAATTATGAAACCGGGCACACTGACAACCAACAGCAGATGGTTGTATTGATTGATTGATTGACTGTTTGATTTATTGTCATGTGTACCAACGTACTGTGAAAAGCTTTGTTTATGAGAAGGACAGACAGATCATAGTAAGCAAGGATGTACAGATCAAAAAGACTTAGACAGAGGCATACAAGTTACATAGCACAGGGCGTGTGCTAGGCAAGATCAACGTGAGCAAGATCAGCATTATTTGAAGTTAGAGCGTCCATTCATCAGTCTAATAATGGCTGGGAAGAAGCTGTTCCTGAACCTGCTTGTGTATGTGTTCAGGCTTCTATATCTTCTGCCTGATGGAAGAAGTTGTAGGAGGTTATTGCCAGGGTGCAGTGGGTCTTTGATGATGTTGGCAGCCTTTCCATGGCAGCGAGTGTGTAAATAGAGTCCATGGATGGAAGTTTGGTTTCCATGATTGTCTGGGCTATGCACACCACCTTCTGTATTTTCTTACCGTCCTGGGCAGTTGCCATACCAGGCCGTTATGCACCGGACAATAAGCTTTCAATTTGTACATCTGTAGAGGTTGGTGAGGGACCTTATGGACATGCCAAACTTCCTGAGCCGCCTGATGAAGAAGAGACATTGTGTCTTCTTGACTGTCACATCTACATGGGACATAGGGCTACACGGGGAGAAGGACACAGTCCACCCAGTCATGGATCGGGCTGCCCACGAGGGCTGCTCCCTTGCTCCCTGAGTGCATGCTCACTGGCAGGCCTGCAGCATGCAAGCTTTACGCTGCTGTGCTTTGCCACAGTGTTACATGCCTGAAAGTTTTCAGAGAGTGTGCCGTAGCCAACTCCATGAGGGCATGTCTCAGTCAGGGCAGGTCCATGTTGTCAGTCAAGGACAACCTCTCATCCCAGACCTGGGCATCAATCACAGCAGGTTTGCACCTTGGTGCTTCAGGGAGCAGTTGTCTCTTGTCTCTGCAGGGGTCAGACCAGAGGAAAGGTGGTCACAGGGAGTCTGCTGCAGTCAGGGATTTGTGTGATCACTAGTCAGACATTGGCTGACATGGCCAGTTAAGTCATCCAAAAGGTGAGCACAGAAGCTGTGGAAGCAGGTTGGGAAGGTGGGAGGTGGGGTAGGGTGAGTGAAGCATGTGTAGGAACATTTACCGAATTATTTATTGGCAAACTTAACTCACCAGGTACATGCTCTGATTTCTATGCCAATTTTCACCAATGACTAATTTGTATGGCAGTTGATGATCTGAGGAATTGTGAAGCCTGTGGGGTTGACAAACAGGACACCTGTGGGCAGCAGAGGGTGATGTTTGGAGTCTCAGAGAGATGTTAATGCTGAAAGCTAGTGCTAGTGGATCACACTCAGTTGTTTCCATCTTGAAAAATGTTGACATTGCACAGTGTCCAGGTGAATTACCATGTACACACATGCAATGGGAGGTGTAAATAAACTGAGGTATGAGGGAGGGGAGGCTGCATCTACCACTGGTAACTGCATATTCACAGGGCAAGAACACTGACATTGCACACATGAGACGTTGATGGCACAGGTATTCAGGCAGTCTACTCCCTGGCCATTCTGCAGCATTGACTCTCATTGTGTGTTAATCCTTCATGATACCATCACTGCTGGGGAACAGCTTAAGATGGGCACTCACATGCAAACAGCCATCCAGATAGTGGACACTGCTTCCTGGTCTTCCAAACCCTGGAGAGAACACTGGCCTAGTAGCAATCTCTGGCCAGACATCCTCTTTCTATCCTCTAGGGAGAGGATGGCCCTCCTGTAAACCACCCCATCAACTAGGGCCTCACAGCATCTACATGCCAACATACCCTTATCTACCACCTCTGTCCAGTCACGAGCAGGACAGATGCCAGTGTTCATCTACATGCACTGCAGGCTCTTGAACATGGCATGATTGCAAGGGAAGGTGGTCTTCTAGTGGACATTCAGTGGTGACATGTTCTTCCAGGACAGTGCGTGATTAAATGGGAAGGAACAATGATGTGATACTCGCCATTGAGTTGGCAATAGAAATTGAGATGACAAGTTTCGTAAGATATGGCAAGAAATCCCATCTGCCTCATAGGCATTTCACTCCACCAAACTTGATATGACTCACACACACTTAGCCAAAAGTGCTGGTTTTGGCTAAAAAATGCTGCTCAAAATCTATTTTAAAGTAAGTGTTTCATATTGCATGATAAAAAAGATTTACATAATATACCTCCAGTCTGTTTTTAAACCATTCATCAGATTAGTTTCAGCTCCTCTGACTGATTCGTCTGCACATTTAATACCTCCCTACTTTCAAAAAGACCTGCAGGATGTGTATCACAGATGCTGGAGCTCTGATCAGAGTTTATTACTCGGGGAATCTTATTCACTTGTAAAGAAATGAGCATTTCTAATAGAAATTTGGAGTATTTTATAGACTCCAGAGACTTGATGAATAGGCAGTGATACAGATCGAATATTCTCAAGCAACTCATTTCAACTGACTAAACTTTGTCTCATCATCAGCTGTGATGAATTAACTAAGTAACAAGACACGGCAACAGTCGCACCCATCTACTTTGTTTCATGCCTGATTTTTGTTTAATTAGAAGATGGCTTAGTTTTGCATTTGTCCAGAAATTTTTGACAAATCTTTTTATTGTAGGACTTCTCTTCATGTGAAACTTTGGACTTCATATCCTCTGTGCCTCTTGAATCTGAAAAAGAAACTAGAGTAGGTTGTTAACATCTCCAGCTGGATCCTTAATTCAGTTAGATTATAGCTAATCCACACCAAAAGCTGGTATTTGCTGGTCTTGACACACCTGCTTTTTCTTTTGATTATATGATATTGCCTCAATTCTTACACTAATCTGGCAGATACATCCAAATCTAAGAACTCTAGTCAACCTCATTCCCTTCGGTATATTTTATGAGAGGATTGCTCTCGTTCTTTTCTCCTGTTTCCAATCACAGCCATTCTTTGGAAGCAGATAGATATGATTTGCTGTTTATTGTGTCTGGTGGGATCTCCAATTTGCTTCTAACATTGGAAAATTGTGCCTTTGTGCAGCAGCTACTGGGCCATTATGTAGAACCTGACTAAAGTTCTTCCAAGCACTTTTAAAAAGAAAACTATATGAAGACTCGAGGAAATAGAAGATATTTCACAAACTTATCATTGCCAAAATGTGCAATTAAATTCAACCATGAGCTAATTAACCACAAGCAGCTTCCAGATGTATTGTTAGCAAAGGTAAAGTGGGTTAAGACTTAGCTCTATTTGGTTCAAAGTTATTAACCATCAAATGACCATCTTCTACAAATGGTGATCACCAACAAGGAATTGAACCTGGGAGCTCCCAGGCCTATATGGTTCTGTTTTACACTAAACAGTACATTGGAAAACCTCAGAACCATTTTTTCTATCATGCTGTTTGATTGTATTGACTAAAATTAAAAGATATGAAAGTATTTGTTCACCCAGGAGACTCATTTATCAAATTGTCACTCATCAAGGAGACCTTTCATTTGTGGTGACAAATAACAATAGCAACTATTACAAAAAGCTAATGGGTGTATTTATTTTCCTAATTTTTAAAGAACATGTATAGAACTCATGTTACAAAAGAATATCTGGAACTCTGTGAGATTTTGGAAAATAATTCCCTATGGAAGGTCAGCGTTGTAAAGAAAGGCTGGATAGGCTGGGATGTTTTTTACTGGAGTGTAGGAGGTTGAGAAGCGCCCTGATAAGAGTTTATAAAATAATAAGAGGTATCGACAGAGTTAATAGGAGTTGCCTTTTCCCCAGGATGGGGGATTTCAAGACTAGGGGACATATTGTAAGGTGAGAGGAGAGAGATTTAGAAAAGACATGAGAGGCAATTTTTTACACTGAGAGTGGTTTGCCGACGGAATGAACTTCCAGAGGAAGTGGTGGATGCGGGTACAATTACAACATTTGGATAGATGCACGAGTAAGAAAGATTTGGAGGGATATGGGCCAGGAGCAGGTAAGTGGGACTGGTTTAGTTGGCATCATGTTTGGCATGAGTGTGTTGGACCAAAGGGTCTGTTTCTGTGCTGTATGACTCTATGTACAAGCCTTGACCTAGCTGTGACTTCAAATCCGCCTTGAGAACATAATGACCTCTTTTTTGAGTCTTTCTAAACTGAACGTAGTTCTTTTTAGCTTCAAATAGCCCCTTCAGGGTTTTAACCAAACACATCTGGCCTGATGCTAAGTAATCTTAATAGCAATAAAAACAGTAATTACTGGGAAAATTCACCGGTCTGGCAGCATCTGTGGAATGAAATCAGGATTAACGTTTCAAGTTCAGTGACCCTTCATCAGAACTATCTCAACAGTTCTAAGTTATCTCTCTTCCACAGGAACAACAATTTTACACAATCCACCAAAGCCAAGATTTCCGCAAATTTGCCAAGCTGAAAGCCAAAATTTTTTTGACAAGCTTATGGGTGTTTTATAATCATGATGATCATGTTTTTCCTACATCACAAAGAGTATTATCGACTGCCCATATATTGTACTTAGTGCTCAGGTAGAAGATGTTGGATTCAAGCGTTCACTCATTGAAACTACCACTCATAGAAAGATGCAATTACCTCATCTATGTCTCTAACAATCTTCTTGTATTAGCCACAAAACCTTCATTCAGTGTCAGTCCTCAGCCCTCAACACTCTTTCATCAGAAGCATCAAGTTAGGGGTTTGCTGAACAGCAACAAAACTACCTTCTCTTAACCAGGTTAATGACACCTCATAGCAACCTGAGAATATATGTAGAGATGAGGTGCTAGCAGTGTCAGTGGATCCCCATAGAGCACCTAAAGCAACTCTAACACCACCTAAATAAGTCCAGAATCCAATGATGTAACCACAGAGAATCACAAGAAACATCTTGATAGTTTCATTGTTGTTCAACTTCAGGAGGGTCCAAAATATTGAGTCAATTGCAGTGAATGCTATAGAGACAGAGGACCATAAAGAAGAATGATAAGGCACTGAGATAATGAGTAGGATTGTGCTCATATGTACTTACAGCCGCAACAGTGTCCTGATATTGGTTCACTTTGCTGAGAGCCTCATGTCAGCCTGCACCAATAACCAGCATATGAAATCACCAAAGTTTATAACACAGAAAGAGCCCCTGGGTCCCAGTGCCCATGGTGTCTCTGAAACCCTGTTTGTGCCTGATCCTCAAATCTCTGTCCAACTTCCTTTTAAAATAATTTATGGAATCAGCTTCCATTGCCTTTTCAGATAGGACATTCCAGATTGTGACAACTCTGCATGAAAAACATTTTTGTGTCTCTGCTTTAGATCTTCGGACAATATTTGGGATTTATGACCTCTGGTTATTGACCACTCATCAAAGAAAATTGTTTTTCTCTTCAATACTCTAAAATTCAAAATATTGCTTCATGTTGTAAACACCATGAGTCATTTCTGTTTCAAAGAGAACAGTCCTAGCTAATCCAGTCTAATTCACAACTAAAATGTCAAAGCCCTGGTAATATGTTGGTAGATCATGTCGAACCCCTTTATATCTTGCCTGAAATGTGGCACTCCAAATTATTCTCAATGCTCTGTGATTTATGAAGTTTAAAAATGTTCTCTTTAGTTTTATATGCTTTTCTTTGCTACCTTATCAACATGTGCAGCCATCTTCAAGAGTTTGTGCACACGGACACTTAGATACCTTTCTCTACATTTCCCAAAACCGTGCCATTTATAGTCTACTGTCCTTCCTATTGTTCCTTGAACATTTCCTACATTGAATTCACATTTCACCTTTGTGTCCCTATAGTCCTGAACTACACAATATCCTCATTGCAGTCTTCTACATTGACAAGTTTCAAATTATCTATAAACACCATAACACTGCTCCTATGTTTGAGTCTAGATGGTTAGAAAAATTAAAAAGAGCAGGAGATTAAAGTCCATTGTCAGTTTCAGTACTTCTATCAACACGAGGACTTCATACAGCCCAAATATAAGTAATCAGATAAATTATACCAAAAACTTTATAAATGAACTATGCACAACACAAATTTGCAGCAAAAATATAGCTAACAGTTAACCTTTAACTTGTCATGAGTAATTTTGCCCTGTTTTAATTCATTACAACCAGTCTTCAATGTTTTGGCTCTTCCTCTGCTTAATACACTCATTGCAGCCTTTTCATAAACTGACACGTGAAAAGACAGTCGTCTTTCTCATTCACTGGGTTGTCCTACAAGATTCAAGACAGGTTGAAGTGAAGACTTCTGAATAAGTGCGTGACAATATAAATGTTTTCTGGTGTTGAGAAGAAACATTAAACAACGGACATTGCATTTGAGATTATCAGCAGTTTCAGTTCAGTAACAGAAGAAGGACTATTGAAGGAGGTTGCAATAATTGAATGAGAGAAATATGAAATGGAGCAGGTTAGCATTTGCATTGATGCAGTGGCAATAAATTGATGTAGGGCTGTACTGGCAATAACAATCCTGGGAATGAGAGTTTTAGCTTCCCAGACAAGGCTAACATAATTGATCTTCTCTTGGTACTGTTGTGGATTTGAGGCATTAAACATCTGACGATGCCAGGCTCAATCATCTTTGGTAGCATGGAGAAACTCCCTTCTTCCATCTGATGCAAATTGGATATTTCTCAAGGTTCATCCATTAAAATATCCAACACTAGAAGTGTGGGAGTTCTCCCAAGCAACATTGCTTTCCAGAGCAATTCCACAATGAGAATGTATTCCATGAATACATTCATGTATACCTTGAACTGTTGGCTCATCCATAACCTTCCATTTGGCAATATATCTAAACATCAGAACAATTATTCACTCTGAGAAGAAAGAGAAAAAAATGAATTGTGTTTTGTATTGACATCAGCAAACAAACATCAGTCTCTGTCCACTTTCCCTACTGCATGTTTATTTTGGACAGAAAAGTCTCCCACTCTGAGGATAACTACATTCTCTGCATGGCTATTCAAATGAAATAATTCTTTGTTGCTTAGAGTCTGCAGGTTCGTTCGGAAAATACTGGTGCAGAGTTTTTCTCTTTTTGCACATCTGTCTGACATTAAATGATAGGTGGATGGTTAGCAAAATTTTCAAACAGATCTTCTAAATGTGCAACAAAGTCTGTAAACGTAACAAATATTCCAATGTTCCTTTGGAGCAGGGTCAAGTTGCTCAAAGATTCACATCACAACAGGTTCCACATTGACCATTGCTAAATACATCAGACACATTAGTTGACTGAACAAAACAACAAGTCTGTTAGCACTGTGGAAAACTTTAGTTAATTAGAATACGGATACTGGCTCAGATTTGAAAACTGTTTTTTAACTGTGAATTTCATAGTTCCCATTCACTTGCCCAGTAGAGAATATATCTGCAGGGAATTCAACAATGAATTATCTTGGCCAATATCTCTCTCTCTCTCTCTCTACCTCTGTCTGAATCTGTCATTACATACCCTCATCCTTAATCAATTTTAACTGTGGTTTCCATACATTCCATTTCCTGTGCCTTATTTTTCCTGTCTGCTCTTGAGCACCTGTTTTTACTTCCCTAATGCGAATGCTAATTCAGTTCTCTCCTCAAAGCTGTGCCTTTGTTTACAGTTCAAGTTCACTGCTTGAATTTCAATCCCAAGCATTTTGACATCTAAAAGTAGACGAATCTGGTTTGAAATCAGATGGTCTGATGCAAACTGGTCAAGAGCAACAGTGTATAAGAGCCGATCATGCTCCAAGATTTGAATAATGCACCATCAAAGGCAAGCCGTTGTATTCCACTAAATTATTTTAGACAATTATATAAATATTTATGCTAAAGTTCTATCATGGTGCATGGTAGCGTCTCTACCTCTGGGCCAGAATGGCACCTGCCCCAGACATGTTGCAATGTGTCTGATTAGATTAATTAAATATATCTGTAACTACACGCTGTTTTTATGTTGTCAAATTTCATATTGTAGTCAATTGAGTGAAAACATTGCCAAGGTAGGAAAATTTTACTGAATAATTTGTAAAATTGTCCAAATTTTAGCTCTGAACATGTTATCACTTTTAGTTAGAGGTAGGGTAAAAACTTCAACTTAAAGTGATAAATCATTGGTAAGAGCTACAAGTAAGTAACTTAAGATGAACTCACACTATACCCTTGGTGTTACTGTGAGGTGGCTGGACCTCATTTGATTCTTCACTTATAGCATGAGCATTAATTCAATTAAATGCCATGGCCTAATGTGACACTAAAATGGCATAAAGTGAGACTGCTTGCTGAAGAGCATTCCACTCAACTTCTTTCAAAGTTGGCTGAGCCATTATATTTGATTTACAATCCAATAAATGTTGTTCCTGTGATGGGTTTCAGCTTTATGCCAAAACTAATCTCATGGTGTGTGAATGTTCTGTTGCTGAACGCTTCTTATATTGCTATACTCAACAACAATAGAACAATTGTTTTTCAAATAATTCTCACATACCTTGCCTCCAGCAGAAAAGTGGACCTTTCAGCACTGTTTTGCTTGGTGAAGTATTTCAGAAAGTTCTGCAAGATGCTACCCACTCCTTGCTTGCTTTAAGCCTCACAGGTGCCTTTGTTATCTCACACATGCAACTATTATTCATTATGGAACATCACGTTGAATGGCATGTGGATATTGAACTGTGTGAATTATAATCACACCCAACTCCTTATCCCACATCCACACAGGCACATTTCTACTGGATAGCAAAACAAATTAGGAACTGCTGATTGCTTGCTGTGACCCACAAGGGAAATAGTGTAGCCAGTTTTAACACACCTAACATCACCTGGCTGATATCAGGTAAATTGAACTGACTGCAGGATAGCACTGACTTGATTTGATTTTGATTTTATTGTGATGTGGTAGTATTAGTTACTCAATTGGAAAACTTTCTGAGCCATGGGGAACTTCACGCATCTAATTGTCTAGTTTTCAAGAAAGAGCTAGATATAGTTATTGAGCCATAGAGTCATACAGCATAGAAACAGACCCATTAGTCCAACCAGTCCATGCTGACCATAATCCCAAACTAAACAAGTCCCACCTGCCTGTGCTTGCCCCATATCCCTCCAAACATTTCTTATTCATGTACTTATCCAAATGTCTTTTCAACATTATAACTGTACCAGCATCCACCACTTCCTTTGGAATTTCATTCCACACATGAACCATTCTCCCTGTAAAAAAGTTACTCTTCATGTCCTTTATAAATTTTTTCCTCTCTCATTAAAAATATGTCCCTCTAGTCTTTAAATCCCCCGCCCTAGGGAAAAGACACGCACCATTCATCTTATCTATGCCCCTCATGATTCTATAAATCTCAATAAGATCACCCTCAGCCTCCTACATTCCAGTGAATGAAGTCCCAGCCTCTCCTTATAACTCAAACCCTTTATTCTTGGCAACATCTTGGTAAATCTCTTCATAACGCACTCCAACTTACTAATATCCTCCCTATAACAGGGTGATGAGAACTGGACACAGTACTCCAGAAGAGGCCTCATCAAAGTGCTGCACAACCTCAATATAATGTCCAAACTTCTATATTGAACGATCTGAGCAATGAAGGCAAGCGTTCTAATGCCTTCTTAACCGCCCCATCTAGTTATGATGCAAATTTCAAAGATTATATACCTGAATCCCTAGGTCTATCTGTTCTACAACATTACCCAAGGCCCTACTTTTAATTGTATGAGTCCTGCCCCTGTTTGTTTTACCAGACTACAATAGTTAAACACATTTTCCTCTTTAAAAATCCATGCTCGCTCTTTCCAATCAACCCACCTTTTCTGCGTGACTCCTAATTCTTTCCTGAATTACTAATTGCGGTTAAACTGATTGCTTTGCAATTGTGGGGTTGTCCTAACAATGTTTTTTGGAACAATGTTATGGTGCTTTCAATTCTCCAGCCTTCTGGCACCTCTGCTGAGTCTGGGGAAGTCTGAAAGATTATGGTTAGTGCCCCTAAAATTTCCCCTTTCATTTCCTTCAATATCCTTTAATACACCTCACTTGGTCTAGGCGCCTTGTCAATGGTCTATCCAACACTTTTCTGAATCAATTTTGAACTCTCCTCGTAACAGAGTGCACTCCTCTAGTTCTTATGGCTAAAGGGACAAAAGGGTATGGGGTAAAAGAGGGAACAAAGAACTGAGGTGCATGATTATCCATGATCATATTGAATGGTAGAGCAGGCTCGATGGGCCAAATAGCCTACTATGCTTCTATGCATCCATTGTAATGTAACAAGTAGAACAGAAGTAGTACAGCTATCAATAATCAAAATCTATGGCATCCTTCCTTTACATTATTTATCAGGATATCTCAAGCCAAAAGGACACAAATGATTTTTTTAAACGGAGCGGTGTTTTGCTGTGAATTATGGCATGTCCTTGAAAAAAGAGTGAGGTTAGATTATTTCTGCTGAAAGTTGAATGACTTCAAATATTAACTCAGTTTCTTTCTCAACTGTTGCTGCCAGACTTGCTGAGTGTTTACAATATTTTGTTTTTATTTCAGAAATACTAGTTAGAAATAGAGGAAAGTAGCAGAAAACAATTACCCAACTCAGTATTGAGAAATCGTCATTTGTCACAATAGCTCTGGTACTCCCAATTTTGATTCGACTGATGCCCTTACAAGTTTGTCTAGGATATGCTTTTATAATCAGTCCTCACTTCCTCTCTTCGCTGTCTCGTCCATTCATTCAACACTTGCTGCATAAAAACTGCTGCAACATTAAATCTTTTCTCAATCCAAAGGTGTCAGTCTTCTGAAGTATGCATTTTCCAAATTGAATATCCTAAATCTTTAATTAGTGGCAAACCTGTGAAAAATGATGGAAACCTATATTTGTCCCTTCGGAAAGACCTAATGACACATCATTTCAGCAATTCTTTGTTTTTCCCTTTATTCATTCACGGTCATCACTGGCTAGGTAACATTTATTGCCCATCCCTAGTTGCACAAGAGCAGTTAAAAGTCAACCACATTGTTGTGGTTCTGAAGTCACATGTTGGCCAGACTAGGTAAGGATAGCAGTTTCCTTCCCTAAAGGACATTAGTGAACCAGATGGGGCTTTCCCCAACAATTGGCTCACAGTCATCAGTAGATTCTTAATTCCAGATATTTTATTGAACTCAGATTCCACCATCTGCCATGGCAGGATTTGAACCTGCGTCTCAGGATTAATAGCGCAGAGATAATACTATTAGGCCATCACCTTCCTTCTTAGGATATAGAACATAGAACAGTGCTGCACTGTTGTTGTGCCAACATATTATCCTACTAAGATCAAACTACCCTGCACACCCAACATTTTACAATCCTCCATGTGCCTATCCAAGAATCACTTAAAAGTCTCTAAAGTATCTGACTCCACTACCACTGCTAGCAGCGCATTCCACATGCCCACCACTCTCTGCGTGAAGAACCTACCTCTGACATCTCCCCTTTTCCTTCCTCCAATCACCTTAAAATTATGCCCCCTTGTAATAGTCATTTCTGCCCTGGGAAAAAGTCTCTGGCTATCCATTTTATGCCTCTCATCATCTTGTACACCTCTATCAAGTCACCTCTCATCCTTCTTCACTCCAATGAAAAAAGCCCTAGCTCCCTCAACCTTTCCTCATCAGACCTGCCTTCCAGTCCAGGCAGCATCCTGGTAAATCTCCTCTGCACCCTCTCTAAAGCTTCCATATCCTTCCTATAATGGGGTGACCAGAACTGAACACAATATTCCAAGTGCGGTCTAACCAGGGTTTTATAGAGCTGCAGCATAACCTCGCGGCTCTTAAACTCAATTCCCCTGCCAATGAAAGGCAACATACCATACACCTTCTTTGCAACCCTTTCAACTTGGGTAGCAACTTTGAGGGATCTATGGACATGGACACAAAGATCCCTCTGTTCCTCCACACTGCCAAGAAACCTGCCATTAACACTAATTGGCCCTACCCTTGCTCTGGCCATCCTTTGTTCCTCACATAAGCATAGAACGCCTTGGGGTTTTCCTTGATCCTACCCGCCAAGGCTTTTTCATACCTGTTTCTAGCTCTCCTAAGTCCATTCTTCAGTTCCTTCCTGGCTACCTTGTAGACCTCTAGAGGCCTGTCCGAACCTTGCTTCCGCAACCTTAAGTAAGCTTCCTTCTTCCTCTTGACTAGGTGTTCCACATGTCTTGTCATCCAAGGTTCCTTCACCTTACCATCCTTTCCTTGCCTCAGTGGGACAAATTTTTCTGGGTTGAATTCCACCTGTCACTTCTTTGCCCAGCTCTGCATCCTGTCAATGTCCCGTTGCAACCTATAACAGCCCTCCACGCCATCAACAACTCCACCAACCTTCGTGTCATCAGCAAACTTACTAACCCACCCTTCCATTTCCTCATCCAAGTCATTCATAAAGACGGCAAAGAGCTGAGGTCCCAGAACAGATCCTTGCGGAATACCACTGGTCACCAAGCTCCAGGCTGAATACTTTCTGTCTACTACCACGCTCTGTCTTCTATTGGACAGCCAGTTTTGTATCCAGACAGCCACATTTCCCTGAATCCCATGCCTCCTTACTTTCTGAATGAGCCTACCATGGGGAACCTTATCAAATGCCTTGCTAAAATCCGTATACACCACATCCACTGATCTGCCTTCATCAGTGTGTTTTGTCACATCCTCAAAGAATTCAATAAGACTTGTGAGGCATGATCTGCCCCTCACAAAGCCATGTGGACTATTTCTAATCAAAATGTGCTTTTCCAAATAATCATAAATACTATCTCTCAGAATCATCTCCAATAATTTGCCCACCACAGAAGTAAGACTGACCGGCCTGTAATTCCCAGGATTATCCCTATTCTCTTTCTTGAACAAGGGAATGCCATTTGCCACCCTCCAGTCATCTGGTACTACTCCAGTGGACAGTGAGGATGCAAAGATCATCACCAAAGGCGCAGCAATCGCTCCCCTCGCTTCCCATAGTAACCTTGGGTATATCCCGTCTGGCCGAGCGGATTTATCTATTCTCATGTTTTTCAAAATTTCTAGCACATCCTCCTTCCTAACATCGAGCTGTTCGAGCATATCTGTCTGTTTCATGCTGTCCTCACAAACATCAACGTCCCTCTCATTGGTGAATACTGAAGCAAAGTATTCATTAAAGACCTCCCCTACTTCTACTGACTTCACACACAAGTTCCCTCCACTATCCCTGATTGGCCCTACCCTCACTCTGGCCATCCTTTTGTTCCTCACATAAGCATAGAACGCCTTGGGGTTTTCCTTAATCCTACCCACCAAGGCTTTTTAATACCCGCTTCTAGCTCTCCTAAGTCCATTCTTCAGTTGCTTCCAGGCTACCTTGTAGCCCACTAGAGCCCTGTCCGATCCTTGCTTCCTCAACCTTAAGTAAGCTTCCTTCTTCCTCTTGATTAGGTGTTCCACATGTCTTGTCATCCACGGTTCCTTCACCTTTCCATCCTTTCCTTACCTCAGTGTGACAAACCTATCCAGTACTTGTAGCAACTGCTCCCTAAACAACCTCCACATTTCTGTCATGCAATTCCCTGAGAACATCTGATCCCAATTTATACAGTTCTTGCTTAATCGCATTGTAATTCCCCCTCCCCGAATTAAATACTTTCCCATACAGTCTGCTCCTTTCCCTCTCCATGACGATAGTAAAGGTCAGGGGATTGTGATCACTATCACTGAAATGCTCTCCCACCGAGAGATCTAACACCTGGCCTCATTCGTTGCCAAGCACTAAATCCAATATGGCTTCCCCTCTAGTCGGCCTATCTACGTATTGAGTCAGAAATCCTTCCTGGATACACCTGAAAAAATCTGCTCCATCCGAACTATTTGCACTTAGGAGGTTCTGGTCTATATTAGGGAAATTGAAGTCACCCACGACAACAACCCTATTACTTCTGCACCTTTCCACAATCTGTCTCCCAATCTGTTCCTCAGTGTCTCTGTTGCTATTGGGTGGGTTAAAGAAAATTCCCAATAAAGTGACTGCTCCTTTCCTGTTTCTGACTTCCACCCATACTGACTCAGTGGACAAACCCTCCTCCATGACCTCCATTTCTGCAGCTGTGATACCATGCCTGATTAGCAATGCCACTCCCCCACCTCTTTTACCTCCTTCCCTATTTATTTTGAACCATCTATACCCTGGAGCATTCAACAACCATTCCTGCCCCTGTGTTATCCAAATCTCCGTAATGGCCACAACATCGCAGTTCCAAGTACTGATCCATGCTCCAAGTTCATCACCCTTATTCCTGACACTTTTTGTATTAAAAATTCTTCTTCAAAGGTTCCAGAGTTTTCACCTACATTACTTTTGTGCAAGGAACATAGGACCCTGGAGCAATCTTGTTGTCATAGCATAGAGCAGTTTCTCACTGGGCATAGATATTACAATGTGGGTGTTTTTAGCTAGGAAGAGAGAAGCAAAATCAGAGAAGCGTGTGGTGTAAATTGACTAGTATTAGGTAGTAGAGTTCATAGAATAGTCTTTCAACAATGTAATAGTAAGATTATAACTGCTATATCTCTGAATACTACATGCTAAAGTATTCATCTTCATATGTAATAAACACCGTTAAAAAGAACTCCAAGCCTTCAGGCAGTTCACGACCTTGATCTTCTCTTTGACCAGACATTTTTAAACTCAAAGCCTTGGGTGTGGACATATAAACACACAACAAAAGAATTACTGTACCTGCAAATATATTCCACACACCAATCACTCGTTGTAAAGTAAATAATTTGCTGATTACAATCCCTCATTTATGTATCATTTGTTTGAATAATGTAATATCCAATATGGTTATGTAGCATGATGGTTCAGTCGTCAGCACTGCTGCCTCACAGTGCCAGGGACCAGGGTTCAATCTCATCCTCGGGCCACTGTGTGGAGTTTGCATATTCTCTCTGTGTTTGTGTGGGTTTTCTCCCCACAGTGCAAAGCTGTGCAGTTTAGGTGGATTGGCCATGCTAAATTGCCCATAGTGTCCAAAGACAAGCAGGGTAGGTGGATTAGCCAGAGGAAATGCCGGATTATTGTTGAGGGGGGGAGGGGATGATCTTTAGAGGATCAATATGGGCCGAAAGGCCTACTTCCACACAGTAGGGACTCTGAATTAATTGTTCTTTTTGACTCATTTATGTATTTTATAGTCCATGATAAAATCACTTCATTTCCAGGAGGACATTTCTTTGATATCCATGTAACACCAGAGATCAGCGTTTTGGTTCATCACAGCTCCTCCAGCGGCCTGCATGTCTCCCTTGCGGCTTGATGACCAGGCTGCAATTCAACCCAATGTGTTTCATTCTCATCTCCCCAAAGCTAAGAGAATATAACTTCAAAATTAGATCAGATGATTTAGCTGTTAGTAATCCTTTCCAGATATCATTGCACACTTTAAAGTTACTCATTTGGAAATTGATTACAATCTAAGATTACTCAAAAATAACTGCAGTATTTTCATTCACTTTAGAAATGGAATGGGCACAAGTGATAAATGTTTTGACACTGCCTAGTTAACTCCTGTCTCAACTGTGGTGTAGCTGAGAAAAGGTTCTCTTCACTTCTTTTGGGCATAACAAAGCCCAGTGCATTTTTCTAGACTTGCTTTTTTAATACATGTAGTAATCTCCTGCATATAAAAAAGTCTTCCAATATGCCGTGTGTCAAATCTGGAGTTTTTGAGTCTGGAATAGAAAGGTCTGGCTTTTGTCCTTGTTTTTTTGATACCAAGCTATTAAAATCACAGATTGTTCCCAAGGTAGTCCTTGTGTACAGTTGCATCTTCCAAATCTCTTGTAATACTCATATAGTTTGCTAGCCTGTAGGGTGCAGTTAGAACAATGTTTCCTCAGTGGCATTTTATAGCAGAGTTTGTGAAACACACATTGTGTGCATCAGTGTGTAACAGTTGTGGCTGTCAACAGCCTTACAATGGCTGCTGTTTTTCTCATTTAATTGTGTCAGGTGTTGGGAAAAAATCATTAATTTTAATACTTGATTTGTGTTTCTAATTAAACTTTTGCTCAAGAGAGCAACCATTTAAACTTTAACAATCCCATGGGGTTTTGTTTCCTGATCATTTGCTCAGTTAAAAGTACAACATACATTTTTTTTCTACCGAAATGGATTGCCTTTCAAAACTGATACTCTGTACACCTCTGTAACTTGGGTTAGAAGTATGAATCTTTGCAGCAGCCATATCGCCCCAGCATGTACGTGCACACTAAGTAGAATTTGAGTTATTGGGTCAGATGACCATAAACTGCTAGAGTCTAAGGTTGGCCAAAAACAAATTTTGGTTTCTGCAGGCATTATTCATATAACATTATCCAATGAATCCCTGTTGCAAGTTCAAATGTTTTACTCTAAACAAAACTAACGTAGCAATTTCCAGAAACTTTTCCAGAAATTTCTGTTGTTGTTTCAAATGTTCTACAGTCGATTCTAAACAGTGTTTCTCCAGTTCAGTTACTCCTTCCCCTAAAAGGAGCACAATGCACTGAGCTTCAGGAAGTTCACCTATGAATAGGAGGGTGGCAAGTGAGAACTGCCCCTGTTGTAATGCATTTAGGAGTTCAGGAGATTATTTGAAGAGGAGTAGGAAGAGGTACATATTGAACCTAAACACTGGCATGGATCACTGAGATGTCTGTTTTTCTGCCCTCGTATATTGCATGAACAACAATGTCAATAATGGGCTCTCACAACATCTTTCCTGTGCAGATTAAAGATTAGGAGAATGATGTTCAAGGGCAATTGATAACTTTCATTTCTGTTTCATGACTTTGCAGGAAATTAGTTCTAAGTTTGTTGAATTTGGTGTAGTTACACATGGCTAAGTGAACATGTTGAACACATGTTGGCTAATTCATAAGCCCATTGTGCATCCTAATTTATTAACTAAGCATAGGAAATATTGTCATCATTTCTGACCCAGAATTTAGATATGGAGAAGTAGATCTACCTCACAACGGAGGTCTATTAGAATGTAATATTATAAAATAAAGAACTGCAGATGCTGGAAATCTGAAACAAAAACAGAAATTGTTGCAGAAATCCAGCAGGTCTGACAGCATTTGTGGAGAGAAAACATTGTTGTCATTTTGAGTCCAGTCACCCTTCAGAGCTGATATCATCCGGAAGAAGTGATATTTATCTTAACAATGAGACTGGAAGGAAAGGAGTGAGGGGACTGATGATGGCAGAGCTCAGGGAGTGAAGACTAAAGCTAGGCAGACAAAGGGATTGTTGATAATAAGCCAGAGAAAAAGAAAAACTAGATATGCCAACTCATTTTCATCCAATCATCATCCCCATTATCACCTATCTAGCTCTCTTCTTCCCCTCTAGCTTACTATCAACAATTCCTTTGCCTGCCTAACACATTTTCCTCTACCTATCTCTCTGGGGTCCATCTCCACCTGTTTGCCCAATCCTTTCTCCCTCTCCATCCACTGTCACCCAAGATAAATGCTACTTTTCCCTAGATACTATCATTTCTGAAGAAGCATCCCTGTACTGGAAATGTTAACTCTGCTCTCTCTTCACAGATGCTGCTAGACCTGCTGAATCTTTCCAGCAAATTATATTATTTATTCGAGTGAATAGTTTTCTGTATTCATATAAACATTCCGATTACAAACTGTACCAAAGTATGTCTAAAAATTACACATTATTTGTATTTAGGATTACATTATATCCAAATTAAATCCAAATTAATAAGCATTTTGTACATTTCAAGGTTTTGATTTTTAATGCTGAATCAGAAGTTCAGCTGACAAGGTAATTGTGAGAATAAATAATGTACTGTAAAGTTTGGCTGACTTCTCTGTTCCCCTTCTAGACCTCGAGAGATTGAAATCACATCAATCAATAGAGATGCAAAGGATACAAATGTTTGCTCACTATAAATCTGTTAGGAATGAAACATTTCCTGTCATAAGACAGTGCGGACAACTATCCATACACAATAAATGAAGAGTGAGATTCGTTTGTACACCTGTCCTCTCAGAATGCACCGTAATGACCAAACCAGGATTTTTTTTCTGATAAATCTGCACAGATTGAAACTTGGTTTTATATTCTTAAATAGAATCTTCCCTTCCAAAATTATTAGATTGAAATAGGTAAGGAAAAACCACCTGTCTGTACTATAAATTACAAAAGCACCAGTGATTTCCTGATGATTAGTCCATTTTTTTTCTCATAAGTTATATTAATAAATAGTTTTTTTATATCTGTGGATATAGAAAGTGTACACAGCAGGCCAAGCAGCATCATAGGAGCAGAGAGGCTGACGTTTCGGGCCTAGACCCTTCATCAGAAAAGGGGGAGGGGAAGGGGGTTTTGAAATAAATAGGGAGAGAGTGGGAGGCGGATAGAAGAGGGATAGAGGAGAGGATAGGTGGAGAGGAAACAAACAGGTCAAAGAGGCGGGGATGGAGCCAGTAAAGGTGAGTGTAGGTAGGGAGTTAGGAAAGGGATAGGTCAGTCCAGGGAGGACGGACAGGTCAAGGGGGCGGGATGAGGTTAGTTGGTAGGAGATGGAGGTGCGGCTTGAGGTGGGAGGAGGGGATAGGTGGGAGGAAGAACAGGTTAGGGAGGCAGGGACGAGCTGGACTGGTTTTGGGATGTGGTAGGGGGAGGGGAGATTTTGAAACTTGTGAAATCCACATTGATACCATTGGGCTGCAGGGTTCCCAAGCGGAATATGAGTTGCTGTTCCTGCAACCTTCGGGTGGCATCGTTGTGGCACTGCAGGAGGCCCAGGATGGACATGTCGTCTGAGGAATGGGAGGGGGAGTTGAAATGGTTCGCGACTGGGAGGTGCAGTTGTTTATTGCGAACCGAACGTAGGTGTTCTGCAAAGCGGTCCCCGAGTCTCCGCTTGGTTTCCCCGATGTAGAGGAAGCCACACCGGGTACAGCGGATGCAGTATACCACATTGGCAGATGTGCAGGTGAACATCTGCTTGATGTGGAAAGTCTTCTTGGGGCCTGGGATGGGGGTGAGGGAGGAGGTATGGGGGCAGGTGTAGCACTTCCTGCGGTTGCAGGGAAAAGTGCCGGGTGTGGTGGAGCTGGAGGGGAGTGTGGAGCGGACAAGGGAGTCACAGAGAGAGTTGTCCCTCTGGAAAGCAGATAAGGGTGGGGAGGGAAAGATGTCTTTGGTGGTGGGGTCGGATTGCAGATGGCGGAAGTGTCGGAGGATGATGCGTTGGATCCGGAGGTTGGTGGGGTGGTACGTGAGGACGAGGGGGATTCTTTTTTGGTTCTTATTGCGTGGACGGGGTGTGAGGGATGAGGTGCGGGAGATGTGGGAGACACGGTTGAGGGCGTTCTCGACCACCGAGGAGGGGAAGTTACGGTCCTTGAAAAACGAGGACAACTGAGATGTACGGGAGTGGAATGCCTCATCCTGGGAGCAGATGCGGCGGAGGCGAAGGAATTGGGAATAGGGGATAGCACTTTTGCAGGAAGGTGGGTGGGAGGAGGAGTGTTCTAGGTAGCTGTGGGAGTCGGTGGGCTTGAAATGAATATCGGTTTC
>NC_063363.1:15440476-15504187 GCF_021869965.1 Rhincodon typus
CCCTAACCTGTTCTTCCTCCCATCTATCCCCTCCTCCCACCTCAAGCCGCACCTCCATCTCCTGCCGATCAACCTCATCCCGCCCCCTTGACCTGTCCGTCCTCCGTGGACTGACCTATCCCCTTCCTAACTCCCTACCTACACTCACCTTTACTGGCTCCATCCCCGCCTCTTTGACCTGTTTGTTTCCTCTCCACCTATCCTCTCCTCTATCCCTCTTCTATCCGCCTCCCACTCTCTCCCTATTTATTTCAAAACCCTCTTCCCCTCCCCCTTTTCTGATGAAGGGTCTAGGCCCGAAACGTCAGCCTCTCTGCTCCTATGATGCTGCTTGGCCTGCTGTGTTCATCCAGCCCTGCATCTTGTTATATATGTTGTGCAGATGCTTTCATTGTGTCAGGCTGTGCCAGTGAATAATCTATTTCATTCTGTGTCTCAATGAACTGCTTTTGTTTGATCCAGCTGTTTTTGATACTCTATCTGAACTTTGTAATGGAAAAGGAGGTCAGTGCCTACATTGGAATAAAACAATTAAAGTTGGTGGTGAGTAAGCCCAGGATTGTTGTGAGATGTGTGATTCTAGCATATTCATGCACTTCAAGAAGATTGCAAAATATTCTCTTACTACTGAGCCAGGAATTAAAAGCGTTTTAAAAAATCTTTTGAAATCATTGGTTTTATTCTGGAACATGGTTTGCTACAATGATGAACGATTTATAAGTTCACCTTTGTGAATTATCTGCTTTAGTTTTATTTTATCCTCCATTAAACCTCACTGGAAAGAGCCAGAATTTTGTCACAATGAGGTCTCAAATACTTCAGACTAAAGTACAACAGGTTCTACTTAATTTAAATAATCAATCAATTGACTTTTTGGGAACTAATTTTTCTAAATGATGTAAGTGTGAAGTAATATCTTTGGCTTCCTGTAATGTATCTTTGATTTCTCTTGTGTTTTCGCAACAATATTTTAGCACAAAGACCCCATGTATAAATAATATATTAATGTAGCATTCTCCAGGGATCCTTGAGTACATTACCTTCAATACTAGAGGAGGTAGAATTTATTATTGACTCTCTATCTTCATTTTGCTGTTAATGTAATCAACTATAAGTTGATCAAACAATTGTGAACTCATTGCTGATCAGCAACATCATTGTTACAAAAGATGTTAATAGCTAGTTGGTCAATTTGTATTTCTTTTCAAGTGATGCACATAATTGTCACAAATAAAATTCTTGGTTCATAAATGTCATCATCAGAAAACGACTGCATCATGGGATAATCTGTTCTAGAATTAGAAAACAGAAAGAGCAATGAAGTGCTGCTATATATTTGAATCAATACCTCAGGTTTACAATTTTTGTACACTTTCAGTACTAAAATTGTGTAAATGCCTTATAAGTCCATCCTTGGGGAATTCATCATGGAGTAATGGAAAATTGTATGCGTTCCAATGACACTAAAAGTGATAACAAGGTGTAGAGCTGGATGAACACAGCAGGCCAAGCAGCATCAGAGGAGCAGGAAGGCTGACGTTTCGGGCCTAGACCCTTCTGCAGAAATGGGAGTAACAAGGACTTAGAAGAGGCTTCGCAGTGGGGTTAAAATTGTTTCAGAGATAGTAGGAACTGCAGATGCTGGAGAATCTGAGATAACAAGGACTTAGAAGAGGCTTCGTAGTGGGGTTAAAATTGTTTCAGAGATCGTACTTAGAGGAGGCCATTTCTGAAGAAGGGTCTAGGCCTGAAACGTCAGCCTTCCTGCTGCTCTGATGCTGCTTGGCCTGCTGTGTTCATCCAGCTCTACACCTTGTTATCTCAGATTCTCCAGCATCTGCGGTTCCTACTAACTCTAAAAGTGTTGCTGACTGAAGTACAACTCATGGTCGGTCTACCCCAACCAGATAGGTGGAAAGATAAAAGCCAAACTATCAGGCCCTCCTAGACAGGGCTTGTGATTTCAGGTAATATTTAACTATGTAAAACTGACCTTAGTTCGCACAGTGCTATTGCTTTCCAGCTGAGTATGTTAATGAGCCAAGGGTCAGGATGACACCACATGATCAGCAGCCATGTGAAGCCTAAGCTACAGCATTCTCGACTAAGATTGTATACATTAGTTCCTGTCTGACTGCAAGTTATCAGTTTTTCTGTTAAATGTAAACATATTTGAAATTTTCAAGTAAATGTAACCGATGCTGCTTAACAGTCCAGCATGAGGTGTTAATTCTGCATTCAGGGAAAAAGGACAAGAAAATTACAATTATACAAGGATCTTGGAGTCAAGAAGTGTTTGCTACAGACTTTCCAACATAAATATTCACTAAGAGATACCACAATCGACTGGATGTAACATAATGGTCTGACAGAGTCAACTATCTTGCTCTGGACAGACAACATAGACCAATTAACCAATCATTTATAAATCAATATGTGTGCTATGTATGGTACATCTGAAAAATGTTATGATTAATTATACCTCAAATCTAAATATTAAGCAACATAATGATGTTCAAAAATATTTCTGTTTTAGCCACCATTTTCATTCATGGCCAGTAAATTACTTAATAGATTCTGCATAGAACTTAACTGAGTATCAAAATGTATTCCAGAAAATCACATTTTTTACAGTCTTAGCTGTATGTGGTATTGTGTTTAATTTTACCAGTTTTGGACTGTAATATTTTTAGTGCTTGTTATCGTACTAACTACTGTGTCCATTATGCAATGCCATGCTGTGACTGTCCTCTCTCAACTTCCGGTACAGGGAAAACTACTGTGGGCTCATATTGTGAATAAATTACAACAAATAGACAAAGTTCAACATCAGGAACTAATATACATCAGGGTTGGCTACATTAAAAATCTCTAGGTGATTTTACAATGGACTCTATTCAGTTCCAATCTAAGTTAGTGAGGTTTATTTCTCTCAATTGCAGTAACTTACAATTTAAAAGTGCTACCTTCAGTGGAGCTGCATTAAGTACTCAATACAAAATGCTTTGAATCAGCTGAAGTTGACTGCTTCACCAATTTGGCAGGGCCAACAGTTGGATGTTCTTCCTTATGAAAGAAACCAAGCTGTATGGTGTTATCAGTAACCCTGAAGTTAGAATGTATATGAATATACCTGGGTGAGGTCAGATGGACCTGCCCAATCTTAGCAACAAAGAACAAGGATAGTCTACCTTGCCCCACAATCCTGCTCTACCATTCACTAAGATCATGACTGATCTGATTTTAACCTCAACTCTACAGTCCTGTACGTCCCGATAACCTTTCATCCCCTTGAAAATCAAAAATCTATCCAACTTCACCTTAAAAATATCTTAATATTCTGTATCCACTGCTTTTCAAGGAAGGGAATTCCAGAGACTCACAAATTTGAGTGAACTTTTTTCTTCTCATCTCTGTCTTAAATGGATGACCCCTTATTTTTAAGCTATAATCCTAGTTCTAGATTTTCCCACAAGAGGAATCCACCTCATAAGTCCCGTCAAGGTCTCAATTTTTTTTATTCACTCGTGTGATGTTAGTCTCACTGGCTGGCCAGCATTTATTGCCTGTGCTTGATTGTCCTTGAGGAGGTGGTGATGAGTTGCCTGTTTGAACTGCTGTAGTCCATGTGTTGTAGGTTAACCCACAATGCCTTAAGGGAGGGAATTCCAGGATTTTGACCCAGCAACAGTGAAGAAACAGCGATATTTTTCCAAGTCAGGATGGTCATTGACTTGAAGGGGAACTTGCAGGTTGTGTTCCTCTCAGATATCTGCTGCCCTGTCCTTCTAGATGGAAGTGGTCACGGGTTTGGAAAGTGCTGTGTAAGGAGCCTGGGTGAATTTCTGCTGTGTGTCTTGTGGATAGTACACACTGCTGCTACTGAGCGTCAGAGGTGGAGGGAATGGAAGCTTGTGGATGTGGTGTCAGTCAAGCAGCAACTTTGCCCTGGGTGATATCAAGCTTCTTGAGGGATGTTGGAGCTGCATCCATCCAGGCAAGTGGGGAGTATTCTATCACATTCCTGACTTGTGCCTTATTGATAGTGGACAGGATTTGGGGAGTTAGGAGGTGAGTTACTTGCTGCAGTATTGCTAGCCTCTGACCTGCTCTTGGAGCCATTGTGTTTATTTGGCAAGTTCAGTTGAGTGTCTGATCAATGGTAATCCCAAGGATTTTGATAATGGGGTATTCAGTGATGATAACACCATTGAATGTCAAGGGATGGTGGTTAGATTGTCTCTTATTGGTGATGGTTATAGCCTGGCATTTGTGTGGCACAAATGTCATTTGCCACTTGTCAGCCCAAGCCTGGATATTGTCCAGATCTTGTTGCATTTGAACATGGGCTGCTTCAGTATCTGAGGTGTCACACATGGTGCTAAACATTGTGCAATCATCGGTGAACATCCCCACTTCTGACCTTATGATGGAGGGAAGGACATTGATGAAGCAGCTGAAGATGGTTGGGGCTTGGACACTACCCTGAGGAACTCCTGCAGAGCTGTCCCTGACCTGAGATGGCTGACCTCGATCAATCATGATCATTTTCCTATGTGCCATGGATGTTTCCAACCAGTGGAGATTTTGCCCTATGATACCCAATGTGGCCACTGAAGCTATGCTCATAACATTGCCAAAATGCTTGATTATTGGTTGTAAATCCTTCCAACAGTAGGATCAGGGATTTTCGGGGTTAGTCATCCTGCCGATGGCAATGCAAAACGCAGTCAGTTGACAAGCATAATCATGAACCAATCCAATGGAAGCTCATGGTTGTTAACAAGCTCTGAGTGCAATGATTCCTGAGGGCAGAGAGAGAGAGAGAGAGGATATGGGTGGCCAGTTAGCTGGAGTGCATTGGAAAAGTCATATCCAAAAGTAGCATATTTTTAAAAATTCATTCACAGGATAAAGGTATCACTGGCTAGACCAGCATTTATTGCCCATAGTTAAAATCTGGAGTCACATGTAGGTCAGACCAGGTAAAGATGGCAGTTTCCTTCCCTAAAGGATATTAGTGAATCAGATGGATTTTTGCAACCATTGATAATGGATCCATGGTCATCATTAAACTCTTAATTCTAATTTTTTATTGAATTCAGATTACACCATTTGCCACAGAGGGCTTGAGCATTGGTCCCTAAAATGTTACCAGGATTCCTGGATTAACAGTCTAACATTAATACCACACAGCCATCACCACCCTTAAATATAGTGAGGATTTCAAAAGCAGATGAGCTGTGCTGGGTATAGTTGGGTGATGTCACTGAGGTATTGCAGGGTAAAAACAAACTAAACAAGTGATAATCCTTGTACCGCAACAGATGATTTGATAAATAACAGCATTTTAAAAATATATTTTTAATAGGAAGTGCTAGGGTGATGTTGTTCTGAAACTGAAATAATATGGCACCATTTTTGCTGACTTCTACCTAAGGTCAAAATTGGATTTTAAACTTACATCCAGAAAGGCCCAAGTTGACAGCTGCCACATGGTCGTACTTCCATACTTGATTCATTCTTTTCTGTTTCAAATTAGGTGTAGAGTTATTCAAATAAACACACAGCATAGTGAATACTGGAAATCTGAAACAAAGATAGAAAATGCTGGAGAAACTCAACAAGTTTGGCAGCATCTTGGGATAAAGAAACAGAATTAATGTTTCAAGTCTATTATGACACTTTGTCAGAACTTATGCCTGGCATGTTTCCCACCATGAATATTCCCTGGAACAGGAAATTGAAGGACATCCAAATCTCAGCATTTCCCTTGTCCAGCACTGGACTGAACTTGGGCCAGTGAAGAAAATCTTCTTCTGAATGTGTGTTTTCTCTTCACATGCAGGCAAAATGTATAACACAAAAACTAATGTTGCAGATGGTGAAGGAATGAATTGGTTGAAACTCAAGCATTGCTTGGAATTGATGCTGGAATAATTGAAGCAATTTTGGAATACATTGTAAATGTAGAAATGTTAGACTTGTTTGCGCAATTGATGATGATGTTGTGATCATTTGATATTACATGATTATCATGAAAACTTGAAATAAAAGGAGTCAGTGCTTTCAGGCCTAAAACTGCTTTTTTTTTTGTTTGATGCAACAGTGTTGTTAAGTACCACTGTAGGAGCAATGGTTTACCAATGCTGAGGGGCAGCAGTTCCAGAAAGGTTGAGGATTATTTCCACATTGTCTCTACTGCCCAAATATCCTACATTAGGCAAGGTCAGGTTATACATTAGGGCCAAATTCAAGGATGATGTGTGCTGTGAACATCTAAATTCTAGGAATTGGATTGCAACTGCTTGAAAACAGATCACTCAGAAACCCAAAGATGTCTTCATAAATGGTGAAGCTTTGTATGGCACTTAGACAAGCCAAATGTTGCCAATAGTGAGTGTTTTCTCTTAATATCAATCACTGTTTCAAGTAGCTGAAAACAGTTGGTCTTTGGAAATCCATATAAATTATCAAGCCTCAACAAGGACAGGAGCATCAAGAGAGAGGTCTCTGTCAGGGGTGCAAAGGTGAATGGTAGCATACACAGTTCAACCCATTCTTTTCTAGCAACTGAACCTCTAGTTACGCATCACTGTGGATGACTGTGGGCAAGTTTATAGAAACCTTTGTATTTAAAAATATTAATTTAGAATTTGATGGGGCCCAAATAGTAGAATAACTGCAAATTAGGTTATTAAACTGTCAACGACTATGCAGAAAGTATATTAACTTGCGATTACATGAAGCTTCATAAATAATGCCTTAAAATCTGACAGGATTTTCATTCAGTGTTTACACAACATTAAACTTAATTTCCCCAAATACTAGTGTATACATATTTGCAGCTTCATTGTTCCTCAATGCTGTTTATACATATATATAAAGGTATTGACATAGGCATGGATTTAATGCTAGATAACTAACATTCCTGATTTTATAGATATATATTATAACCTAAAAATCACCAAGTAAATATTCAGATATACACTTGTGAGAAAGTCCTAAGATGAACAGTAGTTTCTCTGACTGCTGCTTTGACACTCTTCGTGCTAACTATTCTAATAGAACCTTGGCAGAGATAATAGGAACTGCAGGTGCTGGAGAATCTGAGATAACAAGGTGTAGAGCTGGATGAACACAGCAGGCCAAGCAGCATCAGAGGAGCAGGAAAGCTGACGTTTTGGGCCTAGACCCTTCTTCAGAAATGGGGAAGGGGAAGGGAGTACTGAAATAAATAGGGAGAGAGGGGGAGGCGGATAGAAGATGGATAAAGGAGAAGATAGGTGGAGAGGAGACAGACAGGTCAAAGAGGCGGGGGTGAAGCCAGTAAAGGTGAGTGTAGGTGGGGAGTTAGGGAGGGGATAGGTCAGTCCAGGGAGGACGGACAGGTCAAGGGGGCGGGATGAAGCTAGTAGTTGGGAGATGGGGGGGGGGCTTGAGGGGGGAGGAGGGGATAGGTGGGAGGAAGGAGAGGTTAGGGAGGCGGGGACAAGCTGGGCTGGTTTTGGGATGCGGTACGGGGAGGCCCAGGATGGACATGTTGTCTAAGGAATGGGAGGGGGAGTTGAACCTGGGCCTCCTGCAGTGCCACAACGATGCCACCCGAAGGTTGCAGGAACAGCACCTTATATTTCGCTTGAGCACCCTGCAGCCCAAAGGTATCAATGTAGATTTCACAAGCTTCAAAATCTCTCCTCCCCCTACCGCATCCCAAAACCAGCCCAGCTTGTCCCCGCCTCCCTAGCCTGTTCTTCCTCCCACCTATCCCCTCCTAAAGCCCCACCCTCATCTCCTACCTACTAATCTCATCCCACCCCTTGACCTGGTCTATCCGCCTCTCCCTCTCTCCCTATTTAATTCAGAACTTCCTTCCCCTCCCCCATTTCTGAAGAAGGGTGTAGGCCCGAAATGTCAGCTTTCCTGCTCCTCTGATGCTGCTTGGCCTGCTGTGTTCATCCAGCTCTACACCTTGTTATCTCAGAACATTGGCAGAGCCCATTTTCACCTTAGGTGATATATGGTCTTGAGATATAGTATTCACCATAGTCATATTGAATGGCAAAACAGCATGAAGAGTTGAATGTCCTTCTCATGATCCTAGTTTCTATCTTTCTATATTTCTGTGACAGGAAAATCCAACTGAAGAAGGAAAAAGGAATTATCCTCAACCATACCAGAATCTTTCTCTGAAATTTCATTGTGCTATGAATGCATTCTCAACTAAAAGGCAGACAAACTGCTCCAAATCTATCCCAAGGCCAGTTAATAATTAATTAATAGTAAAAGGGGAAATAAGACATATGGTCTCTTAAATGCAGATATTGACTTCCCTCTTTGATGAGAGATGTCTCTATTTTGTCTCAATTCAGTCTTCAGCCTGCCAGGATTCAGATCTCTGCTTGTCAGAAACTGCAGCTCAAAGTCATGGTTTCCATTCCATTGTACCCTGTGAGTTGATCAGTGAGTTAAACCATTACTTAAACAACATATTTGTTAAGTTAAATATTCATTCAATGACTAGAACAACAGTTTAATGGTTTTCTAAATATATCTCATATTGTGCCAATCTTATCTGTAGGCCAAAGCATAAATTAACCGATTGATTCCAAAAAGAACACATTTTAGTTGAGGAAGGTCAGAACTGTACAACAGCAACCACAACTTGTATTTGTTTAGCACCCTTAACATCGTAAATGTGTCTCAAGTTTCTTTACACAAACATTTTAAACAATGTACACTACTGAGAAAGGGAGATTTCAAGACAGATGATTAGAAGCTTTGTCAAAAAGAACATCTTAGGGGAGGAAAGAGAAGTAGAGGAATTGAAAGATTGTGGTAATTTCAAAGCACAGTGCCTAAGCAGCTGAAGCCATGGCAATGGAACAACTAAAATAAGATATACACAAGAAGTTGGAGTGGAGAGATGCAGATATTCCTGAGGGTTGTAGGATTGGATCAAAACCATCAAGTTAAATAGTGCCTTCTTTTAGCAATGTAATATTTCTCGCCAAATTAGTAATTCTATCAAATCACAACCATTAAATATGTTTATCAATGAATTTAGAAAGACCTGCATTAGAAGTTAAAGTTGAACAGATATTTTATAGCACAAAAGCAAGTATTCACTTACAACTGAAATGTTATATGGTGCATGCATTTTATTAAAACTTCTGTTGAAATTCAATAACAAAGGAAATAATTATGAATGCGGTAAATTCTAATTTAGTTAAGTGTTTTTACATTTTTTTTTCAGATAAATATACATATGATTCTCGAATAATTCTGACCCAAACAGAGAATTCCATTGTTTTCATAGAATCCCTACGGTGTGGAAACAGGCCCTTCGCCCCAACAAGTCCACACTGACCCTCACAGCATCCCACCCAGACCCATCCCCTTACAACCTAATCTACACATCCCTGAACATAGTGGGCAATTTAGCACAGCCAATTCACCTAGCTTGCACATCTTTGGACTGTGGGAGGAAACTAAAGCACCCAGAGGAAACCCACACAGACATGGGGAGAACATGCAAACTCCACATAGACAGTCACCCAAGGGCAGAATCAAACCCAGGTCCCTCGCACTGTGAGGCAGCAGTGCTAACCACTGAGCCACCGTGCTGTATGTGGTTTTTGGATCCAAGCCTAACACTTGCATATAAAATGCTGATCAAAGCAGAAGTGTTCTCAATTATCTGTGTTTGATGCATGGCAACTAACTTTTAACGAATTGAGCACCTGAGAGGCTGCAATTCCTGTTCCTACAAGAACATATGGAAAGCACTTTTGACCAGCAATCTAAATGAAACATAAGCACCAATGTGGTAGACTGTTGATCCAAACATGTAATGGCAAGAAGCTCATCCGAAATGAGGAGAAGCATGTAGGTCTGTAATTGTGTGCCATTATCTGATCTGCTGGTTGTCTGGCATCGATTGACCTCAAGGCCATTTTTCGATGGAGGCCAGTTTGAGACAGAATGTTACCTGCCCACAAAAAATTGGTAGGTTGTTTTGAGAATTTAGGATCAATTAAGACTTATGATCAGAGACCAAGCAGAATTTTCTTGTTAACATGCAGTGGTTATCTAGTATAGAGAGCATGG
The DNA here is from genome assembly GCF_021869965.1 of Rhincodon typus. Lineage (NCBI taxonomy): Eukaryota > Metazoa > Chordata > Chondrichthyes > Orectolobiformes > Rhincodontidae > Rhincodon > Rhincodon typus. Next base: position 15,450,587 of record NC_063363.1, read on the forward strand.
CAACTGTCTAGAGTTACCCTCCTGGCACTGCAAGATACCTTTGAAGCTACTTGCACTACTTACCTGGCTACAGCTGAGGCTACAGAATGCCCGGTAGAGGGGTTCTTGCTCCATAATGTTGGCCTGAATACTGTAGCCACTTTGGATCTCTGACCTTTTAAAGTTGCAGACAGGGTATTTCAAGATGGTAGCAACCCTTCTTTCCCTTATGTGCAATGGCAGTCTGCAGCTTCATTCATGCTGGATAGTCTCCTGTTAAGCTTCAGACATTGAGTATATGCATGCCTCATGTTGTATAAGGTAATGTTTCTTTGACATAAACTGGCTGATTTATATACCTTTTTACAATGGTGTATTTTATGTTTAGGTTAGTGTGCTGAGTGTTAGTGAGTTGGTGTAACTTTTGTGCATCTGAAGTTGATAATTAACTTGTAAGCATTTCAGTAGCCATAGTGATTTTGTTTAAAGATTATGAGAGTTACTTTGGCAGCACTAATAGATTTTTGCTTATTTTGGGATGTTTTATGACTTATCATTAGACCATTGTGCTTTGAGGTCTGTTACAAGGTCTGTAAGAGCTAGGAGCAGGAGTAGGCTGTCCGGCCCTTCGAGCCTGCTCCGCCATTCAATAAGATCATGGCTGATCTTTTCGTGGACTCAGATCCACTTACCCGCATTCTCAGCGTATCCCTTAATTCCTTTATTGTTCAAAAAAAATCTACCTTATCTTTAAAAACGTTTGCTGAAGTGGTGTCAACTACTCCACTGGGCAAGGAATTCCATAGATTAACAACCCTCTGGGTGAAAAAGTTCCTTCTCAATTCAGTCCTAAATCTGCTCCCTCTAATCTTGAGGATATGCCCTCTTGTCCTAGTTTCACCTGCCAGTGGAAACATCCTCTCTACTTCTATCTTAAAGTAGATAATCTAGATAGTCTTAAGTAAATAATCTGTTGGATTATTCCAGACTTATGAATCTTATTTAAAGATTAGAGGAAACACACAGACCATAGAAAGAGAGATTTTTTTTTTCACCCTTGCTTTGTTTTAGGCAGTTCTGTAAAGTGGTGGCATGGAGATGTTGTATAGAACAGTGCCCCTAAGAATGGGAGAATGTAGTAAATCCAGATTCTCTTAGAGTAACAACCAGAGTTCCAAAACCAGAGGTGTTGGTCCAAAACCTTGAAGAGGTTAATTGAAGCTGAATACTTCTAATCTCCCGTGTATGATATCACCAGAAAGAAGTTATCAGCATTTGCAGTCTAAAACTTTAAGATCACACTTACCCTAAGCCTGTTGAGATGTTAGAGGTGGAGTGGGAGCTGTAAGTAGGATGTGTTTGGGTACTGTACAAAGCATTTCTCTCATAACTTGTGAAGGAGTATTTTGGCATTAAAGGGCTTATATTTTTATCTTGTGTTTAAAACCCTTTGAATTTTCTGTTATAAGTAAATTGTTTGGTTTATTTTATTTGATCTTCATTTTTTTAACTTGAAAAAAGTTATGTTTTATTGTTAAAACAAATCTACAACATTGAATACTTATTTTTCAGTGATACACCATGTCAATAAAACCAAACCAAAACAAAACTTGATCTATCAATCCACATTTCAGTCTTTTCTGACTTGCCCTGTATTAACATCACTGGGATCATAGCAGTTCTGAAACAGTTAATGTTGAAGTTACATTAATTCTACCCAATTTGATGATGTGACAAAGTCTTTGTATTGAGAATAAGACAGGCTTATGTGAGGTCCCAATGAGAACAGATGTGTCATATCTAGCTCCTGATACTTGTAGTTAATTTTAATTGAATTTAATACTATCATGTAATAAAGTACACCTTATTGTCATAAGACAAGTGCATCTTCTTGTTAAGGCTCTCTAGAGGCTTTTCCTCTATTACTAATAATTAAGCAAGCCTTTGGAGTCAGCATTGAAAGACAGATATCTAGTAGCCTCTACCCCATGGCAAGCCACTGGTAGCTGGTGCCCAGAGTCCAGGTCAACATGGTGATCAGCAGTGGGCACCATTGCCAATACAGGAAGGCAACAGTGCTGGTGAGAATCTGTTTAACCCAGAAGAAAAGGATTTTTGAAGATACATGAATTTACCCCTTTAATAAAATTATTGTTTCAAGAAGACTTCAGCAGTCAATCAGCAGAGAAAGCACTAAAACGGACAAGCAGCCAACAGCTCTAATGAAAGTAGCAACAAGGCGAAAGCATCACTTAAGAAGAAAACCTGCACTTTAGCTTAGTGGTCTAATAAGAGAGGAAAGTCAGCCACATTGGAAAGAGACAGTGTCTTTAGAGAAGGAGGCTCTGTAGCTCAATTGGGAGTTCTTCAAATGAAGCTAGAGATTGCTGATGGCCAGGCAAAATGCAGTATAATATTTATAAAAAATAAGACCTGGCTGAAAAGGATAGAAAGGAAAGGGCATACTTATGTTTGAACATGAACATCACTGCCCTTGTGAGTAGGTTCCAAGAGAAACAGCTGCAGTATATACAGAAAGAGCAGAAAGTTAATTTATCCCAACGCTGCAGTATTGGAGAAGTGGTACAGTTCAGTACAGGGGGATAAAATGCTAAATTTAAAAGATTTGAAGAAAGATGAAAACAGTCACAAGAATTTTAAGATTTTTAGATGATTGGGACGCTTAGGATTTCACCTGCAATTCAGGCCCAAAGATTCATTAAAACTCCAGATAATTAAAAACTTTATTTAAAAGTTTGTCGAAGAGATGATTGCTGTTTTCTTGCCCATGAAAGGTGAGAATGTATTTATTTTACCCAGGAAGAAGTGGGAAACCTCTAGATATTTTCCAATCAACCTGTCTGAAATGGTATTATACATCTGTTGTAGGTGTGACTTGAACGCAGTCCTCTTGCCTCAAGGGTAGGGAAACTATTACTGAAGACAGTTGGAATCCCTTGCAGAAAACATGAAAGCACCATTTTTAGTCATCACAAATTTGTAAAAACCCCACTCAGAAGTTCAAAGCTACAGTCTTGCTATTTAATAAATTGAAGCTTGAAAGAAGGAATACGAAACAGCTTTGCTAGTTAGCTGAAGTTAAAGCATTATTAGAAGACAATCATTCAATATTCTCATAGGACAGAGTTTAAAGGTCTGAAGAAACATTAAGGCAACAAAATTTAAAATGCATTGGGTTCATGCATGAAAGCAAACTTGAAGCTAACTGATTACAAATAGTGTTCTGTTGTTCTGATTTCTCTCCATGGATGCTGCCAGACCTGTTGAGCTTTTCCAGCAATTTCTGTTTTTGTTTCTTATTTCCAGCATCCACATTTCTTTTGTTTCTTTTTATTTCAAATAGTGTTGATTTGCTATAGATTTAAAACAGCTCTAAATAAATAAGAATAAATAAGTATATTGAAAAGTAATGGAAAGAGACATAGTGCTTTCAAAATGATTTACTGTCAGGCATGGATCAAACAGAACACAGGATGGTACATCTTAGAGCAGGTCATTCTCAAGACACAGAATTGGTTCAAAATGAAATAGCAAATCTGAAGCAAGAAAGCGTTATTGTAATCAATAGGTCCTATAGCAGTTGACATTATAAATTGGCAAAGATAATTGAAGGCACAGATACTTTTGAAGAAGTTCTAACAGCTTTTGATAATTACTTCAGTCTAAGAACAAGTAAAAATCTTGAAATAACAAGATTAAAGGGAAGAGTTCAACATTCAGGGGAATCTGTGGATAATTGCATTAAGAATCTCTGCAGGTTTCTGGAAAACTGTGGAGCTTTGAAATTCAAACTTATAAAAGACAGAATTATTGTTTGAATTATTTATGAGTCTTTCTCCAATTTATTACAGTCCAAGAAGGGCAGATTTCGGAGAAGGTTATTCAGATTGTGCTGGAAGCAGAAACATGAAAGAACCACAGAAAAGTCCTGAGAAGTGATAAAAGCAATCTTATCACAAAAGAGCAACAGAACCTATTTATTTTATTAAGTATAAAACGCTACAGACACATGTGATAAGCCAACACCAAGAGTAGGTCAAACAGAGAACACTAAGACTCAGTATTGGTGCACTGAAACAAATATGTCTCACGGGCTCTAGCAATACCCTGCCTTAACAAAAGGATGTAAAATGTATAAAATAGAAGGTCAGTTCAAGAAAGTGTGTAGAAGTAGAACATAGTTTTAGAGCGGCAAAAAGCCCAAAGTTTACTCTCACAAAGAGATTAATACAGTAGAACTGTCATCATCTCCATGAGAATAAGCACCATTAGAAAATGCCTCCATCAGAAAAAAAAGACTGTTGCATTTCTAGGGGAGATCAGTCATTTAGAATAAATTTGTGACTTATCCGACTTGAGTTTCTGAGATCTTATTCATTTCAGTGGAGATCTTATTACTTTTAATCTTGATATAGGACAAGTATCACAACCCTTTCAGATAAAATACCATGGCTGAAGACACAGCAGTTAAAGTCGAAGATACAGGTGATTGGCAAATGACCTAGAGGGAATGTGCACTTTTTTTTAATCTTGCAAGTTATTTTGTGATATGAAAAATAATGTTTGAAAGGGTAGTGGAAGCAGTTCCAATGGTAACTTTCAAAGTGGAACTGTGACATCCTTAAGGGAAAAATATTAAAAGGTTATGTGAATGTGCAGAGAAATAAAATGAGTTGGATAACTTTTTCAAAGGGTTGACGTAACACAGTGAGAAAAAATAGCTTCCTCCTGTGCTGCATCAATCAATGATTCTGTGAAAGGAAAAGTGAGAAAAAAAGGCAAAATGTTTGAATTTAAAACCTTTTACTACATGTAGAATCGAAGCTCGATTGTTTAAATTTAAACTTTCCTTCTGGGTCAGAGGCATTTGTTAGCATCTTATTAACAATTGCCATGCCTTAGAAATATAGTTTCACTGTATTCTAGCCTTAATGGTTAATTAATAACCAAATCCAGCAAGTTATTAAAAATAACAATGTGATTGAGTGCAAGATGTCATTTGTAAAAAGAAAACAGTGGAGTGATTCAAATCAACCAGTAAGTACAGAAGATTCACAGTTCACTGTTCATTCCCTTAACCAGTTGGCCAATTTGGTCTTTAATAATGGTGAATGCAATTAATTTATTACTTTCTTTCCTGGTAGATTCAACCCATCATTTCCAGACTTTTTGGAGGTCCCTGAAGTGGCCTCTAGATTTCTTATTTTGATCTGATACACTTAGTTTCCTACTGTTATGGACATTTAGGAAGGGAAATCAGCTCCCTGTTTTTTTTAATGGAGACAACAAATACATTAATTTCTTTTTGGCCCAAAGTTATCACATTTCAATTAAATAAAGTTTGCCATAAAATGAAGAAGCCAATTACCAAGGTTTCTTTGAGCGAAATAAAAAAGAATTTTATTAGAGCCCTTGAGGTATTGCATTCATAAGCTGAGACCACACTTGTTAATAGTTGACTGGTGCCCTCAGCCATGGCAAAATTTGAAAATATCTCTGCATTTTTGGCGAAAGGTTGTTTCTTTAATTTGCTTTTTCACGATGCATAATATTCCAAGATGATGAAAAAAGTGGACAGGGAGTGAAAGTTCCTGTCCTTGTCTCAAATTCATTTGTCCTTTCATCTATGCTTGGCTGCCTAAATGCTCAAATATAGTTTAGTGTGTATTCTTGAGCCTAGCTTGAATTCCCAATATGTGAGATTATCAAATGAGTGTGAATTAAAACAGCAAGTGCAAATTTCTTGATGCTGGCTTGGTTTTGTTATCTTTAGATATGAAAGGTAGCTTCAGTGCAGATAGTTTCATTTATTCTGCATGGGTCAATTGAAGCATACCTTAAACTTCCTTCAAGTCAGCTGGCCACTGGGGCAATTTTAGATTCATGCTCCTTCCCTTATAAAACCACAGTCTTTTTCCCTTTTACTTCTCTCTCTCTCTCTTTCTTTCATTCATAGAATGTGGGTAGATAGGATAGTGAAGAAGGTGTTTGATATGCTTGCCTTTATTGGTCAGTGTATTGGTTATAAGAGTTGGGAGGTCATGTTGCAGCTGTACAGGACATTAGTTCGACCAATTTTGGAGTATTTTAAGCAAGTCTTGTCTCCCTCCTAAAAGAAGGATGTTGTGAAACTTGAAAGGGTTCAGAAAAGATGTACAAGAATGTTGCCAGGGTTGGGGAATTTGAGCTATAAGGGAAGGTTGAATAGGCTAGTGCTATTTCCCCTGGAGCGTCAGAGGCTGAGGGGTGACCTTATAGAGGTTTATAAAATCACGAAGGGCATGGATAGGGTAAATAGAAAAGGTCTTTACCCCGGGGTGGTGGAGTCCAAAAACTAGAGGGCCTAGAGTTAATGTGAGAGGGAAAAGATATAAAAGGGATCTAAAGGGCAACTTTTTCACACAGAGCGTGGTGCCTATGTGTAATAAGCTGCCAGAGGAAGTGGTGGAGGCGGGTACAATTACAACATATATAAGGCATCTGGTTGGGTATATGAAGAGGAAGGTGTTAGAGGGAAATGGGCCAAATGCTGGCAAATGGGACTAGATTTGTATCAGATAACTGGTCAGCATGGACGAATTGGACTAACGGGTCTGTTTCCATGCTGTACATCTCTATGACTCTATGGCTGGATCAATTTTTATTGCATATCCCTAATTGCACTCGAGAAGGAGATGCCAAACTTCATTCTTGAGCCGCTGAAGTCCTTTGGTTGTCGTGTACCCTCGTGTTATGATGGAGGGAATTCCAGGATTTTAAGGCTGTGACACTATAGGAAAGGTGATACATTTCCAAGTCAGGATGGTGAGTGGCTTGGCAAGGAATTTATTGATGATGGTGTTCCCATGTATCTGCTGCCCTTGCCCTATGAGATAGTATTAGTTGAATGTTTGGAAAGGGCTGAATGTTGGTGTTGGTGAATTTCTGCAGTCCATATTATAGACGGTACACAATCCAGTTTTCATGAACTGTACTTGATATTGATTATTAAAGGTCTCTCAGGTTTTCTGTTGGAGATACATTTTCTCTCCATTAGTACAAATAATGTTTAGCTATGGTCTCGAAGGAGAACATCATTCCTGTATATCAGAAGTATCAGTTCTGAAAATTGAACATTTTGTTTTATGAAAGTTGCTTATGTACAAGTTTCGCATATGCCTCCCAGATGTTGAATGGGAGAAACAAGAGGGTACTTTTAAAAGAGAAAAGAACATTAATACTTTAAATATATCCACATCCCATCTATCTTTGCTATCTGGATTTTATGGATTGTTTTTCATGTCTATATGGAGCTTTATGTCAATTATGAACATTGAGATTTTCATTTGTCATATTTGGAGAGATGAATCCTGGCTTTTCATAATTCTTTGATCTCCTGATAAGGATGTTCATTAGAGCAATGTGGGAAGTTTATATCTAAAGAAAACTGACAGATTCATAGTTCATCACATTCACAAGAAACTGAATAAATAGTAAAACATCAAGGTAGACAAATAATTGGGAGAAGGTTACATATGATAATACTTATTTGGAGAAGAAGGAGTTAATTTGGGCCTTTGAACCTCTTCCATCATTCCATAAGATCATGAGTATGGTCTCAACTCCTCCTTTTCTGTCTGCCCTCAATATTCCTGCATCTTCAGAAGTTGATAAGAGCTCAATCAGAGAACATTTGCTGAAATGAAAAGCTTTTCTTCCATAGATTGTAGAGTATGAAAATATATTTAATATAGTTGACCAAAGAAGTTCAGCCCTTCCTTAACTGCAGTGGCACTGACACTGATAGATGGACTATATTTGGACTTCCAAAATGAGCTTGATAAGCATACAAGGCTATTTCGCAAGAGCCCATGGCACTAGAGGTAGTATATTACCACAGATAGAGGATTGACTAACTTATAGAAGATTGAGATTTGGAATGAAGGGGGCATCTTCAGAATACCAGCCTGTAACTCGTGGAGTATGACAGGGATCAGCACTGGCCTGCAATTATTGACAATATATATGAATGACTTGGACAATGGAGGTGAATGTACTATTGCCATGTACAATAATCTGTTAAAAAAAACTGGCTGTAGGTAATTCCGACTGTGGTAATATCAATTGGCAAGGTTTAAGGTGAGAGGGGAAAAATTTAAAAGGTACCTAAGGGGGAACATTTTCACTCAGAAGGTGATGCGTGTATGGAATGAGCTGCCAGAGGAAGTGGTGGAGGCTGGTACAATTATAACATTTAAAAGACATCTGGATGGGTATATGAATAGGAAGAGTTTAGAGGGATATGGGACAAATGCTCGCATATGGGACGAGATTAATTTAGAATATCTGGTCGGCATGGATGAGTTGGACCGAAGGGTCTGCTTTCATGCTGTTTAGCTCAATGACTATGTGTTTCTAATTGTATTTTCATTCTTTTACACCAGCAACTCTTTACTAAGATACTGATAAACATATTTATGTATTTTTACAGTGAGTCTAATGACACATTGTAGTATAAAGTCAGGAATAATACAACATGTATAATAGATTGTAGGTTAGTGACAATGCAATGCAGGTTCTCTTCATTCTTAAATTGAGCATGCGTTCTGTTCTAAAGCAGGATGCATGTGATTAATGCACTTTGATTTGATTAACAGATCAATTAACAAAGTGGGCACTGAGAACTCCACTCCAGTTGTCTCTTTTCTGGTTCATTGAGCTAACCTTAACCCTAATCCTGACAATAACATGTTCCTCTCTTAAAGATCTTCTCGCATTCAGTATTTGGGTGAAAATTTGAGATCAGCTTGCAGTGAATTCTAGGTGACACTGCACCTTTTCAATATTAGATAGAGGAACAATTATTCTGAGACTTATTTTCAGTCACAAAAGGAGCATTAGACATGTAACCTGTTCAGAGAATTTAATCTCTTTTGATGCCTTTTTGCTTGACCTTCTAACTGTAAAATAACTGTTCCATCACATTGCCTGCATACACCAGGATCATCTCTGTTTTGTTACTTGAAGACTTAAGTTCAAAATGCATAACATTCAGTGTTTGGCATTTGAGAGCCATCAACAATTCGCTCAAATAGAAATGCAAGTGTATTGCCTTAAAATAACCAGTTGAAACTTTGAATGGGACAGGTATTAAATGGAAAAGTTACACTTGAAATACATTATCATAAATTTCTTTTTGGTAAAGTTGGTCGAGTCCAACTCCATTGAAGTGAATTTTTAAGTACTTTTGAAAATATATGAATGGACAAGGGAACAATTTCTGTTCACTTTTTTAAACAAAGGCATTTATTATCACCATATATAACATCTTAAAATAATGTTTAACTTTTAAAACGCTTTCAATGTGATAACTTTTGGTTTCCTGATTGGTGTCATGTTACATGCCAAATATCTAAAATGAGAATCTGTAAAAGATAAAATTTGTATTTATGACATGTCTTTCATAAACTCAAGATATCAACAGGTAGTCAGCCTGGGAAAGTAATTTCAACTGTTGTGACAGCTATTGTTTAGCAACAAAATATTATGTATTTTGTAACTTTAATTTGATAAAACAAAATTATATAACATGACAACTTGGGCCAGCAACATAAAATGTCACATCATTAAGTTAGCAGACTTCAGGCTTTAATAATAAATTGGCACTAAGCCAGGTTTTTGAAACTATCAAAAAATAAAATATATAATCAATGGGATTATAAAGTTTGAACGCCATTTTGATAACTGTATGTTCTGGATTATTGCTAACTTTAACGATGACTATAAAATAATAATTTTCCTTTCACAACAGCATTGCGGAAAACAACACGGTTAATATAATCTGTATGATTACCAGCAAAATTTCTTAAGTAGAAACTGAGAGGAAAATAAATGCAATATTGTACTTGAATGTCAGTGCTTCGTTTCATATGAATTCTAAATTCATAAATCTAAATCTAAAAGGCTACCTTTTAGATTAGCTTAAATAAAATTAATCTTCACTGAGAACATAATCAACACAGATATTAGTTTTCAAATCATCTGTCAAAGATGTCCTGTTTTATCGAAGAAAAATCCACTTTGAGCCATTGATGTAATATTTCATATGAAGTGGAATGCTTTGTCTGACTCTGACTCTCATGGCCCATGCTCCACACCTCATGAGATCCTTCTGACAACACCAATCTTTTCCCTCAGCCATTTCTTAATACTGTCACTGCAGTTGGGTCCTGTACCCACAGCAACGACAGTCATGGCACTGCTAAGTGGTACCACAGCTGCTGGCCTCTGAATTGACTAACAGCTCTATGCAGGTGGGAAATCAAATCCTGTGGTCCTCCATCAGGAGGAAGGTCCTGCGGTGCCCACATAAGTGCCTGATGGATGGGACAACCAGTGGACTTTTAAGAGTGAGCGTGGATGTCTCCGCACCTTTTCAGGCAGCACACAGGACAACTGCCAAAGTCAAAGATTTCACCTCCATTTCAGTTAATTATCACCAGTGTTGTAAAATGGGGCTAATTTCATAAGACCATTGCACCCTACCTGAAATTAAGTTAAATTAAGTCATGGTTGTTGATGGATCACATAATCCAGCTGCATCTTTAAGAATCAGTCACTGTTACCGGCATCAGTATAACACTTAGTGCCACAATAATGTTACAATTAAGGTGAGATAACAAGGTGTAGGGCTGGATGAACACAGCAGGCCAAGCAGCATCAGAGGAGCAGGAAAGCTGACGTTTCGGGCCTAGACCCTTCTTCATTTTCCGAAGAAGGGTCTAGGCTCGAAACGTCAGCTTTCCTGTTCCTTTGATGCTGTTTGGCCTGCTGTGTTCATCCAGTTCTACACCTTGTTATCTCAGATTCTCCAGCATCTGCAGTTCCTACTATCTCTGAAACAATTAAGGTGAGGCTGTTTTGATGAGTGCTAAAGGTTGCAGAATTGAATTTTGAAGTAAAATTGCCAAAATCAATTGTACAACATGTCGCACTAAAACCTGAGGGAGGTCAAAATCATACTGTGGCACTGTCATAAAGTGGTTATGCCATGACTGGCTGTGAGATGAGGTAGATATCACCATAGTGACACTAACTGCATAACCTTCCGGCAACAAAATAGAAGTTATGTTTAGCCTCATTAGTGGGAATATCTATCATCTTTATTGCTAGTTGTGTCATATCCCATTTAAACCATATGTTTAAGTAACATTTTATAATGACGATAGGACAGAGATCTAAAGAATATGTTCACAGTTCCAGCCCACACATGCAGTATTGATTTATCACTTGCACTTGATTGGGTGACCACATTGTTGCTGACTTTGCAATGTTGATGTCTGCATTGAACAAGTTTCTGCAGCTCCGCAGCTGTAAACGCCAGTTTGTGACTGTTATTTTCCTGCTACTAATTTAAGTGTAACACATTGCCTTGTAACTCAGTTGACCATTATGTCGCTCAGTCAGCTGTAATCCTTCCATATACAAATATTCAACTTCTCTGACTCAGCAGTTCTGGAGTGACCCACTGTCAGTAGATAGCTAGTCTATTCTGAAATCGTCATTTATGTAGGGGAACTGCGGTAGAAAAGCAATAATTCTTGGGAAATTTATGTCAGCGTTTTGTATTTGCATATTGATATGGACTAAACTTAAAATAGGAAGTTAGAGCTGGTCTGATTCACTTTGGGACCATTTAAGGTATGCACATATTTAATTATGCTTTTGATAAGTCACCTTTTAAAAAGACTCCAACTGCTAATGAAACACTGGCACCAATAATTTCTATATAAATCTAGAGTCTCATTCCTTCAGGTTTAATTTATTGTTGGATATTTTTAAAATATTAAAAATTGATACTTTCTCTTCATCCAAACATATATTCCTTCTCTCTAATTCTTGTTCTTGTATCTGACCTGCTATTAAATTCACCCATTCTAAGTGAGTCATTGTTTTCAATTACATACCATTAGCTTCACCTTTTCTATAATTTTATTGGTTGTGAAGATATAGAGTTACCTTCCCGATTGAACCTGGTCCTTGATATCTTGTTTTGACACAAAAAAACTTTCACCTCACACATTAAGCAATTTGTGATGGAAAATATCATTAAAATTAAATGGCAACTGCACAATTTACGAATGGAAGATACTATTATATTCAACCTTACTGAAAATTATAACTGGTTACATCTGTGATAATGCACACTTCAAAGAAGCATTTCTTTTCTTTAAAAATACAATTTTCACCTTTGTAATCACAGACATTATTATGGCAATATTATCGATTCACTCTTTGCATCTGATTACAAGACTTGTGACAATTTTATTACAGTTTTTCTCCTTGTTGATTTTTTAAAAAATTAACAATAGGAAACATTAGTGTAGTGGTTATGTTCATGAACTATAAACATGAGTTCTAATCCCCACATGACAACTTGAAAGTTTGAATCAGTTTAACACATTGAGAAATAATGTGGTGTTGGTAAATCACAGAATCTCTCAGTGCATAAAGACGTTATTCAGCCCATCAAGTCTACACCAACCCTCTGAAGAGTATCCCTTCCAATCCCCTAAGGGTCACCTTGACTGCACATCTTTGGACTATGGGAGGAAATTGAAGAACCAGACAGAAACCCATGCAGATACAGGGATAACATGCAAACTCACATTGTCACCCAAAGCTGGAATCGAAACCACATCCCTGGCACTGTGAGACAGCAGCACAAACCACTGTGACCATGAATATTGTAAAAACTCTAAATAGCTTATCAGTGATTGTTGGGTAATGAAACCTGGGTCATATACATCCTCTAGTGGGAAGTTGTTGAGTAGCTTAATCAGAGATTTGGCCAACATTATTGGCCATGGACATCATTGAGAGAGTAAAGAGAGAGTAGGGGTAAAATATTTAAAATATAGGAATAATACAGCCCATGATAAAACCCATGGCCTCTACACCCTAGAAAGGCAAAGATAACAGACGCATGGAAATGCCCTTATCTTCAATTTCACCTCCTGACGCACAATTCTGACAATTTCTTCATTGATGCTGGGCTGAAAACCTGGAACTGCTCAGCAACACTGAGGTGGTTGCTATATCAGAGATACTACCGAGGTCTGTAAAAGCAGTTCACTGCCACTTTCTCAAAGGCAATTAGGGATTGTCAGCAAATGCAGGTCTTTTGAGTAACATTCACCTCACATGAAAGCATATTTTTAAAATAAGAAAACAGTATATGAAATGCTGTGTCAGTAAATAAAAACCCCTCATTCTTTTATGTTTGAGATTTTAGGAAAGCTGTGCCTTGGATTTGAGTGGAATATTCTGGTGATGTTCTTCTCACTTGAAGCTTCACTGTTTCATAGGCAGCTGGGAGGATTCTATTTTCATGATTTTTTTCAGAGGAGTTTTGATAGCCAGGAATTATTAAGTCTGATAGATATCAGTATATGCCTGTTAATGACTGCTGCCAAAAAAAGAATATTCCAAATTTAAGAATGATTACAAAGCAAGAAGCATAGACTTATCTGGCGTTGCACTGTTTGATAAGTCAGAACATTGTAATCTGTCTAAAGCCTATGACTACCGATGTGAGATGTTTTACATTCTGTTCAAACAGTAATAGAGAGGGCTATGTGATGAGATTAGAGGTTGTTTCGTTAGCAACAATTCTGTTTCCTTCTCTACCTTTGCATTGAGCACCAATTGAACCAACCAATTTGGCATTTGCATGTGACACAAATTTCACCTGGGAACACAATATGGTTTTGTAGCCATGGACTTTTAAATGTTTTTAAATAATTTGATCAATACTTAAGTATTCAATTAAATAAGTTTTCTGAGCTCAGTATTGACTCCAGACCCACAACAATGTGGTTGACTCTTAACTGCCCTCCAGGTAATTAGGGATGGGCAATACATGCTGAATAAGACTAATGCATGGAATCCTCCCAGTCCCTGAATGATGGAGGCATCAGGGACAAAGTTGAGAGAATCGCCTGCAGTCGGCAGTGAGGAGTTTGTCAATGTTGAGAGTTGGTGGCATGGTGGCTCAGTGGTTAGTACTGTTGCTCATAGTGGCAGGGACCTGGTTTTGATTCCAGCCTCAGGTGACTGTCTGTGTGGAGTTTGCAAATTAGCCCTGTGGGTTTCCTCTGGGTGCTGTGGATTCCTTCCACAGTCCAAAGACATGCAGGTTAGGTGGATTGGCCATGCTAAATTGTCCAGGGATGTGCAGGCTAGGTGGATTAGCTGTGGGAAATGCAGGTGATAGGGTCTGGGTGGATTAGTTGTTGGAAATGCAAGTGATAGGGTCTGGGTGGATAGGGGGAGTTGATGGCCTAGTGGTATTATCGCTGGATGGTTAATCCAGAGATCCAGATAATGTTCTGGTGACCCGGGTTTGAATCCCGCCATGGCAGATGGTTGAATTTGAATTCAATATCTGGAATTAAGAGTTTAATGATGACCGTGAATCGATTGTCAATTGTTGGAAAAACCCAGCTGGTTCATTAATGTCCTTTAGGGAAGGAACCTGCCATCTTTACCTGGCCTGGCCTACATCTGACTCCAGACCCACAGCAATGTGGTTGACTCTGAACTGCCCTCTGGGCAATTAGGGATGTGGAATAAATGCTGCCTAGCCAGCAACGTCCTTATCCCGTGAATGAATAAAGAATTCTGTTCAGAGGTCAACGTGGACTTGATGGGCTGAGTGGCCTGCTTTCACACTGTAGGGATACTATGAGAGCAAAGCATCCCATTTTCCAATTAAGTGTTGAGCAACAAGATTGAGATTTTCATTTTTTGAGGGGCTTATTTGAATGCATTACATTCATTAACACCTTCATTTTTACGTAATCTCACCTCATTGATATGCAGAGTCCCATTCTCCCACCTACTGGATAGAAACTAGACGGTGACAATTTTCAACCTGAAATTCAGAGCAATTGACTGGTGACTCCATCCTGCTATTTGGTCCTCTGGACCTCCAACAGTCACTAACATCTCAGGGTCCACTCCATTAGCAGTGAATACATGCAACCCTTGACCTCCAGGATTTCCAGGTTCATGTTTGCAAAGTGGGATGTCAATTACACTCTGTCTGACATGTCTAGGGCAATTTTCCCTGGACTGTAAGAGATTGAAGGGTGACCTTATAGAGGTTTATGAAATCATGAGGGGCTTAGATAAGGTGAATAGCAAATCTTTTTCCTAGGGTAAGTGAGTTCAGAACTAGAGGGCATAATTTTAAGGTGAGAGGAGAAACATTTAAAAGGAACCTGACGGGCAACTTTTTCACAAAGAGGGTGGTTCATATGTGGAATGAACTGCCAGAGGAAGTGGTAGTTGCAGGTACAGTCACAATATTTAAAAGATATTTGGACATGCCCATGGATAGGAAAGATTTGGAGGCATATGGGCCCAATGCAGGCAAATGGGACTAGTTTAATTTGGGAAACCTGGTCAGCATGGATGAGTTGTACTGAAGGGTATGCTTCTGTGCTGTATGACTCTATGACTCTTTGACAGGAACTGTGCAGGGCAACTACCAGGTGTCAACATTTAACTGTGTGCACCGTTGGGCTTTAAATATAGATCCAGTGCCAGGAATCTCAATTAGGGCCTGGCAATAGCCAATACTTCTTCTTGTGGAAAGTGGAAGTATACAATGAATGGGCTATTGTAGGGGTGTGGTGCAGAGGCATTGAGGGGAGTTTGGAAGATGACATGTTTTTGATCATTATGGTCACCACCAGAAACCCACTGTGAAACTTGCCAAAATGACACTTCGCTGATTTCTGGTAAAATTCCATCCACTGTCTCAAAAAAACATGTTGGGAGTTGAAGATGTTTAGAAACAATTAAAATGTAGAATGTTAAAATTAATATCCACATATGTTTTGGCATTAAGCATCAGAATCAATAACCATAGAATTAAATTTATCTTGAAGGATTTCAAATCAGATTGCTAAATCCTCATTAGCCCTAGTCATGTTAAAAATTATGAAATGATAGCATATTTTCTCCCATTCGTCCTCACATGGTGGCTTCCAATTTGATGATGCATCAGCAAGGTGACACTACAAGGAATGGAGAATTTAGTGTGAGTCAACAAGCATAATGTTTTATGTTCTTCTCTGATAAAGGAGAGAATCTAATGAAAACCAGAAAATAATATATATTTGAGGAAGAAAAAAGAAACTATCCTTATATTTGGGTAATTGCAACAAATCAATTTGAAATAGCCTTAATGACTGGATGAAACATTGGGTCACCGAGCATACTGGAGGCTTTAATATGAAAGCAAGTAACATTGATGCATTGAAAATTTGAATACGTAATTGTTCCATATGATACTAATCTCAATTCAGTTCTTAACGTCTTGCAACACAGTACTGTCTACGGCTCAGAACAAATTGGCAACCACACTTGTACGGAAAGCATGAGAATTTACATCCTTTGCTACTCAGTGTTGTTCTTGATCTCGCACATGGGTGCTTTATTACAACAGAGTCAAAACAATGGAGCTCTGGATGTGACCAAATGTATCTTACTAACTTAGGGTGACAATTGATTAAGTGTTTCATTCTCAAGCACCAACATTGCTCACCTTGAAAACCAAAATATTTTCAATTGAAGTTTATCTAAAGTAAATTTTGCATTGAATGTAGAAAATAAGTTTGTTGATTGCCAGTGCTTTTAACATACCAATATATAATACAGGCATACAATTGATGAAAGGAGTAGAAGAAAAAGAGGTAAATCCAGAAGCAGTAATTAACCGATCCAAGTATTTCAATTAAAAGCTTGAAAATTGTAGAAAGGAAGCACAGATTAAGTAATGAAATGTGTTCCACATGAAAGGACTGAGAAGAATCATCTGAAGGACAATGTAGTGAGTTTTCATGTTACGCATTGAGGATGTTGAGCACTTACGTGGATTTATTTGTAGCTCAGGAGGGACCAGAAAGGTAATGCAAATTAAGTAACTAGAAACTGGAAAACTGTGCTTGACAGAGAGAGAGAAGTTGGAGTTTGGAGATGACAGAAGACTGCCCACCAGACAACAATCGTTGTACTCTAAATTCTCATGTTAAGGGTTTGTTCTGCCTTTGGCTGGGTTTTTAGTTTGTTCAATGTGCAAGGACAGCTTTTGACCAACCAGAAACACAACAAAGCTTATTTTGGACCTCCGTAATAGCTCAGTGATAGACACACTTGAAATACGATGTCCAGTTTTGGAAATTTTATCTTAAAATGTAACAGCAAAAACGTTCAAAGAAACAATAGCTCCATCAAGGAAGATAGAATCCCTACACTGTGGAAGCAGGCCATTTGGCCCATTGAGTCCACACCAATCCTCCAAAGAGCCTCCCACCCTACTTTCCTATCCCTGTATTTCCCAGGGTGAACCCACTTAGCCAGTGCATTCCTGGACACTATGGACAATTTAGCATGGCCAATCCACTGAACCTGCACATCTTTGGACTGTGAGAGGAAACTGGAGCACCTAGAGGAAACCCACACAGACACAGGGAGAATGCTCAAATTCCCACTGACAGTCACCTGAGGTTGGAATCAAATCTGAGCCACCGTGCTACCCTTAAGATTATCAAAGATGATCCCATGACTAAGGACTAAATGAATAAAACTAATCTTGAGAGGAAGAGAGAGGATAAGCTTTAAATCCTGAATGTTTTGACAATATGGATAGACATGCTATTTAAATTAAACCGTACTAATAGGACAAGAAGATATTCAAATAGGCTAGACTTGAGAAAACTTCTTTTCCTAACTCTCATAAAGGATTAGAAATGAGGAACAATTTTCATCAAATATAATTAATGTTATGCTAAATGGTTTCTTCAAAATAAATTGAAATCTAGTTGTAAAAGGAATTAGAGGTTGTAGGGATTAATTTAGCCTAAGGATCATTTGCTCTGCAGAACACCATGGCTTGACTTCAGGCCTGATGGGATCATGGGAATGTCATTGTGGAATGCCATTTGTCATGGTTGAATAATGTATTGTGTTAGAAGGATGCCCCAGAGCCTTTGATTAACTTCCTTTGGGACTCAGGGGGAAAACTCAAGAGTATTGTCTTCTACATTTTGCTGGTAGTTGTTCATTTCCTTCAGAAGATCAAATAAACTGCAGCATATCCATGGCAATGCAAATTGTACATGGTTCATTGAAAGGACTAGGTTCAACAGCCCAACAACCTTTCCTTGATCTATGTTTCTTTCTGGTCTAAAGCAACAAGTGAAACAAGTCCATTTTGTACAGGACATTTCTATGCCTTATCTGAACAAAACTGATGCCTATAAAACAGTAGTTTAACTAATATTATGGAAAACTAATTAGTAAACAGCCATGAAAAAGCCAGTTCAAGTAAGTAAATTACATTTCTGGATTTTTAAAAAAATGCACAAATACAATTGACATGAAAGAGTTACTAAAAGTGTTATTTTTTAGATTTAATTAGAAACATAACAGGTCCAATCTTCTCTTTGCATTATGCAAGCACAGCTATGTATGTAAAGTCATAGCCAAGAGCACATATGTGGAAATTTACTTCCTTTGCAGTGTGAGTTAACAGCTGCATATGGAAACAATATGGCTCAACAGCTAGTTGGCCATTTTGTTTGCTGCATACAGGAGGAATGGCTTTGAGAAGCACTTATCCAGGCAGTTGGCCTTTCCTTCTGTTTAGACAAATGTTGATTTTAAAATACTGAGTGCATTGCACCATGAAACAATCCACTGCAAGTACTCTTTACAGGGAAAGATTTAGAACAACACACAAGAATTGTTCTTATTCTTGTATGGGATATGTACATCATTGGCTGGGCTCATCCCAAATTAAGCAGAGGGCAGTTAAGAGTCAACCATGATGCTGTAGGTCTGGAGTCACATGTAGGTCAGAGGAGGTAACAATGGCAGAGGTCTGTCTCTAAAGGATATGAATGTATTTTGTGTTAGTAAGATGATGCGAAGGTGCTGGTGTTGGACTTGGGTAGACAAAATCAGAAGTCACACGACACCTGGTTATAGTCCAACAGGTTTATTTGAAATCACAGGCTTGTGGAGTGCTGCTGCTTCATTAGGACGGAGCGGCACTCAGAAAGTTGTGATTTCAAATAAACCTGTTGGACTGTAATCTGGTGTTGTGTGACTTCTGACTGTGTTAGTAAGAGATTGCTAAAAACTGAAAACATGCATTTTTAATTAATTTTTAGTCGTAGCTCTTCATAATTTTGTCATTGCTATTGTTTCACTATGTGTCTTTCATAATCTATCAAAACTTTTATTCAACTAACTCTCTCTTGTTTGGGTGTTGAAATCCTGTTACAAATGGGAAACCGGTTGTCAACAGTAAGGTAATGAGGAAGAGTTGGGTGTTTTCACTAGCAGGACATGCAGCGGTGAAGTGGTTGCAGCATGCAGAAGATCAGGACCACCCAATGGTACTGAACTGGACTCCAGCTTGGAAAAGGTGAACATTTTGCAGAAGATAAGAATGTGCATTGGAAAGACCTGAATGGGCAAGGGATGATGGTAATGGTGTCCATGGCCAACCAAGATACAAATGACTGTTCTGATTGGCAGGAGGGCTGGGGAGAAGAAGTTGAGATGGAAGCTGCCAAATGACAACACAGAGTTTTTATTTTCTCTAGTGGCATTTAATGTTAATGAAATCTGGACAAATAGTCATTGCATGCATTGTAAGAAGAAAAATGACTTTGAAGGAAGCATCAGTATGAAATAAATGTTAACAAATCACAGAAATAATTTTCATGTTTCTATTCTTTTCCCAATTTGATAATATGAGCAGAACCTTAAAGGACTCTAAATGGCATGGGCTAGAGTAAGAAATCTGGGAAAATTGGGTAAGAAGCCCAGCTAGGCCTTTCTTGACACCAGGAGCAACAGGTTGCATTTTTCCAACTAAGTTCTGGAAGTTGAGAGGAGATTCTAGCTGGGCAACAGCTGGATTAGTGCTGGTTATTGTCCTCATTAATTGCACATCTCACCTCATTAATATGAATTGCCCAATCCTCCCACCCATGTGAGGAAACTAAATACCAAGATTAAATTGTAGAAGATTAGATCATGTACCTGGCAACTGCAGCTCGCTGCTTGCTCCCCTGACCCACCATCTTGCAACACTGGACTTCATAATATCTCATGGCTTCAGGTTAAACATGGGCAAGGAAGCCACCTGCTGATTACCACATACTGCCCTCCCTCAGCTAATGAATCAGTCCTCCTCCATGTTGAACAACACTTGGAAGGAACACTGAGCATGGCAAGGGTACAGGGTGGAGGATTTCAATGTCCACCACCAAGAGTGGCTCAGCAGCAGCATTACTGATCGAGCTGGTTGGCTCCTAAAGGACATAACTGCTAGACTGGGTCTGCGGCAGGTGGTGAGGAAACCAACAAGAGGGAAACATGGACTTGACATTATCTGTACCAATCTGCCGACTGCAGATCTATTTCTCTATGACAATATCAGTAGGAGTGACCACCGCACAAAATCTTGCCTTCACATTGAGAACAACCTCTATCGTGTTGTGTGGCACAATCACCTTGCTAAATGGGACAGACTTCGAACAGATCTAGCAACTCAAGACTGGGCATCCATGAGGTGCTGTGGGCCATCAACAGCAGCAGAATTGTACTCCAGCACAATCTGTAACCTCATGGCCCGGCATATCCCCCATTGAACCATTACCTTCAAGCCAGAGGTTCAACACTGGCTCAATAGAGAGTACAGGAGGGCACGCCAGGAGCAGCATCAGGAATACCTGAAAGTGAGGCATCAGCCTGGTGAAGCTACCAAATGGGACTATTGCACGCCAAACAACATAAACAGCAAATAATAGAAAGAACTTAGCAATCCCACAACCAATGGATCAGATCTAAGCTCTGCAGTCCTGTCACATCCAGTCGTGAATGGTGGTGGACAATTAAACAACTCATTGGAGGAGGAGGCTCCACAAATATCTCCATCCTCAATGATGATAGAGCCCAGAACATTAGTGCAAAAGAAAAGGCTGAAGCTTTTGCAGCAATCTTCAGCCAGTGGTCCCCAGCATTACAGGTACCAGCCTTCAGCCAATTTGATTAACTCCACGTGATATCAAGAAATGGTTGAAGATAGTGGACATTGTAAAGGCAATGGGCCCTGACAATATTCTGGCCATAGTATTGAAGACTTGGCTGCCAGAACTTGCCCCCCAGCCAAGCTCTTCCATACATTAACAACATTGGCATCTCCCTGGCAATTTGGAAAATTGCCCAAATGTGTCCTCTACATGAAAAGCCAGACAAATCCAACCCAACTAATTACTGCCCCATCAGTCTACTCTTGATCCTCAGTAAAGTGACGGATGGTGTCATCAACAGTGTCATCAGGCAGCACCTGATCAGCAATAATGTGCTTAGTGACGCCCAGTTTGGGTTCCGCCAGGGCCACTCAGTTCCTGACTTCATTCGTTCAAACATGGACAAAAGAGCTGAATTTCAGAGGTAAGGTGATAGTGACAGCCCTTGACATCAAAGACATATTCAACTGAGTGTGGCATCAAGGACCCCTAGCAAAACTGGGAGCATTAGGTATCAGGGAGCAAACTCTGCAGTTATCCCTGGCACGTAAGAAGACGGTTGTGGCTGCTGGAGGTCAGTCATAGAACATAGAACATAGAACATTACAGCGCAGTACAGGCCCTTCGGCCCTCGATGTTGCGCCGACCTGTGAAACCAATCTGAAGCCCATCTAACCTAAACTATTCCATTATCATCCATATGTTTATCCAATGACCATTTAAATGCCCTTAAAGTGGGCGAGTCTACTATTTTTGCAGGCAGGGCATTCCACGCCCTTACTACTCTCTGAGTAAAGAACCTACCTCTGACATCTGTCCTATATCTATCACCCCTCAATTTAAAGCTATGTCCCCTCGTGCTAGCCATCACCATCCGAGGAAAAAGGCTCCCACTGTCCACCCTATCTAATCCTCTGATCATCTTGTATGTCTCTATCAAGTCACCTCTTAACCTTCTTCTCTCTAACGAAAACAGCTTCAAAACCCTCAGCCTTTCCTCATAAGACCTTCCCTCCATACCAGGCAACATCCTGGTAAATCTCCTCTGCACCCTTTCCAATGCTTCCACATCCTTCCTATAATGCGGTGACCAGAACTGTACGCAATACTCCAAGTGCGGCCGCACCAGAGTTTTGTACAGCTGCAACATGACCTCATGGCTCCGAAACTCAATCCCTCTACCAAAAAAACCTAACATACTGTACGCCTTCTTAACAACGCTATCAACCTGAGTGGCAACTTTCAATGATCTATGCACATGGACACCAAGATCTTTCTGCTCATCCACACTACCAAGAATCTTACCATTAGCCCAGTACTCTGTATTCCTGTTACTCCTTCCAAAGTGAATCACCTCACACTTTTCCGCATTAAACTCCATTTGCCACCTCTCAGCCCAGCTCTGCAGCTTATCTATGTCCCTCTGTAACCTACAACATCCTTCTGCACTATCCACAACTCCACCGACTTTGGTGTCATCCGCAAATTTACTAACCCATCCTTCTACGCCCTCATCCAGGTCATTTATAAAAATGACAAACAGCAGTGGCCCCAAAACAGATCCTTGAGGTACACCACTAGTAACTGAACTCCAGGATGAATATTTCCCACCAACCAACCACCCTCTGTCTTCTTACAGCTAGCCAATTTCTGATCCAAACCGCTAAATCACCCTCAATCCCATGCCTCCGTATTTTCTGCAATAGCCTACCATGGGGAACCTTATCAAACGCTTTACTGAAATCCAAATACACCACATCAACTGCTTTACCCTCATCCACCTGTTTGGTCACCTTCTCGAAGAACTCAATAAGGTTTGTGAGGCACGACCTACCCTTCACAAAACCGTGTTGACTATCCCTAATCAAATTATTCCTTTCTAGATGATTATAAATCCTATCTCTTATAATCCTTTCCAACACTTTACCCACAACCGAAGTAAGGCTCACTGGTCTATAATTACCAGGGTTGTCTCTACTCCCCTTCTTGAACAAGGGAACAACATTTGCTATCCTCCAGTCTTCTGGCACTATTCCTGAAGACAATGACGACATAAAGATCAAAGCCAAAGGCTCTGCAATCTCCTCTCTAGCTTCCCAGAGAATCCTAGGATAAATCCCATCCGGCCCAGGGGACTTATCTATTTTCACACCTTCCAGAATTGCTAACACCTCCTCCTTATGAACCTCAATCCCGTCTAGTCTAATAGACTGTATCTCAGTATTCTCCTCGACTACATTGTCTTTTTCCTGCGTGAATACTGACGAAAAATATTCATTTAGCACCTGTCCTATCTCTTCAGACTCCACGCACAACTTCCCACTACTGTCCTTGACCGGCCCCAATCTTACTCTAGTCATTTCAGCTCCTGGACATGCTGTAGGAGTTCCTTTGAGTAGTGTCCTCCACCCAACCAGGTATGGTCACCTCATATGCCTGGGACTGGGCCTACAAGGAAATATGGGCAGTTGCAGGTACATATAAATTGGTCGGTTAAGGACCTGGGAAGGAATGAACCCTATGGGGTTGATGGGAAGGGACACCAAGAAAGGGATGTTGACATTTGGGGTCACCAATATGTTGAGGTGGAGTGTGGAACTCACTGTGCGAGAACACTTACTATCACCTTTCATTGTCCTACAAAAAGCAAGTGTATAAAGGCATAGAAAATGATCATGATCACACCTGGTAAAATTTCACTGTATGTTAATACTTAAATTTGTAAATATATATGCACCATCCCACAAAATAGAGGCATAGAGGCATAGAGCATTATAGCAAGGAAAGAGGCACTTCAGCCCATTGTGTCCGTGTTGGTCATCAGGATAACAATAATTCTAATCCCATTCCCCACCTCTTATTTATTTGAGTTTCTGTGCAATTGCTACTGTAACTACCTTCCCGTTCCACACATGAAGTAACATGGACCAGTGCCTGACATGACAAGCTGCTACACCATGTACTGTCAAGGTATACATTGCATTTGGGAGGGATTCTCGGAACTCGGCAGCATTTCTCCAGGTGGGCATGTATTGCTGCTGCATCACAGGCCTCAATGGGCAAAGATGTTCAGCTTGCATAAAATGCTCAGCAATGTTTGGGCCAGAGAGGTGCTTTGCACACAATAAGCCAATGTGTAAGGGTCACCAGGGATTGGGAACCTGCAGTTGTGTTTCTTCCACAGTGTGTGAGTCTGTTTGTAATGTTGCTGCCCTCTGAAAGACCTCACATCCCTGGGATTTTCAGCCCCTTTCCTTACAGTTCAAGCAATTTGCCTGACCCCTCTAAGTATGGTCATGGCCCTCAGGTTGTTTGTGCTTAAAGGGCCCAGACATGACAAGCGTGTCCTTGCTAGAGTCAAGTGTACCTTCCTCAGCTGGACTTCCAACAGGATTGAGGGGGCAAGCAGTGTGAACGTGAAAGGTCCTGTTGAGAAGAGACTTCTGAAGAGGTTCTGTCTGGTTCCTCCTCTGACTGGGTGGCTAATGGTGAAGAAGGAGGCACCTGGAGTGAGTTGCGGGCCTCTGTTCCCCCTGTTGCTTTGCCATCAGTACTGAAGCCCAGAAGTTGGATTGATAGGGTACAAGTCAAATAACACATCTGGAAGAGTCTGGACTGCTGGGCTTAGCTCGCCATGGCAACTGCCATCCAGTCCATGGAACTAGCCAGATAATCATGTACTTGAGGCAGCTGGATCCCCATAAAGTTTCTGCAGGTCTGCAGCTATTGCCTCACACATACATGCATGATGTTCTTTTGTCTCATTGTACATGTGCAAAGGTCCCTGACTGCTGACAGCACAGACCCCTCTCCTGTTTGGGGCTTGGCACATGCTTGGCCTCCAAAGTCCACCGAGTGCCAGCAGGGCACCACCAGGCTCTGGGACTGCATTTGTCTCTTGGTCAGCTGTGGAGATGTCACTGTAATGTGCTCACCAGCTGATGTTCCTTACTCCATTCTGGCGAACATTCCCCCAGGGTAACAGCATCCAAGTGGTTGGAGTGTGCAGGAGACAGCCTTTACAGGGAATCTGCTGAGACTTTGGAATTTGCTCCTGAGAGATGCTGGGGACATCTCCTGGGGTGGCCTATTGCCCGATGATAGTCTGGATATTGTGCTGGTAACTGCAAGACACAAGAAAGAGAATGTAACACGGACAAGGTTTAGTATGATTGCAATGAATGACATTGACAATAGGTTCATGTGAGAGTTAGACTTGAATGGAGAATAGAGAACAGTACATACTTTGTTGGTGGGGCATTGATGTCGCAGCATCTCTGCATGACCTGTTGCGGTTTGCTCCTACAAGTCTAGGATCCTCCCTGCTTGGGGGTGAGGAGCCAAATGTTAGGCACTTCTTCACCCTCCCCGGCTCTTTCAGCCCCAATTGTTTCTCCTGTAATTAGACATTGTAGGGGGGGTTAAGGAAGGTGAAAGTAGGTGGCATCGCTGTGGGTATTGGTGCAAGTGAGCCGTGAAGTGTCCCAAATGAGTGAGTAGACATTACACAGGCTATGCCAGCATGGTTAGTATAATGGGGGTTGGGGAATGATTTGGGAGGATGAGAAGAATGATTAAGAAAATATGTTAAATACAATATTGAGAGTGGCAAAGTATGAGGCTTGGTGTGAGGTTGGTGCAGTGTTTAGGGTTCTGGTTTGCGATCAGTAATTTGCTGATTTTTTTTTAAGGTGTTCAAATCACCCCCTGCCCCGGGTCCCTGGTTCTGATACTGGGCTTATTTAGGAATGTGAAATGAAGAAGGCAGTAGACAGGTGTTTCAGGGCAAACAAATCTCTGTTTATTAAATACAAAAGGAAAGTATAACACAAGAAATAAAGGCAAATGTAATAAAACAGTGAAATTGAAGCAATTAGCTATACAGAGGACAGGAATTAAATACACTACTAAATCAATAGATGGAACTTGATAGAACTTTGAAACTCTTTTCAACAGATGATAATTGATACTAGATAAATTATTCATTCAAAAAACTGAGATTGATCAATTTTCATTCACCAAACATATTAAGTGTTACGGGAAGAGGTGAGTATGTGGAGTTAAGGCACATGTCATCCATGAAACTTATTGAATGAAGACTCAAGGAATTAAATGACCTATTCCTGTTCACATGTTCCTAGTTTTTAATCACATTTGATTCAGAAATTTTCTCTAAACTCCCCCATTATGCCTCTAATGTTAATATGAATTTATGGCCCTGTGTTACCAATTCATCCACCAGCAGAAACAACCTTTATGTTCTTTATATTATTCACTTCATTTATTACATGCCATCTTAATTTTCTCTGCTTTAGTGAGTCGTAGTTTTGAACATCTCTAATCAGAACCATACCACTGTCTTATCCCTGGGAAATTTGATTGGATTCCCTCACCACATCCTCTCCCATCCATGTATCCGATTTTTTAGAAACAGTTAGAAAACTGGCTACATAAAGCTCAAGACTTAGGCATTATGGGTAAATAATTTTTCGCCTCCCTACTATGAGACTAACTCAACCTCTTGTACCGTAATCGTTTTGCATGATTTTATATGGTGCTTTATCAAATGCTTTTTGGAAGATTAAGGACCTCATTTTGTTGTATTCCTTTTGAAGTATTAAACTCTGTAACACAGAGCATATTTGTCAGTTTTTCACACTGAGCAGGAAGCAGAAATTCCCCTTTTTTTTTCTCTCTGCATGAAAATAATTTCCCTTTTATGTAAAATGTTTGTTAACTTCAGATTATCCACATTTTCTGTTGCTTAAGCATCAACATTGTTTAAAGCAGTAACTTAAACTGATATATGAATGACTGACCGCAGCTGTATTAGTGTGGCATTATACTGACAGTTTGTTATTTTGTTTTGAATACATAGGCACACATCATATGGTATGAGTTAATGAAATGTTGTTTTTAATATAATTAAAAGCAAAAAGAAACACATAAAAGATTTAGAAATCAAAGTTTAATGTGCGTTATATCAAAATCTCTTTTAATTGCAATGTTGCTCAAGCACTAAGTGCCATCTGTTAGGTTTTAATTGTTCAGATTATTTGAAACAAGGACCGAGCAAGCACTTGTGTTACTGATTAACATTTAGCAATGGATTCAATTCAGGCTCTTGGCAGTGTGCATTTCCTCTGAGATTTTGCTCTGAGGCTTGCCAAACTTCATTTTGCCAGACAAATGGAACTCATACATTAAGTGTGTGCTGTTGAGTGAACCAGAAATGCAAACCCCGCAAACATGGCTGGCTCAAGTTCTGAACTCATAAATTGCCAAACTCTGTTCACATCCATAAATGGTTGCAGGCTAAAAAGGTACCTGCAGGCTTGATAGATTTTGGTATTTATGGAAAACTATTGCACTGGAAAAATATCTGTTTTCAATGAGTTTTTTGAATGTAGCTCATGTTCATCATTACACTTGCTCTCCTCTAACGAACTGCTTCGATGACAAAATCCAACTCTGAAATACTCCTTGTGCTTGTGCTACGTGTGAAAAAAATTTGAAGTGTCAAGCTGGGTAGCTTCTAGACACTTCGAGCATGGCACATCTTGAGTGTAGGGGCATTAGCACCAGGGATCATGTGGTTGTGTTGGAATTATGTGGAGTGGGCAGGTCATGTTGGCAAGCATTCTTAAATGGTACAAGATCTGCCATTTTGGACTATGCAAGCCAGGCTAACACCCTTTCTCAATCACTCACAGTGGAAAATACATTGAGCTACGCAAGCAGAACCCACCACTAACAGCAGGAGCAGTGCAATTTGCTGGTGAAATGCTTTTTATTTTGTTTTGCTGGTGTGCAGTTACTACATTAAGAGCTATTGCAGGGATTTTGCAAACTACTTGGATTAACAACGGAGTGGTGCTGGATTTTATCAAGGAGGTCAGAAGATTTGGAAAGCGTGTCAGAAAAAGTCCTGCTTCAGTGACAGAGGCTACAGTTTCAGAATTTTTTGTGTTGAAGCTTAATTTTGAAATGGAATGCTGGTAGCAAAAAGGCAACAAAATATGTTCAAGGGATGAGGAGAAGGGCTCTCAATACAAGGCCCTAAACATTGAAGGCCTTTAGTGAGCACTTCTCCAACCTTTACCTCAGGAACTGTATCTGAGGTGTCTATTTTGCAGGTGGTAGCTTAACAGCACCACCTTATGTAACCTTACCTACAGCTACGAGGAGCATGAAAATGATGCTGTCATTAGTTGTCAAGATAAGTATCATTCAAAATTTAGATGCTTCCAGAGGCTAAAGGGTAATTTCCTTAACCAAGCCTGCCCCGCACCTCTATCTTAACACACCCACACGCTACCCTGCCCCCAATTGCTCCCCTATTGATGGCCTAACTTAAGGAACCAGACACAGATAGCTGGGTGACAAGGGATACACGCTTTACACATTGATCCTGAGTAATTTCCATCACTTTACCATAGACAGGCAGCAAAAATAAAACAATAGAGTTGCAGCCATTAGGAACATAATGAAATAGGTCATCATCATCTTTAAATGATGCCACTGAGGGGAGGTTCCGCAACTTGCTGGAGCCACCTTTCAAGTTTCTGCTGTCTCTTCCAAAACCTTGCACTCACAAGGACACAAGCTGTTGCTTCCTGCCCTTTCCATATCAGGAGGTGAAGGAAGAGCGGAAGGAAAGGGAGGAATGAGAAGCAGGAACCAGGCATCCAAGGCCACTTCGTTCTCCTTGGCTTCTTAGCAAAAGTATGATCAGACTCCAATTCCAGTGAGATCCAATCCCCACAATACAGCTGTTCTACATTTACCTTGAATTCAATCCATCTGCTATGGACATTGTTGAGTTATATTGGCCAAAGTCTTGAAATGAAAACCACCAACAATAAAAAATACAAAACAATTTTATTCATTTATTTCCAGTAACACATATAAAAGTGAACTATTTACCCTTGAACATTCTAGGGGTTCCTGTCTTCCAGGTACCTTTGCCAAGCCTATTCGTTCTATGCAGTGCTTTCCCAGTGGCTGGTGGAACACTGCTGACTGTCAACAGCAGACCTGTTGAGTATAGGGTTGGGAAGTCATGGTGCAGCTGGACAGGACATTAGTTAGGCCACTTTTCAAATGCTGCATTCAATTCTCATCTCCCTGTAGGAAGAATGTTGTAAAACTTGAAAGGGTTCAGAAAAGATTTACAGGATGTTGCCCAGGTTGGAGGGTTTGATCTATAGGGAGAGGCTGAATTGTCTGCGACTATTTTTCCTGGAGCATTGGAGCATACAGAGGTTTATAAAATCATGAGGGGCATGAATAGGGTAAATAGACAAAGTCTTTTCCCCAGGGTGGGAGAGTCCAAAACTAGAGGGCATAGGATTAAGGTGAGAGGGGAAAGATTTAAAAGGGGACTAAAGGGGTGACTTTTTCATGCAGAGGGTGGTGCGTGTATGGAATGAGCTGCCAGTGAAAGTGGTGAAGGCTGGTACAATTACAACATTTAAAAGGCATCTGGATGGGTATACGAATGGGAAGGGTTTAGAGGGATATAGGCCATGTGCTGGCAAACGGGACTAGATTTATTTAGGATATCTGGTTGGCATGGACGAGTTGGATCAAAGAGTCTGTTTCCATGCTGTACATTTCTATGATTCTGTGACTCTAAATGAACTAGCAATATGCTTTAAATAGATAAGTATGTGACTGGGTGTCGCTGATTGGCCAGCATTTAATGCCTGTTCCTAGTTGCCCTTGAGAAAGTGATGGTGATGTGCCTTCTTGAACCTTTGCACTCCATGTGCTGTAGGTTCATCTACAATGCCATTAAGGAGGAAATTCCAGGATTTTGACCCAACAACTTGCTAAAATTGATCAAAAGATGTAATACTAAATTGAATAGAATCCAGTTTGATGTTATTTTTAACTATTCAAGAATATCTAAATACCTTAGGCTATATAACAATATCTAACATTAGAATATCCATCAATATTTAGAAGAAAAGTTTACCTTAAAGCCCTGAATGAGTAACATCTCCTGGTGCTAGAAAATATCTTTGAGAATCATTGTTCAAGAGTTCCTAAAGCATCAGAAATTTCAGTAAACATGTCTTCTTTTATAATATTTTGATTCCTCCTGCTTTGCAAATAACCTTCTCTAAATGCTTTTCCCACTTCTATGTGATAATACATCATTTAACAGTATTCCAATGTTATTCAGCGAAGATTCCTTTATGAAGTTGTGAGTTTTGATCTAATCAATTTTTTGTGATGCTTTGTTCTGTAATATGTATATGCCTTTCATCTCGCTTACATACTTTCAATCTTAAAAAAAAAATTGTTTAACATTTATCAATAAAGAAAATGGTTCATTTCTCTATTTTTACAATTGTTGTCTCATCCTGGTTTCTAATGGTATTCATATGATAAGCATCTTACTCTTTTATCAGTTGGATGGTTCCAGTAGACTCTCTGCAATTAATGTCATACATTCTTGCTTAACGTTGCTGTATGGCTTTCAGGCCTTACTTTTAGTGATTACACCATTGTTTGTGCATTATTGTTGTCTGTGTCTATTAAAGCATATGTGTAGCATTTCCATGTCTCATTCTAGGTATATCCTAATTTCAATGTTGACCTTTTCAAGCAAGCTGTGATGCTGAGTTTAATGGTTAACGCTTACTTTAATCTTTAGATTTATTTCGTTAGACTTATTTCTCACTCAAACCTATATTTCTAATCTGATTTCACTTCACATGCTCCTTGACAGTGAGATCAGATGATGAGATCTCAAAGGAGTTCTACTGCAGGCAAGGACTTCAAGTGGGTGTCATATATAATGCTGATGGACATATACTGGGATGCAGCACAATGTTTGCATACTGCCTGCCTAACATGACAGGTGGGAAATAAACCTGCAGGGATCCCACTGCTATAAAGCAGGCCTACATAAGAATATAAGAACCAAGAGCAGGAGTAGGCCATCTGCCCCTTCAAGGCTGCTCCGCCATTCAATAAGATCATGGTTGATTTTTTCATGGCCTCAGTTCCACTTACCCATACTCTCACCATAACCCTTAATTCCTTTACTATCAAAAAATTATCTATCACAGTTTTAAAAACATTCAATGGGGAAGCCTCAACTACTTCACTGGGTAGGGAATTCCACAGATTCACTACCCTTTGGGTGAAGAAGTTCTTCCTCAATTCAGTCCTAAATCTGGTCCACCTAATTTTGAGGCTATGCCCTGTTGTTCTTGTTTCACCCGCCAGTGGAAACAACCTCCTTTCTTCGATCTTATCTATTCCCTTCATAATTTTATATTTTTCTATGAGAATCCCCCCTCATTTTTCTAAATTCCAATGAGTATAATTCTAGTCTATTCAGCCTGTCCTCATAAGTCTACCTCTCAACTCTGGAATCAACCCAGTGAATCTCCTCTGCACTGCCCCCAGTGCCAGTAGATCCTTTCTCAAGTAAGGAGACCAAAACTGCCTGCAGTACTCCAAGTGTGCCCTCACCAGCACCCTATACAGCCGTAACATAACCTCCCTGCTTTTAAATTCAATCCCTCTAGCAATGAAGGCCTAATCCAATTTAAACCTTTGGCATTTTTTAGCATTTGTTGTCACTGAATATACTGATATTAGTGCTTAGTTTTCTCGACTTGTTTTGTTCAGCTGCAAAGCTGAATCCATTCACATTTTAAAATGATCACTTCCTGAATTGTTCTTTTCGACAGTAAGGGACTAATCCCCTGAATGACATGGTCATTGGTAAGAAACTTGGGAGAATTGTGTAAGATGAGCAGTGTGGAGCTTCCTGATGCGAGAACAAAATGCTCGTTTTCCAACCAAGTGTTAAACAGCAACACAAGATTCTCACTAGTGAGCAGTGAGACGTCTATGTGTGCCCATGCCATCCTCATTATTACATAGTCTTATCTCACTGCTGTGCAGTTTCCCATTCTCCCACCCACCAGATAGAAACTAGATGGTAGTAATTCCTGACATGGAAGTCAGAGCAGTAACCTGGCAACTCTAGCTCACCACTTCCTCCTCCAGATATCTTCTTAGACATCAGGTACCAACAGTAAATCATAGAATCCCTACAGTGTGGAAACAGGCACTTCGACCCAACAAATCCACACCGACCCTCAGACCACGCCACCCAGAGACATTACCCTTTCCCTGTAACCCATCTACACATCCCTGAATGCTATGGGAAATTTAGCATGGCCAATCCACTTAGCCTGCACATCTTTGGACTGTGAGAGGAAACTCATGCAGACACAGGGAGAATGTAATAACTTCACGCAGTCACCTGAGGGTGGAATCAAGCCCAGGGTCCCTGGTGTTGTGAGGCAGCAGTGCTAACCACTGAGCCACCATGTCACCCTTGATATGATGACCCTCACAGGTGATAACAATCCCCAGAACTAAAAATACTGGCCAGCACTCCAGCCACACATTCCATACACGCACGGTTTTACGACATAAACACACAGAGGCTTTACAAAGATTTTTATTTAACTTTCTTAAAAAGACACAGAAATTACTACATATACAATGTGGTCTGGGCAGATAGGGACAAGCAATAAATGCTGGCCTTGCCCATGATGCCCACATCCCATGAATGAATAAAAAGAATACATAAGCATGAACTATAAAATTAATATTACATGGAAAAGGTAGCTTGGATTTCCTGATAAACTTGAACAACTGACTAGAGTATTATGAAAGTTGTTCAATACATTTCCTTAAATTGATTTTAGTAAATCTAATTCATTAAAGCCTAATTAAATGTATAACCTTGGTGCTAATTTGCTATTTATTGGTTGTGGCATCTAATATTAAATCACTTGTTAAAAATCCAAATAAGAATTGAACACACGGATGCAATGGTCAACTGCCAAAACTGGAGAAGATAATTTTGTGACTTGTCTTGGTTTCTGTGATAATCATTTGTGGTGAAACAAAGCTTTAAATAAAGCTTTTAACAAATAGTTTTCCATGCTTTTGATTATTATGCATTTTGTAGGATGGAAACAAAGGATTCCATTATCCACTCATATGTATCATTTCATCACATTAGTTTCTTATTTGGACTGGGTACATTTTCCACTGGACAAACATCAGGCGAATTATGACAACTTACAATGTTAAATGAATTTATCTTGGCGGTCACATTAACAGCATCAGTTTGATCTGATTAAAAGAACATAGTAAAGGATCAACAATAATTTGAAATTGCAAACAGCCCCACCCATAACCTCACACAAAGTTACTCAGAGGTGGTCCTTCTACCCAGTCTGTGTGGGCTATTAATTGATCAAAAACAAAATCAGATAATTTACTGTTTACTCCCTTTTAAATTGAAATATCAATTGCGCTTGGCTATTCATTTTTGATCACCCTTACAATTTGGTTTGTTGGTACAAGATCCGAAAAATTAGTTTCTTTTTTCTTTCATATGTTCTTTACCTCAATCTGAAGTAATTTTGGGTAGTGTTAAAACTTGATCATCTACTTGTTACATTTATAGCACTCCATAAAGATGCAGCATGCCTTTTCTGAGAGACAGAGATGTACTTCCTCTGAATAATAGTGGAATGTGATGGAAATCTACACACGAACCTCGGTGAATGCGACTCCAAAGATATTCAAAGAGCTCGGCACAATCTCAGGCAACATGGTCCATTTGATGCAACATGTTAAACATTCATTCTCTCCACCACTATGGGACAGCTGTGTGTGCAAGGCACACAGCAGCAACTCTGCAAAGTTCCTTTGACAGCATCTTCCAAATCCCTGACCTCAACCATTTGGAAGAAACTATCCTGCAGCAGATGCAAGGGAATACCTCAAATTTTCTGCTAAATCATCATGACATTGTTCTCGATTGTGGTTCTCTCACTGTCACCTGGTCAAAATCTAACAGCTCTGTGTGTGTATCTACACAACATGGACAGCAGGTAGCTCAATATCACTTTATCAAAGGAAATTAAGAAGGAACAAAAGTGCTGACTTTTCCAGTGATGCTCACATCCCTTGGAAATGTCCAAGTATTACAAATGTTAGGAGCAAACAAATATTGCTGGGGCAACAACTTGCTAGTATGGGATTTAAAGATCTGAAGCACGTTAAATTGTGTTATATAGTGGCATAGGTTCAACACCAGACAGGCTTTTAAGACAGTTATATTAAACTATGACATGTGACGGTCCTGTATAAAGGTATTCACCTTGCCTATGGTCACCTTCTCTGTAGAGTCAATGTAGTCAGTCAGCTATGGTACGTAAAGTAGGTAACATTTGTAAGCACAGATCCAGTGTGTGTAAGTCTATGATATAGTAATACTGTAAATGGTTGGTGTTGTAACTAAACTTCATGTGATCTGACTCAGCAACAACCCGGCCTTTGTGTTATATGTTACAAAAGTGAATATGCAAAACCACAAAGTACATCAAATACCAGGATGTATGTCTGCTAAAGTTGTTTAATGCTGATTTATTTTTAAATAAGCTGGATAAATATTTTTGAAATTGACTGAAGATTAGAAAAAAAAATTGAGTGAAGACTAGAGAAAAATATAACAAATACAATTGACCAGTGATATATTTACTGGGGCTAATAGAGTTGGTCAGAGGCTTGGTATTCTGTGAAGAATGACTCACCACCTGTCTTCTCAATGCCTGTCCACTATCTGCAGGGCACAAGTCAGGACTGAAAAATCTCCACAATGGTAGCAGCGTGTACCATCCGCAAAATGTGCTTCAGCAGCTCACGAACTCTCTTCTGACCCACAACATCCACCACTGAGAAAGACAAGGGAAGCAGCTGTATTGGAACCACTTGTAAATTTCTCTAAGCCCTATACTGTCCTAACTTGGAAAAATATTGCTGTTGCTGAGTCAGAATCCTGGATTGCCTCCTAACAGCTCTGTTAGTGTTCCTACAATCTGTAGTTTGGTCAAGAAGGCGTAGGAGATTGAGGGGTGGCCTTAGAGATGTTTATAAAATCATGAGGTGTATAGATAAAGTGAATGGCAGGTGTCTTTCTCCTGGGGTTGGGGATTTCAAGGCTAGGGGGGCATATTTTTAAGGTGAGAGGAGAAAGATTTTAAAAAGGCATGAGGGGCAACTCTTTTACACAAAATGTGGTTCGTATATAGAATGAACTTCCAGGGGAATGGTGAGTGTGGTACAGTTGCAACATTTAAAAGACATTTCAATAATTACATGACTAAGAAATGTTTGGAGGGATATGGGCCATGCACACGTAAGTGGGTCGAGTTCAGTTTGGGATTATAGTGGGCATGGATTGGTTATACCAAAGGGTCTGTTTCCCTGCTGCATGACTCTATGATTCTAAGGCAGCTCACCATCACCTTCTTGAAGGCAATTAGAATGGCCATAAATGCTGGTCTTAGCAGTGATTTCTGCATCCCACAAACAAATAAGAAAAAACACTCATATTCTATGAATGTTCAAAAAAATCATATTGACAGTAGTTATCCCTATTAATAATGACAAATAGTCTATCAGAAGGAGCAAACCTATTGCATAAAGTAGCCTTTTCTCAATCCATACTTTCCAATTTATTCAGTAGCTTTGAAAGAATAATTGAAGGCAATGCTGCGGAAACAATTCTGCCACAGGGAAATTCTCTTTGGCAGTGAAATTCTGTCTACATAATGACAAACAGAATAATACCAGTTTTGCTCTATTGTTAGTAACTGGTGAAACTGTTCTCAGAAATGACATACTGGAAGGGCACATATTCCTATAACATTGTTAACAACCTTTGTCAGCCAAAGAAAGTGGGAATGCTGCTACTTTGTGTTAAAAGTCTCATTTCACCTTATGGTGATTGATATATCATTTTTTAAATCTCTCTAGTGATCAATACAAATTGAATAAGTCAGTGTCGAAGCCACATGGGATGGCACTAGCTTTATGTTCCAGGTGTATGTGTTTCAGTTCTGTAGTCGTAATGGTTAGCATAATTGCTGTCAGTATATCAGGTTACTCATGGGCAGCTTGCACACAATTTCTTGTTATATGCTAACAGTAGATAAGGCATCTCTCCGCCAATGTAGACGTAGAAAATTTGGCTCCTACTGTGAAGTGGAGTTTGCAATTAGAAGTCTTCATTCTAGAATGATTTTTTAGAAATATGGGGGAGAACTTTAACAATCTCTTGGAAGTGGATTTAAAGTTAAGAGTGTGAACAAAATTGAAGCAAAACATGCCATGCCAATTCCCAAATATGCTTCCTGCATTTCCTGGAGTCATTGCCTGTGCGTTAACAGTAACCCACCCAACAACAGCATTGGCAAAATTTATTCTGTTAGCTTTGAAAGAATAATTGAAGGCAATGGTGTGGAAACAATTCTGCCACAGGGAAATTCTCCCTGGCAGTTAAATTCTGTCTACATAATGACAAACAGAATAATACCAGTTTTGATCAGTTGAGTTATCAATAGATGGGACACCAATTCGTATCAGATTAGGAGCTTCCAGTGAATGTTAGAACCAGAGATCTCAATCTCAGTCTCAGAATACAGGGTGGGCCATTTACCACCAAGATGAAGAAACATTCTTTCTTGCAGAGGATGGTCAATCTTTGACAGAACACTGGTTCCTCAGAGGATCGAGGCAGTTGCACAATGCATGCTCACAGTGAAGTGGGAATAAAACACACTCGGGCTTTCTTTATTGATGCAGGAGTAAGTGTGACAGCATCCTCAGGCAGACGCTCACCATTGCAAGAGCTGCTACTCGATGCTGCTCTTACAGCCAGTGCGAGGCATGCTGAGTGCTTCAGCATGTTGTCACTGACATTTTCCTCTGCTATGCTTTGACGCTTCCAGCTCATCAACACACCGATACAGTGAACACTGCTGGTGTGTTCATTATCTCTCCCTGCTCCTTAAACCATCTGCCATCCCTCACTGAGTAGCAAAACTAGGGCTGGCCTGCTAATTGTCCGTTTTTTGGAAAGTTGATACAGAAATCACCCTGGTCTGATAGATGAATTATGGACCTATAAATGGCATCAATGGCCAAAATTATTTTACGTCTAGTAAGTTAAGCCTGTGGCTTATGAGACATGTAAAACCTTCACAGTACCTCTTTCAAGTTCTATTTCATGATAATTAAAATGACTTTTCTTTTGACATAGTGATGTTTGTTAACAATAAACATATGATGATTGAATTGTCATCAAATTTCACCCAAATTCTCATTGACTTTTTGCCTTCTTTTTCCAAGTATTTTTGAGGCTAATTTTATTATGGAAAATGAAATCTGAAACAATTATGTAAACAAGTCTCATTTAGCTCCATGTCTATTAACTCAATGAGAACGACATTTTGAAAGTATCACTGCTAAACAGCCTGTTGCTCATTCTCTGATAGACACCTCAAAAGTTTTAACCTGTATAGCTAACGTACAGCAACCCCTCCCACACTTTTATTCAAATCACTTTCTCAAATTGACTGCAGTTTAAGGTTTTGAAGAGGTAAAAATCATCACATTTCAGTATTTGTAATTCCCAAAAATGGAGGCGATCAGAAATAATATGTTTTAAAATTGACTTCACTTCTGCTGCCTCAATTTAAAGCACTCATTTTTATTGAGCTGTTGTTGCAGAAAATCATCCTCCAGTATCTCGACCAAGTAGCTGACTGCATCATGACACTAGACAATTTTTACTCGTGAGGAGCATTGCACCATGACTGTTGCTGCCTGAATTCATTGTCTTCACTCACACACTTTGCAACTATCTCCCTGGTTTGACCTGACCACTGAAACAACTGATGTCAGCTAACGCAGAATAGCTTGTGATTTGGGGCCTTATTGTTCTGAGTAGTTCAGTTCCATAATGAAAAATACCTTTATCAGTTGTTGCAATATATTTATTTTGGTCAGGGGGATCTGCAGCTGAGTACATTTAACCATCAAGATGTATTCTGTTAGATGCTATTCTTGTTCAAAAGAAAGACAAGGGAAACCCATGATATGAATATTCTGAAGAGTCGGAAAATTTTATAGTGTAATAGAATTACGTTATGCAGTGAAGCCTCGCTTTCTTTACTGTGGAATGTTATGGACTGGACCAGACCAGACCCTCTCAAAATAGATTAAGGAGGTAGTCTAGACCTCAACATTTTTTTCTTATGCTAAAGATAAATATAAGGTGCCATGCTTCAGATGTAATTTGATTGGTCAAACTACTAAACATTAAACAAACCACAATTTATTCACGCACTATAGTTAAAATACAACAAAAGAAATAATAAAGAAAACAATTGGCTTAGCTGTAACTCTATTGGAATGCTTAATAAAATAATAGATACAGTAACTATTACTAATTAACTGTTCCAATATTGTAGCATCCCGTAATGCACCCCTAGTGAAAGATGAATTTTGAAAACAGATTGTCTCACATGTAGTTCTCCAATCAAGGAGGAAAGAACATCAAAAGACAAATCTGAGAGGGAGAAAACAGGTTTCAGCTGTAGCAAAGAGACATATGGCAGCTTTTCACAACCCCAGTAGATACTGCCACAAAAAAACCCTGAAAATCCTGGTTTTGTGGGTGGGAGCTTGACTCCACCCATTTAGGCTGCTTCTATTGTTTCAACTTTTGAAAGAACACCCAAGGCTTCACAAGTGGTTATCTTCTCATAGACTGTTCAGCGCCTGTCTCCCAGCCTCTCTCTAAAAGAAACCAGGACAAAACACA
Source organism: Rhincodon typus (assembly GCF_021869965.1). Lineage (NCBI taxonomy): Eukaryota > Metazoa > Chordata > Chondrichthyes > Orectolobiformes > Rhincodontidae > Rhincodon > Rhincodon typus. The sequence goes on from NC_063363.1 coordinate 15,489,404, forward strand.
TCTCTTAAAGCCATAGTACCATCACAGGTATAATGAGATTCAGGTAAATCCATAATAATGTAACTGACCACATGGCTTTGACATCAGTAAGAGAGAAAGCACCTATCTAGAATGAGTATGTGAAGGAAGAGTCTTAGACAGTAGGGAGTTGTATTTGAATACGCAGAACTAACTTCTGAAGCAGGACACTGGACCCAAAATGTTAACACTACTTTCTTTCCACAGATGCTGCCAGACCTGCTGAGGTTTTTCAGTGATTACTATTTTTGTTTCTGATTTTCAGAATCCACAGTTCCTTGGGTTTTATTTGAGTTATATTCAATAACCTACTATGTACTGGTGTAAATAAATGTATTACAGTATATAAGTAAAGGTAAGTCTTATTTTGAGGAAACGACAAACAGCCTCAGGGACTATGTGCAGACACCCATAGCCCAAGATATTCCAAACCATATCTTATTGTTCAGGTAGCAATATTTGTTATGTTATGTGTTAGGGTGGACCTGTGGCTCACAGCGCTAGGGATTCAGGTTCGATTCCACCCTCGGGCGACTGTCTATGTAAAGTTTGCACAATTTTCCGGTAATTGCATGAGTTTCCTATGGGTGCTCTAGTTTCCTCCCACATTCCAAAGATGTGCGGATTTGGTGGAATGGCCATGCTAAATTGTTCACAGTGTCCAGGGACGTGCAGGCTAGGTGGATTAGCCTTGCGAAATGCAGGATTACAGGTATAGTGTAGTGGGGTTGGGATGCTCTTCAGAGGAATGGCGTGGACTCGATGGGCCAAATAGCCTACTTCCACAATGCAGGGATTCTATGATTCTATATCTTGTAGCTAGTAAGCAATATAGCTGTAGGAGACATGCCCACACTATTATCAGAGCACATGACCTGATGGCATAAAGGTCTTAGTCTCCAGCCTACTGGGGTCTTTTGCAGCATATCATGCTGAAGACAGTGCACTACAATTAGTAACTGAATGTTCATTACTAGTCCAGGCACAACATTGTCTGTGTTTGCAATACATTGTGGTACCAGGAGCTGTAATAAACATTTATTGAATATTTTGGTATTATGATACCTAAGTCTAGTTCTTATGGAGCCATAGCATAGTACAGCACAGAAACAGGCCTTTTGGTCCAACCAGATCATGCTGACCATAATCCCAAACTAAATTAGTCCCACCTGACAATGCTCAACCCATAACCTTCCAAACATTTCTCATTCACACACTTACCTTAAATGTCTTTTACAGATTGTAATGGTACCTGTATCCATCACTTTCGCTGGAAGTTCATTACACATATCTACCAAACTCTGTGTAAAAAAAAAAATGCCCTTCATGCCTTTTAAATATCTTTCTGCTCTCACCTTAAAAATATGCTCCCTCATCTTGAAATTCCCCACTCTAGGGAAAAGACCCTTGCCATTCACCTTATCTATACCCCTCATGATTTTATAAACTTCTATAAAGTCACTCCTAACCATCCTACACTCCAGTGAAAAAAAGTCCCAGCCTATCCAGCCTCTCCTTATAAAACAAACTCTCCATTGCCAGCAACATCCTGGTGAATCTCTTCTGACCCCTCTCCAGTTCAATATTATCCTTCCTATGACAGGGTGACCAGAACTGGACACAGTACTCCAGAAGAGGCCTCACTAATGTCTTGTGCAGCCCCAACATAATGTTTGAACTCCAATACTCAAAGGTCTGAGCAATGAGTGCAACCATGCTAAATGCCTTCTTAACTATTTGTGATGCATACTTCAATGAATTATGTAACAGAACCCCTAAATCTCTTTGTTCTACAACACTATCCAAGGCTCTATTTTTGATTGTATAATTCCTGCCCTTGTTTGTTGTATAAAAATGCAATGCCTCATTTATTCAAATTAAACTCAATCTGCCACTCTTTAGCCCTAATTGATCTTTATAGTCTTAGATGACCTTCTTCATTGTCCAGTGTACCACCAATTTTGGTGTCCTCCGCAAACTTACTAACCATACTAAACTACATTCTGATTGAAGCCATTTATATAAAAGACAAACAACAGTGGGTACAGCACCGATCCCTGTGGAAAACCATTGGTCACTTACGGGAGCAAACATAAGTATCACTATATCAGCTATGAATATCCCATTGAAGGTAAAAACCCATTACTGTATCAATTGCAGACCATGATTGGAGATCAAATCAAGGTTAACAGCAGTGGCCATTTCTAGCAATGACTATCATATTGGCTTAAGGCATAAGATAAAACATTGAATGATTGGAATGACTTGTCCACAAAGACTGGATTTTTTTTTTTCTGCTTTCCTTACCTGTTTCCTCGAATGTCACATTCTCACTTTTACTTCTTCTGTGACAACTTCCTCCGTTCAGCATTCCTAATGAAATTGTATACATTTCTTTAAATATACTAGAGGTTGGGTGTTATTCTGATTAAAAATAAGTTGACCAATGATCTTTAAAACCACAGCAGAATTATTTGAAACTCTACCCATGATTGTGTTGAAAGGATTTATGTTTGGGTAATAAACTTGCCAACATTAATTGATCAAAACCCATGAGAGAAATGATCTGCTGTGAAATTTTAGGATTTTCATCATTGTGTTGCAAGACAGTTACAATTAACTCAAAAAAACTCGATAAATTATCTGTTTTACATAGACAAATTGACTGATTTAGCATTTTAAGACTTCATAAGCATAATGCATTTTTTCAAACTTGTTGCCACAGGAATAGAGTAAAATTGAAAAAAAAAGTTCTGAGTGCGGAGGATGGAGACAAAACAATTAAATTTACATTCAAGATTTTTTTCAATTTTCTCCCAACCTCTTTTCTACGTGTTCCTAACTTTAGGGTATGGTTTGATGGGTCCAAATGTTCTTCAGTTTCCTTAATTCATTGACTGAGGGTGACATAGTGATTATGGTGCAATCTGAGATGCAGAAGAATCTGGGTGTCCTAATGAATAAATTACAAAATGTTAATATGCAGATGCAACAAGTAATTATGAAAACTGATTCTATGTGACTATTTATTGCAAGTGGAATTGAACTCAAAAGTCGGAAGGTTTTGTTTCATTTATGTGGGACACTGCTGAGAACATATTTGGAGTTCTGTGTACAGTATTGGTCACCTTCTTTAAGAAAGGATGTTAATTCTTTGGAAGCAGTGCAGAGATGGTTACCAACTAATACTGGAATGGACATGTCTCATGAGGAAAGGTTGGACAGGCTGGCTTGTATCCACTGGTGTTAGGAGGAGTAAGAGGCAACTTGATTGAAACCTTTAAGGACTTGAGGGTCTTGATGTGACGGATGTGAAAAGAATATTTATTCTTGTGGGGGAGTCCAGAAATAAGTATAACAGTTTAGAAATATAGGGCTGCTCATTTAAGAGAAAGATAAGGGAATTTTTTTTTTCTCACAGAGGGTGTGTGTCTTTGAAACTCTCTTCTTTAAAAAGTACTGGAAGCAGAGTCATTGAATATGTTTAAGTGGGTAGATTCTTGATCAGAAGGGTGCTGAAATTTTATCAGGGAAAGGCAGGACTGTGGCACAATCAGATCAATCTTAATCTCATTGAGTGGTGGAACAGTGTTGGGAATTAGGAGCCCCTCTTAAACCTGTGTTAACTCAACATTCCATATTTGGTATGTTCTGCACAGCATGAACTCATCTAACTGTGTCACATTTGTAACTCGTCTTCTGTAACTGTAAACAAATCTCAATATGAAAACAGATGAGATACGAATCATTATATCTTCACTCACGTCAATGATTTTTCAGGCGTCACCATATTCCATTATCAATGTAGTGTATTGAAAATAAAAAGATTTTGGTCTTAAAAAGAATGAAACTAGGACCTGGAACTGGTCAGTATGGCCTCAGAGCATGGCAGGTGTGGGCCTGCAGTGAATTGAGGGTAGGGCTCAAAGATTTAATTGACAACCCTCCTCCCAACAGCAGTCAATGGGCTGGGTGGCAGGAGAATCTCAGTGAGGTAAGTGACAGTTAATTCCCAGTATCCTACAAATGGAAAGGTTGGAGGCCAGGAGGAGAATCAAAGCCTGGGCCAAAGAATCGAAGGCAAAGAATGAGTCAGACATCTGGGGACAAGTTTAGTGTCTTTTTTGAGGTGGGGAAAGGCTTGACATGCTTGATTCCAGGTGTTGCCCATATTGTAAAATCATATTCAACATAGAATATGTCAAGGTACTTGCCTTCTGGCCTTATTGGCCTTCATTTGGATATAGTTGCTGGATTTCCTGCCGCTTGAGAAACATGGTTGACCAAATGTCATTCATTGTGGTAGTATCACTGGGCTGGAAATTCGGAACCCCAGGCTATATCCCATAAGAAGTTGCAGCACAATTCTCACATTAACCCCACTGTAGTTTTCATCTGCCTAACTTATAAACTTTGGCCACGATGCTCTCTCTCTTTCATGTCTTACAGATACCAGCAACGTGTCCATGGCCTCATCAGGCAAAAGGGGGTCACTACCACACATCCCCTACTGCATCACAGAGGAGGAGAGTTCAGAAGCCTCAAAGGAAATACCACAAAGGCTGGCATCTACACACCCTATCTGCCCAGATACTGACAGCTCAGTGGGCAATTTAGAGTTTAGTGAACTTGCTGATTAGCACTTCACTGTGTTACGTTATGTTGAGGCTTTACAAGAAGTTGATGAGGCCACTTCTGGAGTATTGTATCCAGTTCTGGTCGTCGTGTTATATGAAGGATATTATTTAGCTTGGAGAGGGTTCAGAAATGATTAACCACCATGTTGCCAGGAAGACAGGGTTTCACTTATAAGGAGAGGTTGGATAGGCTGGGATTTCTTTCACTGGAGTGTAGGAGTTTGAGGGATGATGCTATAGATGTTTATAAAATAGAGATGTATAGATCAGGTGAATAGGAGGTGTCATTTTCCTAGGGTAGGGGATTTCAAGACTTGGGGCATATTTTTAAGGTCAGAGGAGAAAGATTTTAAAAAGTCGTGAGGGGCAAATTTTTTACACAGAGGGTGGTTTGCATGTGGAATGAACTTCCTGAGGAAGTGGTGAAAATGGGTACAATTACAACATTTAAAAGACATTTGAGTAATAGGAAATATTTTGAGGGATATGGGCTGGGAGCAGACAGGTGGGACTAGTTTCGTTTGGAATTATGTTTGGCATGGACTGGTTAGACTGAAAGGTCTGTTTCCATGTTGTATGACGCTATGACTCTATGACTATGACTCCAAATATTGGATGATTGTGATAGAGAGATGGCGATAATTATTTTAATCTACCTATGAACTGAAAAAAAACAGATTGGCAGTATTGCATGAGCAGTTTATTGAATTTTTCTTGGGATAGTATCTTAGCATGGTCTCAGTCTGACCAGAAAGCAGGTTATATTAGATTTGACATTTTGAAAAAAGAGGATTAATTAATGATCTCAGAGTAAAGGCACCTCTAGGTGGCAGCAATTACAATATGATTGAATTTTACATCCAGCTTGAAAGGGAGAACTGTGGGCCTGAGATTAGTATATAAACCAGAAGAAGGGTAATTATGTGGGTATGATATGTGAGCTAGTTTAGTGGAGGCAATAGCCTAATGGTATTATCACTGAACTGTTAATCCAGAGACCCAAGTAATGTGCTGGGCACCCAGGTTCAAATTCCGCCATGGCAGATGGTGGAATTTGAATTCAATAAACATCTGGAATTAAGAGTCTAATGATGACCATGAATGCATTGTTGATTGTCATCCTGTGAATGAAGTTAAAATGAACTGAGGGATGAGGCTAATAGATAGATTAGTACAGTAACAATGACAGGCACTTCAGTGGATTTTTCAGAATATTCAGAGTCTGTACATTCCAACTATAAAGTAAAATCCTATGGGGAGACCCACCATCCCTGGTGAACTAAGGACAGTATCCAACTTAAAGAAAAAACAAGCATAAAGTAGAGTGGCAGCTCAGATAACTAAGGCAGAAAACAGAAAACTATAGACCAGTTGATGTTTTTCATGGGTATATGATTAGAATTGCTAATTATGGAGATCATAAATAGACAGATGGAAAGAGCAAAGTAATTAGGATGAGTCAACTTGGTTTTGTGAAAGGGGAATTCTGTTTAAGCATTTTATTGGAATTCTTTGAAGTTGTAGCACGTGCTGTGGATAAAGCAGATCCCATTGATGGACTGTCTGAAAGGCATCCGATAAGTTTCCATGTAGAAGGTTATTGCACAAAGTAGGAGCGATCCCCCTGCGGGGGTGGTGAGGGGGGCGGGGGGTAGGATAGCATGCTAGCATGGTCTTTTTAAGATTGGCAGGATGTGACAAGTGGCGTCCTGCAGGATCTGTTCCAGGCTCTCAACTTTATCCATTTTATATTTTAGATGAGGGGAGCAAAGGCACGGTGGCTTAATTTACAGATAGTTAGATAAACAAGGATGCAGACCCGTTTAGAAACGTTAAGTGAATGGACAAAAATCTGGCTGATGATTGATAATGTGGGAAAATACAAAGTTCTTCATATTGGCAGGAAGAATGAAAAAAAAAGCAGAGTACTACTTAAATGGAGAATGACTGCAGAATTCTGAGGTACAGAGGGATCAGCCAAAAAATGTTAGTATGCACGTCCAGCTCATAATCAGGAAGGCTAATGGGATCCTAGTCTTTTGTATGAGAAGAACTGAACCTAAAAGTAAGGACGTTATGCTTCAGTTACACAGGATATTGAGTCATTTTTTCATAGAGTCATACAGCATAGAAACAAACATTTCAGTCTAACTTATGCTGACTAAGTTTCTCAAATATAAACTAGTCCTATTTGCCTGCTTTCGGTCAGTACCCCTCTAAACCTTTCCTATTCATGTATCAAATGTCTTTTAAATGTTGTGACTCAACCTGCACCTACCATTTCCTCTGGTGGTTCATTTCATATACCCACCCCAGCCTGTGTGAACAAATTGCCCCTCATGTCCCTTTTAAATCTTTTTGCTCTCACCTTAAAATTATGTCCTCTAGTTTTGAACTCCCCTCTGTTAGGAAAAAGACCTTTACTATTCACCTTATCTATGTCTGTCATGATTTTATAAGCTTCTATAAGATCAACTCTCAACCTCCCAAGCTCCAGGGATAAAAGTCCCAACCTATCCAGCCTCTCCTTATAATTCAAACCCTCCAGTCCTACTAACATCCTTGTAAATCTTTTCTGCACCCTTTCTGATTTAATAATATCTTTCCAATAACAGGGCAACCACAACTGTGGTGGGGCACATCTTGAACATTCTATATAATTTTGGTTTCCTTATGGTCCCAAACTAGACAGCATTCTTTTAAACTTAGAGGTTGCCCTTGATGACAGAGAGAAGAGGAACTTTCTTTCTCTCATAATCAGAAAGCAGTGCAGGCAGGATCATTGAATATTTTTAAGATTGAGGTAAATCGGTTCTTGTTAGGCAAGGAAATCAAAGGCTTTGGGGATAGATAGGAATGTGGAATTTGGATCACAAACAAATCAACCAAGATGTTATTGAATGGTGGAACAGGCTTCATGGGCCTCTTGACTTCTTCTATTCATAATTTGTGCATTCTTATCCTACTAACTCTATGCTGTATCCTTCCTAGCACAATCATTAAACAGGCTCAAGACAATATCCAATAGGTTTCTGGAGAATCATGATATTAAGGGAAACAGAAATAGTGTGGGAAAATGGTTTCTGGAGACTCATGATATTAAGGGAAACAGAAATAGTGTGGGAAAATGGCACTTAAGAGATATCAACCATGATCTAGAATGACAGGGTTGGCTTGATCGGGAAATGGTCTACTACAGTTCCTTTGTTTCTACTGCTTTGTGACTAGTACACAATGACCTACTGGTACCTGGAAATTGTGTAAATTATGGGATCCTGAATTGTAAACAACATGCTCCCTGGGGTAATCACCATTGATATCATTGAAGAACGGCGCAGGTAATTGGTACAGTGCAGCCTGGCTAACACCCTTTGACTTGATTTGATTTGGTTTTATTTGCTTTGATTATGCTTGTTATTGTGAGATGTACTGAGATACAGTGAAAAGTATTGTTTTGCCTGCTAACCAGACAAATCATATCTTACATAAGTACATCGGCATAATAAGAACAGAATGCAGACTATAGAGTTAGAGCTACAGAGAAGGTGCAGAGAAAGATCAACTCCAATGTATGAGAGGCCCATTCAAAAGTCTGATAACAGCAGGGAAGAAGCTGTTCTTAAATCTGTTTGGTACGTATTTTCAAACTTTTGTACCTTCTGCCTGATGGAAGAGAATATAACCGGGGTGAGAGGGGTCTTTGACTTTGTTGGCTGCTTTCCTGAGACAGTGGGAAGTGTATACAGAGTCAATGGATGGAAGGCTGGTTTTCATGATGGAATGGGCTTTGTTCATAACTGTCTTCAATTACTTGCAGTCTGGGGCAGAGCAGTTGCCATACCAAGCTGTGATGCATCCAGGTAGGATGCTTCCTATGATGTAGCTATATAATTGGTAAGCGTCATTGCACATGCTGAATTTCCTTAGCTTCCTGAGGAAGTAGAGGCATCAGTGTACTTTTTTGACTGTAACGTCAATGTGCATGGACCAGGGTAGGTGGTTGGTGATATTTACTCCCAGGAACTTGAAGCTCTCAATCATCTCCACCTCAGCACCATTGATATAGACAACATTGTGTCTTCCACTGTGCTCGCTGAAGTTTATGACCAGCTCCTTCATTTTACTAACTTTGAGGGACAGTTTGTTGTCTTTACACCATGCGACTAAGCTGTCTATTGCTTTCCTGTATTCTGTCTCGTCGTTGTTTGGGATCTGACCAACTATGGCGTTAGGACTAAATTTGGTCACACTGTTGAGAGTGATAAAGACTATGACTAAATAGCGTTGCTAGAAGTGGCTCTGCATAAAAAGTTTATGCTGCAATTTGAAAGACTATCAAGGGTGTTCACCCCAGTATTCTGGCCAATATTTATCCCTCAGTCAATATCACTGAAAACAGGTGTTTTGTCATTATTTGACCATCATTTATGGGAGCCTGCTGTGAACAACTGTCTGCCACTTTCCCTCATTACAAGAAGTAGTTTTTAAAATGCACTTTAATGGTTGAAAGGTTAACAAGGTTGTGAAATATTCCATATAAATAGTTTCTTTCCTTCCTTCCTGTCCTTCCTTCCTTCCTTCCTTTCCTTCCTTCCTTCCTTTCCTTCTTTCTTTCATGATCCTCTAGCTTAAGACTAAATTCCCATTTTTCCTTGATACCTTTAATATCTAAAAAAATGACCAATCTCTTTCTTGAATATACTCAGTGACCTGGCCTCACAGCCTTGTATGATAGCGAATTCCATATGTTGACCACCCTCTGAGTGAACAAATGTTTCCTCATCTCAGTCCTAAATGGCCTACCCCAGTATCTTGAATGTGAGATCACTGTTTCTCATGTTCACTGGAAACTCCTCACAGAGCCTGATATGAAGAGGTCAAACTTCATCTCTTCCAACTATTTGCCGACCCAGCTGAGTTGACACAGAACAACCTTGGGTTTCAATCTCATGGCTCTGGTACTGCGCTAAACTGAGCCTAGAGAAAATCTAGGATTTAAGAGTTACAATAAAGCCTATTTAAACTAACTTGCAATGTTAACCAATCTGAGGTAACAAGAATTCATTTGATTTGGTCCTCAGAAGTTTAGTCTCCAGTTGGTGGCCCTCTAAGAGAGTTATTAATTGTTCTGGCAGTTAAATCATTGATTTAAGCGGTCTGCACACTGGTTGAGCTCAATGTGACTCAGTCCAACTTGGGCCTGCTCTGGTTAAGTTGTTCATTTTACATGGTTTACTACCTTCCATGTAACAGATAACTCATCAACAGCAACTGTGTCTGTGTTATTTTAATTCCATTCACAATTCTACTAATGAAGTTCCAGATCAGTAAATAATACATTGCAGGTCTTGCTGCTAGAAAAATGAAGATTCTGCAGGAAATAACTCACTGTCGGCAGACGCAGCAGTAATGACAACTTGCATTTTCTGAAGAGTTACACAAGGTTCATCAGAGAACAGGCTGTTCAGCCTAACTGTTCTTTTATACTCCAGACAGTGTTTTCCCACAATGAGGACTCCCCATGTGCAAATGTACCAGGGTTTGTACAGATTGTACTCATCTCCATCTATTAAAATTGGAGCCCGGGGACCCAGTGATCAAAACAAAAACAAATAACCAATCTCTAATGTTTCATAAGTGCCAGGAAAATCCCAATGACATAAACATTGAAGGCTGTGGACCTGCACCAGCACAGTGTGCCCACTTAACTGTTTCTTTGATTCTCTAAACTCTATGATACTCTGGTTGTAAGAACATAACAAAGATAAATCATAGCAGACCATTGGTCAATCACACATCCCCTTACTACTCTTGGAATACACCCCCAGGTCAGATGGGGCTTGAAGTGACACTATCATTGCACAACAAGAGCCTTGCTTTGTGTCTGTTTGCATAACCTTTACATTGGCAAATCTTGACTTTCATAAAACTTTTGACTGATTTTTGAGTCATAGAGCTAAAAGTGACTAACAAGGAGAAATTTTAATAACAAGTTAATAAGGACAAATAAACGGATTTATTCTAAATGACTGAAAAATGCAAAAAGATGTGAAGAGCACAGTTTTGTGAATGGCAATAGGCCAAAAGATTCCTGTAACTGGTCAACCAAACACAGTCCATCATTGAGGAAACTTGCCATTCCCATTAGTGGTACTTTGCTAGAGATGTGCAAAGGGACCTGAGTGAAATATATCTCTTTAATTAATCTGATTGGAAGATTATGAAATAAACATTGCAGAACTTAAATTCGGAAGTGTAATTCAAACTAATAAATCTGGTGTCAAATCAGGTGCAGAGAGAGATATAAAGAATGAGACAGATACCATGGAAAACAAGGAGAGAGAAAAAAATAAGTTAGAAAGAAAACCTTAAACGTAATTATTTATTTAAATCTCCAATAACAAATAAAATCTTCCAGGAATGAGGTATCATAGTTACAATATTTAATCTTCAGTGCCAGAAAGTTGGCTGGCCGTAACACTTAACAAATAACTGAAGGTCTATTTAGACTTAAAATGAATCACATAACTTCATGTGGTGAGTTGAGTTTGTATTCACCACACAAAGAAAAAACAGTACTATATTCACCGCAGTTGAATGGCGAGCTGGACAGCAAGATGACACTTTCAGAAGCAGTTTACCACCAACTGCTTTGTCTCAATCTGAGAATTTAATTGCTAATCTTGTCTGCTGTAACTGTGGCATTTGTGTTTAAATAATGAGAATGCTGTTAGATATGTTATTTTTTGATGGCAATTTTGAGGCCAGTATTGGAAGGATGCAACTAAATAGTCTTCTCTACTTTTCTGCAGCTCCAAAAGTCTTTAATTTGACATTAATTATTTATTAGTGTTTGTGTAGAAAGGGATTGCACTAATTAATTTTTCCCATTGAAATAACTGTATGTAAATATTCATGGTTTATGGGAATACTGAGCATTGCAGTCTCATAATCTATACTTAATTTTACGCGGCAACACATTTTCTTCTTCTGTGTTAATAAGTAACCAAGGTGAACATGAAACAAGTACATTAAAACAAATGTGAATAAGGATATAAGGAGTTAAGCAACAACTCTGTAAGAATGAAGGACTATAATGCACAAATATCCAATTTTTCCAGATGTGCATTTGCTATGTGATATACATCTGGTGACATTTTCTGAAGGCTTAGAGGATCTAAAAACTGAATGTCGCAGATTCTCCAGAGAAATTTAAAAAGTGTCCTATGACATGTCAAACCAAAATATTAATAGAATGTCCAGAGATTCACCCTTTACCTTTCCAATAAAAGTTAAAAAGTCAAAGACATTTTTATAGGACATCTGAACAACTGTTGCAATCACCCTGATTAGCTTTGTACACCAGGCATCTATTCTCTAGGCTAATTATAAGAAAAGAAAGAAGCACAGCTAATCGACTTCATTTTTAGTTTAATGTTACCGGCCACATTGTTTCACAGTCATTAAAAGAATATTTTGCCAGCCTGCGGTGTTTTCTGAAAGGCCATGTGCAGTGCTGCACTCAAGATGTTTAAAGTCGGTGAAACATTTATTATTCTGCAGCTTTTTCCAAACATTTAGAATCACATTGATGATTGCCAATTTCTGTTGAGTGCCACCTTAAACAAATGTTCCACCTATAGGTATCAAGCTAACCACAGAAAGATACTGTGCTGTTATCTAAGCTTCTTAATTTAAAGTCTTGCACAACTCAAAATTTTGAAAATTTAAAAATGGAATAATTGACTAAGTCATCAGAAGTAAATATTACTCACGTGTCATCCTGAGTGCACTTTTTTTAGGAAAATAAAACATCAGCCACTGGATAATGACGGCATTTTACAGTTCTAGGCAACAACCAATTACCAATTTACTAGACTACATTTTAATGTGGACCTTTTAGCTAAAGAAGGATAGAACTGGCACTTACATATTGCTTTCACAACTTGAGGATGTCTTCAAGTATTTTACAGTCAATTAGATTCTGTTGAAGTTAAATATTGTTCTCATGTGGAAACATAACCTCTCAAGAAACCTGAGATATATTTCCAATAACTCAGTTATGAAGCTGCCTCTGATGCACCATCTCAACACAAATTAATAGACTGTACCTCTTTCGAAATGCTGACAGGTCATCTGTAAGTTTATAACATTTTAAATTTGAATTCCAGAATTTCAGCAGTTATATCCTGTTTGTTCCAGTCATGAATTGGTTAATCATCATCTTTCTTTTAGATCTCTCCACAGGTTTAATGTTATTCCAAACACATTCTGGCTTTTTGATTGTAATTGCTGGGTAACCTCTGTAGCAATGTCAAGCAGAATGATCATTTCTATGGTAATGAGTCAGTTTTGCATGTTTATGAAGGTGGTGAAAATTGCAGAGAGACTGCAAAGCAACACAGCGTAGGTGTAGGCCATACAGAGTTAGAGAGAAAATGTATTAAATAATTCCATTTGGGAATAAAGATCCACGACTGACTATTTCAGTGCTGGTGTACATTGCTCTATGATTTACTGACAATGGAATCCATCAGCCTTTAGTCTTCTCCAACTGCCTTGTTTGTAAGAAGAGAAAGGTGAATGCAATTTTGCAGGACACGCGCTGTTGTATTCCTCTCTGTGTGAACAGCACTGCTGTAGGGGGAATGGATAGATAATCTGAAGCTGGCAATCAAATCCCAAAGGGGGTGAGGTGTTCCAGGTAGAGGATATTGACTGGCAATATAGCAGGACAGACAATTATGTTAGTCAGGCTGTGTACCATCGAGTGCAATTAGCCCATGCCATTTGATAAACACAATTGGTGAGGATATTGAAATATTTCAATAAGGTTCTTCTGGTATAATGAGGTACATAATCATGTTTTTATCATAATGACATTACTGTGACATCAGTAGGAGAGGAGGTACCAGTCTAGAATGAGCATGTGCAGAGAGACGTCTTAGACTTTACACTTGAGATTGTACCCAACAATATACTATATGCAGATATAAGTAAATGAATGTTTCTGTACATAGAGGATTGAAGGGATTTCTCAGTGATAAGAAGCAATCAGCCTCATGGACAATGTGTAGATACTCACAGCCCAAGATGCTCCACACTGGTGTCTCAGTGTGCAGGTAACAGTATTGACTTAGAGCACAATGATGCAGTTCCCGCTAACAGGGAATTGTTTTTTTTCTTCCTTCTATACAATGAAGGCAGGGTCACTTAAAATCACACAAGGTACATGCAAGTTCCAGTTAAGGCCACATCTTGTCTCCTACTACGGGTCAGCATGTTTGACCAATGAGTAATTGAGCTGTACAGGAAAGGAATATCAATTGACCTCATTAAAGCTTTGGCTAGAGTTTCGGGGTAAATGTTCAGGCAGAATTGCTCAAACAAAATCAAAAACTACTGGAGAATCTCAGCAAGCTTGCAGTGATAGTGATTTTTCCTTCAGCAGGGTGTTTTATCTGATGCAACAATGCTTATGTTATCCCTCATGACATAAGAAACTGGGTGTGAGTTTTGTAGTAATGAAAAACTCACAAACAGTCATGACAGCTCTCTATTATGTAGAAACAGTACTTTTACAGGTATACAAGTGACTGGGCTGACATCAAACTGTTAGATTACAAAGAGCAGCATGCTTCCAGTAGAAGCATAGAATCATAGAATCCCTACAGTGCGGAAGCAGGCCATTCTGTCCATCAAGTACACACCAGCCCTCCAAAGAGCTTCCTGCCTAGACCCGCCTGCCTACCCTATTCCTGTGCCTTTCATTTCCCAAAGTTAATCCATCTAGCCTGCATGTCCCTGGACACAATGAGCAATTTTGCATGGTCAATCCACCTAACCTAATCTTTGGACTGCGGGAGGAAACTGGAGCATCCGAAGGAAACTCATGCAGACAAGGAGAGAGTGTGCAAACTCTGCACAGACAATCGGTTGAGGGTGGAATTAAACCCAGTAGACTGCCCTTTTGGAGTGATTTCAGGAAAGATTGATCTTTATACCCTCAGGTCACTTTCTATGATACAATGCCAATATAATGAGCATTTCTCTTAAAGATATACCGACCGTGAGACCTAACATGCAGCACAAGTAGAAACAGAAAAACAGTTGATGATTTAATTTCAAT
>NC_063363.1:15504838-15520112 GCF_021869965.1 Rhincodon typus
AATAGGGAGAGAGTGGGAGGCGGATAGAAGAGGGATAGAGGAGAGGAGAGGTGGAGAGGAAACAAACAGGTCGAAGAGGCGGCGATGGAGCCAGTAAAGGTGAGTGTAGGTAGGGAGTTAGGAAGGGGATAGGTCAGTCCAGGGAGGACGGACAGGTCAAGGGGGCGGGATGAGGTTGGTCGGTAGGAGATGGAGGTGCGGCTTGAGGTGGGAGGAGGGGATAGGTGGGAGGAAGAACAGGTTAGGGAGGCAGGGACGAGCTGGACTGGACTGATGTTCACCTGCACATCTGCCAATGTGGTATACTGCATCCGCTGTACCCGGTGTGGCTTCCTCTACATCGGGGAAACCAAGCGGAGGCTCGGGGACCGCTTTGCAGAACACCTACGCTCGGTTCGCAACAAACAACTGCACCTCCCAGTCGCGAACCATTTCAACTCCCCCTCCCATTCCTCAGACGACATGTCCATCCTGGGCCTCCTGCAGTGCCACAACGATGCCACCCGAAGGTTGCAGGAACGGCAACTCATATTCCGCTTGGGAACCCTGCAGCCCAATGGTATCAATGTGGATTTCACAAGCTTCAAAATCTCCCCTCCCCCTACCACATCCCAAAACCAGTCCAGCTCGTCCCTGCCTCCCTAACCTGTTCTTCCTCCCACCTATCCCCTCCTCCCACCTCAAGCTGCACCTCCATCTCCTACCGACCAACCTCATCCCGCCCCCTTGACCTGTCCGTCCTCCCTGGACTGACCTATCCCCTTCCTAACTCCCTACCTACACTCACCTTTACTGGCTCCATCGCCGCCTCTTCGACCTGTTTGTTTCCTCTCCACCTCTCCTCTCCTCTATCCCTCTTCTATCCGCCTCCCACTCTCTCCCTATTTATGTCAGAACCCCCTTCCCCTCCCCCTTTTCTGAAGAAGGGTGTAGGCCTGAAATGTCAGCCTCTCTGCTCCTATGATGCTGCTTGGCCTGCTGTGTTCATCCAGCCCTGCACCTTGTTGTCTCGGATTCTCCAGCGTCTGCAGTTCCTACTGTCTCTGATTCTATTTATTTGTTTATTGGTTCTAACTTGTTTTAAGAACAATGAGCCATAAGTTTTTGTCTTTAAACCATGGCCAACTATCATGAACAAAAACTTCTCGTACTAGAAGACAAGCGAACAACTAATGAAATTCATCAGAATTGTGACTGGCCAATTCCATGGAAACAATTTATTTGGCTTAAGAATGGTTTACGTGCAATGACCACAAACAATTGAGGTGCTTGCTTATGGATACACATGGTAGAAGGATATTTTTGTAGCTAAATCAGCACAATTCAACAAATATTTGAATGATAGATGTTGAGGATACTTTTCAAATTTGATGTCTGGGAGGTAACCAGGACAGATTCCTCACCTATTGTAGAACTCACCAAATGTTTTTTCCATTTCCTTTGTTCTGCTTTCATTCAACTATCAGATGAATGATATACATCAAACTATTCTTTTACGGGGGAATCCAAGAGAGAATGAGTTCTAAACAATAACTTGCAGACACAATCAAGTGAGAAACGCTCTTCAAAATAAAACAAAAGATCTGAGAATGCTGAAGATCTGAAACAAAAACAGAAATCGTTGGAAAATCTCAGCAGATCTGGCAGCATCTGCAGAGAGAAGGCAGAGTTAACATTTCGAGTTCAGTGTGAACTCAATGTTACTAAACCCGAAACGTTAACTCTGCCTCTTTTCCACAGATGCTGCCAGACCTGCTGAGTTTCTCCAGCAATTTCTGTTTTTGTTTGAGAAAAGTTCTTTGTCTTAATACTGTAAAGATGCAATAATTAAGTGTAGAGCGGGTGATTCCAATCTAATTCTGGATTGTCATGAATTCACTCTGTCCCACGAGTGAATAAAAAAAAGTCCAAAAAAGTTGCATCAACAAATTGATGGTAACATGGCGAACTCTCAACATAATTGATGTATGAATGATACAGAAATGAAACATTTGTATAGTAGAGGCTTTTCTTTTGAGATTAGGGCACATAATTTAAAAAATAATACAAGGGGTTTTTCTCTGTTTTGTGAAGTCTTTGATGGTGGCACTGGGGCTGGTCAAAATTGAAATTGTCATTTCCTGGAATTAATGTCTCTGATCTTGTTGAGCCAAAGTTTAACAAGATGGAAAAAATCAAAACATTTTCATAAAAACATGCCACATTTCTGGTTTTATGTTTTAAAATTGTTAAAAGTAAGCAACTTCATAAACAATTCTCTTCACAAAAGATGTGACAGTTTCCAAATGACAGATCAACAAGTGAATCATTGACATGTTCTAATTTATTATGTACACCATGGTCCTTCATTTACCGACAAAATTACAGAAAGGACTGGATGCCCTTCCATGGCTCACACAACAGACTCTAATGATTTCCCAAATTTAGACTTAACCAAAATTCTGTATGTATTCTAACTCATGCTAAATCCCATTAAGCCATCACCCCTCTAATTGTTTGTCTGCTTTAGTGAGGACTGGATTTTATTTTATTCATCCTCATTTTACAACTTTAGTAAAATATTTTCTGTAGTATCAATTTTCTTCCACTCTAGCATTTAGTAATTCCTATCAAGAGAGTGCAATTGTCCATTCAAACCTATGGTCTTTTTAAAATTATTTTTTATGTTTTATTTTATGAAGAAAACTCGACGACTCTGAACACTTTGCTCACAAGTACTAATGATTACTGAACAAACAAATGGAATGCACTGCTAATCTGTTCACAAGCCAAATGGTTTGCTGTTGCTAATTGTTAAAATAGTGTTTGCCCTCAACATATGCACTAGTTGCTGTTCCAGTCTTTATGTACTGTATGTTTGTTTAAGTCAAGTAGTTACAGAAGTTACAACCAATAAAAGTGATGAACAAACAATGTAATTTATTGTGTTGTAAAAGGGTGAGAGGATATCATTGCTGCTAGAGTTTTGCATTTGTTAGTTATTCCATCATTCAATAGTCTAACAATGGATCCCAAATGTAAACCTTATTTATTATATCCAGATGCTGTATCTTTTCTGTAATCTGTCTTGCAAAACTGCTCACCACAGGGATTAATTGTTACCATATTAACAGCAATTAGTTTATTGACTGTAGTCTTGTGCTTAACTATTTACACTTTCTTCAACTGTATATATTAGATTCAAATAAATAGCCTACAGTCAGAAGCACCTTTCTTAGCTTTACAATTAAATGAGGTGTGAAGTGCATAGTTTCAGCAAGCATAAGTACAAAGCATTTTGCATGGAAAAAGATGCAAGCAATTAGTCAGCTATCCCGTGGAAGAATGACCTCAAAGAAGTTCTGTTTAAATGATAGGCTCAGCAAGCCTGGTCTTCACATAGTAAAGTTGTCATAGTCAATACAGCGTGGAGATGGAGGAAAACAGAAGGTCAGGCAGCGTCAGAGGAGCAGGAAAGTCGACATTTCGGGTTTACAGCCTTCATCAGGACTGGGGAGGGGGAAGGGAGCTTGGAAATAAGTAGAGGGAGGGGTGGGGAGTCCAAAATTAGAGGGCATAGGTTTAAGGTGAGAGGGGAAAGATATAAAAAAAAGGGATCTAAGGAACAACTTTTTCACTCAGAGGGTGGTGCGTATATGGAACGAGCTGCCAAAGAAAGTGGTGGAGGCTGGGATGATTACAACATTTAAAAGGTATCTGGATGGGTATATGAAGTGAAAAGGTTTAGAGGGATATGGACCAAATGCTGGCAAATGGGACTAGATTTATATAGGATATCTCGTTGGCACGGACAAGTTGGACTGAAAGGTCTGTTTCCATGCTGTATATCTCTATAACTCTATGAATGTGAGGTTTACAGGGCTGGTTTGGGAATGATAAATGACTGTCACATGGGTAGAGTGGAGAAATGTTCCTTTTCCTACAGAACAGAAAGTTAAAATGGAATTTGATGAATTTTCAAAATCATAAAGAAGCTAGATATAATGAGTCAAGATAAAAACATTTCCTATGACAGCTTATAACCAGAGAACACAAAATTGAGGTAATTGGTAATTGAACAAGGGGTGAAATGTAACTTTTTTTCTGTAATGAGATATTAGGATTTAGCTTGTACTGCCTGATAGAGTGGTGTAAAAGGATTCAAGTGCAATTCTTGAAAGAGAATTAGCTACAAACTAAAATCTAAAGGAAAAAGCATTATAAGTATGTGAAAAAGAGCAGGTGAGAGTTGCTAACTGCATTGATTTTTTTGAAAGAGCTAATTAAGATTTAATGGCGTCAACGGCCCTCTTCTTACTGTACTATTCAGTGATTGTATCAAATTATCGTTTCTGAAGAATATTCAGAGGACTTTTGTATCATCATATCATTTGATGGGTTGCAGATGTTCCCCAATTTCTCCCCTTGCTTCTTTAATAGCGATCTCTCACTTATAATCTGTAGTTACTGACTTACTAAATAGTAGACATAGCTTTTCTCTGTTTAGCTCTATAAAGTAGAGTTGTAAAAGAAGTATAAATACTGTTACAGTAGTGCTTTTTGGAATATTAAATTTTAATTTTGTTATCTATTTCTGCATACTGGAGTTTTTAACAGGCAGTTTCAACTGAAAGTGGACATTCCACTGAAACAAATAACCTAACATGTTTAAACTAATTTACATCACCGTTCAGCCATATTATACTTCCTTTGGATGGAGAAATGAGATGGAGGCAATGGAACCCTGGACATATGAACCACCTCCTCCCTACTCATCAAGTTGGAAGATGGATCACTCAGGAGTAATGACTAGGACAGTAAAAAACAATTATTCACTTCAGCTTTGAAACAATTGCTAAAGGGAAGCTATACAATCATGTGAGCTAGTCCTCGACATCTTACAGAATCTACAATCAACATGAAAGAGGTCATATGATATAAACAGTTTGTGTGAGTGCTTGATGTTGGATATGAGCTGCAGAATAAGCAGGTCTCAGAACTCTCTTGGAATTCTCTCAAGAAGGCTGTGAAGCCTATTTTCAGCTTGAGAACCAGCCAAAAAAAAACTTTTGCTGCAAACCAACAAACTTGCAGCAAGATTTCAAATCAGCAACAGTGATTTCAGGAGAAGGGTATTTACCAGCCATGACTACAAGCAACTAACCACCTTAGTGAGGAACAAAATAATTGGGTATGACCAGACAACTTTTACTGGTGTTAATCTTTACCATTTTTAACTCTAATATGTTTAAATGCACAATGCGCTGCAAAGTTATATTTTGCTATTTGTTTGGATTTAAGTGTGTATGTGCATGCTCAAGTTCAAAATAGGATGTACTTTCACATTTATTGACATTTTTAAGACTTTTACCCGAATGGGTTTCAGGAATAAAACTAATTTTACAATTGTTGAACTCTAGAAAGCAGCCTGGCTCATTACACAGACCAGTATATTCTACTTGTGTATTGTTATATGTAGTTCAGCATCCTACATTAAAATTCAAAAGCACGCTGTACTCATAGGGGGATCTGGGTATCACATGTAACCATCAGTATGTTTTCAGCAGGGGGTGAACATAAAACGAGGTCAGAGGCCAGACTATCACATTCCCACCCTGATGGTCACCCCAGTAATACACAGAGTAAGTTTCTGCTAAAATTGGCAGTTTGCCAACCATATGTAAGTGAATAATTGGGAGTTGACTGAATCTGTTAAAAGCTCTATTGAACCGAATATTACCCTGTCAATACTAAAATACAGTTCACGTTGGCAGGCAATGGTAGTGGCCAGCCTGTTTCTTTTTTAAAGCTTTCAAAAGAGTGAAAGGCAGAGGGTTTTACTATCTTCAGACGTCACTCCAGAAGAAATGCACTCCCCTATATTCCTTCCTTCCCACATTGAAATTAAGCTTATTCCCCTACAGTTCTCACACACTTTCCTTCCTTGTCCAATGTCCCTCATTTACCTAGGTCTGGAATCCAGTGGGACCTTCACTGTTGCAGTCCTGGCAGTGCCCACTGTAGAGCTCTGGCAGTGTCGTTACTGTTGGCAGGTCCAAGAATGGAACTTCTGGCCATGAGACATGGAGCTCCTCTATCCACCAATTACAGGCTTTTTTTTTAATCTGTTTGCTTACTGTGACCTTTCCTCCAAGGTTGGAAGTTGCTGAGCCACCTGCTCCCCTTGTAAATTTCTTCCCAGATACTGGGAAAAGTGGAAAACCAGTTCCTCCTTCCAACCTGGTCATAAGTATGTGCTAATTTCAGAGAATGGAGTCACATATGAGAATAAACAGAGAGTAGTTTAGTCAATTCATATGGGGAAACACACATAAAATGCAGCATCCTCTCTTCACTGAAGGACATTGCTTGGAATTGCAAAATTTGAGGAAACAGGGTCAAACTATTAGCTTCTTAAAAGTATAGATATTACGATTGTATAAGAACCATCACAAAATCACTTTAGCTTCAATGAGGTCTCTTTTGTCTGATATGATGCATTAGTGGTTGGGCTTGAAAAGTCACATCAGCCTAATGGTATTATTGTTGGACTATTAATTCAGAGACCTAGGCAGATGGTGGAATTTGAATTCAATTAAGCGTCAAATGATGACCATGAAAAACCCATTTGGTTCACTAATGCCTCTTTAGGGAAGGAAGCTGCCATGTATACCTGGTCTGGTTGACTCCAGATCCACAGGAATGTGGTTGATTCTTAACTGTCCTTTGGGTAATTAGGGATGGGCGATAGATGCTGGTCTAACCAGTGAAGCCCACATCCTGTGAATGAATATAAAAGATTAATAGAACCATAAATAGGCCTTTATCAGGTCCAATGAACATCTGAGACTCTATTCTCTCCCCTTTGTTCCAGGCACTCCCCACCTACATCCGAGACACAAATCACTTCCACCTGTTTGATAACTTCAACTTCCCAGGCCTCCAGCACTTTATATTTGCTATGGACGTGCAATCCCTATACACGTCCATACCCTACAAGGACGGCCTACAGACCCTCAGTTTTCTTCTCTCCAACAGACCCATCCAGTTCCCCTTACCAATACCCTCCTCTGCTTTGCCAAACTAGCCCTCACCATCAATAACTTTTCCTTCAATTCTTCCCACTTTCTCCAAATCCGGGGGGTTGCCATGGGCATTCGCATGGGCCCAGGTACGTCTGCCTGTTTGTAGGTTATGTCGAACAGTCCCTCTTCAGTACATACAATGGTACTGTTCCCCAACTCTTCCGCTGTTACATCGATGCTGCATCCTGCACCCAGGCTGGACTGGAGCAGTTCATCGAATTCGCTAACTTCGCTAACAACTTCCACCTAAAATTCACTTGTCTGTCTCTGACACCTCACTCTCCTTTCTTGACCTCTCCATTTCCTTTTCTGGCAACAGTTTACGGACCAACATTTACTATAAACCCACAGGCTCTCATAGCTACCTAGTCTACACCTCCTCCCAACCTGTATCTTGCAAAATCTCCATCCCGTTTTCCCAATTCCTCCACCTCCATCGCATCTGCTCTGACGAGGAGACGTTCCTCTCCCAAGCATCCCAGATATCTTCCTTTTTCAAACAACGCTCTTTTCCCTCCTCTGTCATCCAGACAGCTCTCCACTGTGCCTCCCCTATTCCCCTCTCCACAGCTCTTAACAACCTCACTCACCAACTTAATAAAGATAGGGTCCCCCTTGTTCTCACTTTCCACCCCACCGGCCTCCACATCCAACGTATCATCCTCAAACACTTCCACCAACTCCAATTAAACCCCAAAACCCGGAACAACTTCCACTCCGCACCCCTCTCTGCCTTCCGCAAGGATCATTCCCTTTGCCACTTCTTAATTCGTGCCACACTCCCCATCAACCACTCCAACCCACCCGGTACCTTCCCCTGTAACCGTAAAAGATGCAACACCTGCCCACACACCACCTCCCTCATCTCCATCCAGGGCCCTAAACAGTCCTTCCAGGTGAGACAGAGCTTCACCTGTATCTCTTCCAACCTAGTCTACTGCATCAGGTGCTCCCGATGTGGTCGTCTCTACGTTGGTGAGACCAAACGTAGGCCAGATGACTGTTCCATTGAGCATCTTCGCCTGGCCCGTAACAGCCAACCTAACCTCCCGGTCACCGCCCATTTCAACTCCCCACCCCACTCCCCCTCCGACATGTCTGTCCTCATCCTCCTCTAGTGTCGCAGTGATTCAGAACGCAAATGTGAAGAACAACACCTTATCTTCTGCCTGGGCACCCTACAGACCAGAGAACTCAATGTTGAGTTCTCCAATTTCAAATAACTTTCCCACCCATCCCCTGGCTTCCCTTCCAGCCCCACCTCCTCCCTTCCATTCTACCTTCTGACCCTCCCATCCAGCCACCTACCAGATTCATCTCTCCCATCGATCAACCAGATTGTACCTACTACCAGTGTCCACCTATTACCTCCATCTGCCTCCCCCGATCTGTAACTCCCTCTACCCCCAAATCCAGTCCTGAAGAAGGGTAATACCTGAAACGTTGACTGCTCCTTTCCTCCAGATGCTGCCTGGCCTGCTGTGATCTTCCAACCTCTTGTTTGTCTAACTCAGTATCTGTGTCTGACTATATCTCCTGCTAAGATATTGTACAAACGCAGCTAAAGAATTGCAGCAACAAACACAGACTGGTTCCGTCTACTCTATTCCTTCATGAAAAACAGTAATTTTCATTGATGTATGTGTCTGTCCTGCAAGAGTTAAATCACTAAATTTTAGTTTGGGGAAAACTATGCATCTTTTTCTCCCCAAATTACTCTCCAGTTACTTGCATCATTGCTGAGCTCATCATTTGGGCATAGCATGATATTTTATCACTTGTGTAAATATTCAGGGACCCAAAACAGTGCAAAATGATTTTTTCAGAAAAAGTAAATAATAAAAAGCAGCAGGAAATGATACATCAAGAACCAGCTGATTGGAGAATATCAGGGACTCAGGAGGCACAACAGACTGAACCAATTAGCAAATAATGTTGCTTTACAATGCTTCACATATTTAACCTTTCAACCCCTTTGCTTGCAGAAAGTAAAATATTTGACTCACAATAACAAGAATTGACAATTTACACTCAGGAGTTCCTGTACCTGACTAACACTTACTGACTTTAATTAATTTGGTAAGGTGATGATTAAAGCTGTACTTAAATTTATGTATCAAATTTGAATTGTTTTCAGTTTTCATATTATTTGTCAAAAAAAGCTGCACACACCATTTTAAAAATGTTGATTAAGGCAGACTAAACTCATACAGGGCCGAATTAGGATTTTTATCTGCAATATATTTTCCTCCCAATTTAACTTGTCGCTAAAAAATTAAAATGCATGGAGTACTCAGTGTATATGGCAATATCTATGGAGAAAGAAGAGATAAGAAATAGGTGCTGGAGACGTCTCTATAGCCTATCAAGCCTGCTCCACTGTTGGCCATGGTTGATTTTAGGCTTCAATTCCTCTTTTATGACCATCCCCTACATGTTTTCTTAATGTTTCCAATCAAGAGTTTTTCAGCAGAATCCATTGAAAGGGCATTTTAAAATATTGAATTGACCATCCATTCTCCACAGATGTTGCTTGAGAGCTTCCAACATGTTCTGTACCAATTTCAAATTTCCTACATATGCATTAGTTTGTTTTCTTTGGGCTGTGTATTTTTCCAGATAACCACTCCTGGTACCCCATGACGTTTTCCACTTCTACCAGCTTGTGATCCTGGGTAAAGGCTGTTTGAGGCAGTCCATCGCCAGCAATCCTCTTTTGTCTTTGCTTTGTCTTAGGCCTACCTAGTAATTCAGGATAGAGGATACACCACTGTAGAGTATGTCTGGCGAGGCACTGTCCTTAGAGGAGAAGAAGGTTATTACATGATATCAATAAGTCAACTACATTTGGTCAGACTCAACTGCTAGGACCTTAAGGAGCTGATACAATTTGATCTGATTTTTTCCAAAAACTAAAGTAGAACTGCTTGCTTTCACCCAGAGACTGTGACATGAGTAAAATGGGTTGAGCCAATTTAATATGAACATTGACCCTTTCGGAACTATATCGGAGCAGAAGACAAGAGGACTCAGAGATATTCACCAGCTCTCAAAACAGTGAGAAACTTTTGCTCCTGAAACAGCATGAGAGAGTGCAGGGCCAACAGCTCAATGACAAGTGGGAGGGAACGTGTGTTAGCAGCCTCTCAAACAATGTGAGAGAATAGGAACAACAGCTTCATAAAGTGATAGGTAAACCTGCATGAAAATGTAAGAGATCAAAACTAGCAGCAGAGAGCCCCTTGAGCCTGCTTCTACCTGTTAGAGCCAAAGCGCGATACCACAGGAAAATAGGCAGGTCATTGATGAGCATTTCTTCTGTATCTCTTTTGATTGACCAAATGATTTAAATCAGAATATAATATTGCAACTAAAGAGTCATAAATGGGAACTGTCTACAGGCTCCAAAGAGTGGCCTGACTGTAGGAAAAGTATGAATTGGGCAATAATGGAGATGTCTAAAAAGGGCACTGCAGTTATCAAGGGTGATTTTAATCTGTATGTTGAGTGGCCAAGTCTAATATGGAAGACAAATTTATAAATTACATCTAGGATTATTTCTTAGAGTAGTACATCACAGGACCATTCCAGGAACATGGTTTTTTTCCTCTAGAAATGTGTAATGAGGTAGGATTAATCACAGATCTCATAGCTAAGGATTCTCAGTGTAGGCACTGATCACATCATGGTAGAATTTCAATCTCAGTTTAAGAGAAAGTGACTTACATCCCTAACAAATGCATGAACTTAAAGATAATTACAGAGGTATGAAGAAAGAGTTGCCTCAAGCAGGCTGGAAAAATAGATGAAGGTGAAAGTCAGTAGATGAACAGTGTCAGACAGATATTTCATGACATTCAACGAAAATTTATTCTGGTCTAAAAGAAGGGTTCAGTGTGAAGGTTGAATTACTCATATTAACAAAGGTGGTCAAGGTTTAAGACAACGAGATCCAACAGTTCATTACTTCTAAAGTTTAAGCGTATTAGGAAACAGTAATTTGCTTCGCTGATCTCAGACTCCATTGTAAAAATCTTGACATAAAACTATGATAATCAAAAATGGGTAATTATTGAAGAAATAGTGAAACAATGCTCTTAGGACACAATTAACGCGCATGTTATAGGATATTTTGTTGACATTAATATTTGTTTAACAGTGATAATTTAACAGCAATAATCACATCAATACCAGAAACTCAAATGGACTCACCACATTGACACAGTGGTGACAAGAGCAGGCCAGAAGCTGGGAATACTGCAGTGAGTAACTCACCTCCTGACTCCTAAAAGCCCGTCAACCATCTACAAGGCACAAGTCAGGAGCGTGATGGAATACTCCCCACTTGCCTGGATGAGGTCAGCCCCAACAACACTCAAGAAGCTTGACACCATCCAGGACAAAACAACCCGCTTGATTGGCACTGTATCCACACGCATTCACTCCCTCCACCACTGATGCTCAGTAGCAGCAGTGTCTACTATCTATAAGATGCACTGCAGAAATTCACCAAAGATCTCAGACAGCACCTTCCAAACCCACGACCACTTCCATCTAGAAGGATAAGGGCATCAGACATATGGGAATACCACCACCTCCAAGTTCCCCTCCAAGTCACTCACCATTCTGGCTTGGAAATATATTGCCGTTCCTTCACTGTTGCTGGGTCAAAATCCTGGAATTCCCTCCCTAAGGGCATTGTGGGTCAACCCACAGCAGGAGGACTGCAGCAGTTCAAGAAGGCAGCTCACCGTCACCTTCTCAAGGGCAACTAGAGATGGCCAAGAAATGCTGTCCAGCCAGCGACACCCACATCCCACAAAAATTAATAGAAAAAAAATACTGTTAGCATTTAAATGAATGCCAAAAGCATATTGCGTCTGAGAAATATTTGATGATCCTGATACAATGAATTGGTATTACAAGAATAACTCACTTTTTTTCAAAAAAACATACATTGTTTGGAAGTTTGAAATGATATTTGGAAGCAGCCTGATTTTAAAACAAATCTTGTAATTGGCTTTTTGCTGCATCACTCGGGGTACACCATTTGGCAAACTAATACTGTCGGTGTTTTTATTGCTCTGTTTTCACACACAGGTTAGTTGCAACAAGTAAAAATATGAGGACATTTAAATCATGCCTGTAAAACAGAAAGATGTGTGAAAAAGAACAAATAATTGGAGAAGCTAGAGAAAGGCATCATATAATATGTGAAACTTCACTTATTTAAAATATTTCCATCTTGTCTTTTAATATTAGTTTGCTTTACTGCCTTTTCCCTTTGTTGCTAAATTTTGCTACTATTCATTGGTGGTATGCTCTGCTCTCATTTTGTACTATTGTGCTCAAAATATTTCAACAGTTTGAAAAAAGGTAAAAAAAATACTTGAAAATTTTGTAAATTTTCATGAGTTTGTTACATCCTGGCCATATTTGGCTTTGATGGCAAGTTAAACTTGGAATCTCAATAGATCTGGAAAATATGTTGGTTGAATAGGTTTTTCTTTCGGAGGTTTAGTGCTGTAGCCAATCACTTTCAAGTTTAGAGACAAAAAGAAAACTGCAGATGCTGGAATCCAAGGTAGACACACAGGAAGCTGGAAGAACACAGCAGGCTAGGCAGCATCTGGTGGAAAGGAGCAGTCAACGTTTCAGGTATAATCCTTCTTCAGGATTGGTAATACCCAAAACGTTGACTGCTTCTTTCCTCCAGATGCTGCCTGGCCTGCTGTGTTCTTCCAGCCTCCTGTTTGACCACTTTCAAGTACATTCAGTTTTGAAGGTTTGAGATATCACACAGAGATTAAAGAATGCAAGCCTCAACCAAAAACTTCTACCAGTTATGATTGATCTTTAATTTATAAATTTTAAGTTTTACAGGCTTGTTCTAAGCAGATCACCAAAAAGCTCTTTAACACATGATTTAAAATATGTATATTGTCAACTTTGACATTGTTGTTCCTCATAGTTCTATGCTGGCCTAAGCGTATGTAACCATGCACTGAGATAAAGATGTCGAGTCTATTAGCCAATTCATTCCAGAAGCAAAGGAAAGCCAAATCTACTTTACACTCTAATTGATCAATCAATGAGAAAAGCTCTAAATATTCTCGTAATTCCCTAATGTCAATCAAGCTAAATACCATTTGCAATGCCCTAATATGAATCTTTGGTTATTGCTATTCTGGATACAGTAGTTAATGGATCAGGAGCTCATCACGGTAAGTTCTTAAAACGAATGTAACTAATCTGGTGGTTTTGGTAAAGCACGGGAAAAACAATAACAAAAGCAAAAAAGTATTTGATCAGTCCAATACGATATAGCTGCAGAACTATCAATTCAGTTCTTGATTGAATTTTCATTTGGATGCTTTTTAGAAGTATGCAACAATGTAGTTTCAAGTATTTTTGTGTTCTGCATATTCTCTAATCCAGGAAACATAGTTTCTTCTCACGAACAAAAACAAAGTTGCTGGAAAAGCTCAGTAGGTCTGGCAGCATCTGTGAAGGAAAAAAACAGAGTTAATACTTCCAGTTCGGTGACCGTTCCTCAGAACTGGAAGCCCCAGCTTTTCCAGCAACTTTATTTTTGTTCCTGATTTACAGTTCTTTTGGTTTTTAGTTTCTTCTCACATTTAGTCTTCTGATTGAAAAACCTAACATTTTCTTTAGGTTAGAATATCTCTAATGTACACAGGCAGAAATCTTCTGGTAGAAATACCTTAGAAATGAGCAAACAAATAAATCCCTGGTTCGGATAATATCAGTTTATTGTAAGGTAACTGGTATTCAGTAGAACTGAATATAATGGATATAAATAACATGATTAAATCTAGAATTAATACCCTTATTTCCATGCCTAGGTGAGTAACAGAACAATCTTTCTGTTTATTTTATTGAGTTGCTTTGATTGGTGTGGAATTTCTATCAGTTTGCTTCTGCCTCTTTGTGCAAGTGTCAAAAATGAATGGTTCAACATTCATACCTGGCTGGTTGTCATTGTGTTTTCCAAGTGTCACATTACACTACCCTTCTTTTTAGTGGGAGAAAAATATACCACAGGTCTTTAACAAGAAGTGCTCAAAAGATCAAAGAATTCCTGCAAAATCTTTAAACATTTAAAGCAAACAGGCTGGAGCGAAGTTAGTGCAGGAAACATAAATTTTGTGAATGGTCAGTGAAATACGTGAAATGTAATAAGGGAAATGATAAAATAATATTTTATGTGAATGTCAAAATGAAAATATCTGATGAAAATATTACGTACATTTACTATTTTACATGCCAGACTTCTTGAATTTGCTCTTACCGCTAACTATGTAACTACAAGTATATAACTGGGTTTTCTGATTTCAGGTTTTAAAGTTCACTAAATTTGGGCCAATAAAAATGGGGGAAAATCATTTGGCAGCAAATTCATGCTTTATTCAGAGCAAAACTAACATAGAATGTCCAAAGTCAGGAAAGCTTCGAGGATAACCAACAACACCAATTTGGAATGAATAAATAACTCTCTTGGCAAAGTATATAAGGAACTGAAATGCTTCATTACATGGACAGATAGAAAATAGGAGCAGAACGAGACCATTTAGCTTATCAAAACCACTCTGCCATTTGAAATAACTCCAATGGGGCCAGTATCCCATCACTGGGTCACTGTTTACTTATACATGGAGAATCCTTGACACTGATCCAGCTCCCTCAGAGCTAACTCTCAGAGTTAACAGAACCTCTGACACTTCTGTTTATACCTGTCAGCCAAAGCTCCCCGATTGGACAAGATTAACAGCCGCAATCAAGGAGCTCATATTCTATGACAACAAGGTGCAGGGCTGGATGAACACAGCAGGCCAAGCAGCATCATAGGAGCAGAGAGGCTGACGTTTCGGGCCTAGACCCTTCATCAGAAAAGGGGGAGGGGAAGGGGGTTTTGAAATAAATAGGGAGAGAGTGGGAGGCGGATAGAAGAGGGATAGAGGAGAGGATAGGTGGAGAGGAAACAAACAGGTCGAAGAGGCGGGGATGGGGCCAGGAAAGGTGAGTGTAGGTAGGGAGTTAGGAAGGGGATAGGTCAGTCCAGGGAGGACGGACAGGTCAAGGGGGCGGGATGAGGTTGGTCGGTAGGAGATGGAGGTGCGGCTTGAGGTGGGAGGAGGGGATAGGTGGGAGGAAGAACAGGTTAGGGAGGCAGGGACGAGCTGGACTGG
>NC_063363.1:15520612-15531950 GCF_021869965.1 Rhincodon typus
AACATGAGAAGAAATAATGATGCAACACAAATACACCTAGATTAAACTATGGGGGAGTTATACTACTTATTAAGGAGAACATCACAGCTGTACTGCAGGAGGACACATCGGATGGCATACAACAATGCAATATGGGTAGAGGCCAGGAACAGGAAGGGTGCAATTGCAATGTTTGAGGTTTACTATAGGCCTCCCAACAGCCAACGGGAGATAAAGAACCGATATATAGGCAGATTTCGACAAGATACAAAAGTAACAGAGTTGTTGTTGTGGGTGATTTTAACTTCCCAAATATTGACTGGGACTCACTTAATGCTTGGGGCATGGATTGGGCAGAGTTTGTAGGAGCATCCAGGAGGGCTTCTTGAAACAGCATGTAAATAGTCCAACTAGGAAAGGAGCCTAATCTTGGGGAATGAGCCTGGCCAGGTGGTTGACATTTCAGTAGGGGAGCAGCTTGGGAACAGTGATCACATTTCAGTAAGCTTTAAGGTACTGATGGATAAAGAGAAGTGTAGTTGTCAGGTGAAGGTACTAAATTGCGGGAAGGCTAATTACAACAATATTAGTCAGGAACTGAAGAATATAAATTGGAGGCAGATGTTTGAGGGCAAATCAACATCTGGTGTGTGGGAGGCTTTCAAGTGTAAGCTGCTGGGAACTCAGGACCGGCACACTCTTGTAAGGATGAAGGATAAGTATGGTAAGTTTAGAGAACCTTGAATAATGAGGGATATTGTGAGCCTAATCAAATAGACAAAGGATACATTTATCAAGGCTAGGAGGCTGGGAGCTCATGAAGCAAGAGTGGAATACAAGGAAAGTCGAAAGAAACTTAATCAAGGAGTCAGGAGGGTTAAAGGGTGTAATGAAAAGTCATTGGCCAACAGGATTTAGGAAAATCCCAAGGCTGTTTATACATATATAAAGAGCAAGAGGGTAGCTGGTTGGCTCACTCAAGGACAGGGAAGGGAATTTATGCGTGGACCTAGAGGAAATGGGCGAAGCATTAAATGAGCACTTTGCGTCAGTTCACCGTAGAGAAGGACTTGGTGGATGAAGAGTCTGGGGAAGGGTCTGTAGATAGTTTGGGTCATGTTGAGATCAAAAGGGAGGAGGTATTGGGTGTCTTGAAAAACATTAAGGCAGACATGTCCCCAGGGCTTGATGGGATATATCCCAGAATACTGAGGGAGGCAAGGGAGGAAATTGCTGGGGCCTTGAGAGAAATCTTTGTATCCTCACTGGCTGCAGGGGAGGTCCCAGAGGATTGGAGAGTAGCCAATATT
Organism: Rhincodon typus; assembly: GCF_021869965.1. Classification (NCBI taxonomy): domain Eukaryota; kingdom Metazoa; phylum Chordata; class Chondrichthyes; order Orectolobiformes; family Rhincodontidae; genus Rhincodon; species Rhincodon typus. The sequence goes on from NC_063363.1 coordinate 15,521,902, forward strand.
GTCCCTTTGTTTAAGAAAGGTGACAAGGATAATACAGGCCGGTGAGCCTTACATCAGTGGTAGGGAAATTATCAGAGCGGATTCTTCGAGACAGGATTTATTCCCACTTGGAAACAGTGGGCATATTAGTGAGAGACAACATGGTTTTGAGAAGGGGAGGTTGTGTTTCACTAACTTGGTTGAGTTTTTTGAGGAAGTGAAGAAGATTATCGATGAGGGTAGAGCAGTGGATGTTGTCTACATGGACATCAGTAAGGCCTTTGACAAGGTCTCTCATGGCAGGCTGATATAGAAGGCAAAGTAGCATGGGGTAAGAGGCGAGCTTGCAAATGTATTAAAAAACTGGCTTGGTCATAGAAGACAGAGGGTAACAGTGGAAGTGTGCATTTCTGAATGGAGGGCTGTGAATAGTGGTGTTCCTCAGGGATCAGTGTTGGGAATATTGATTTTTGTAATAATTATAAATGATTTAGAGGAAACTGTAACTGGTTTGATTAATAAGTTTGTGAATGACACAAAGGTTGGTGGAATTGTGGATAGCGATGAGGACCATCAAAGGATACAGCAGGATATGCTGTCGGTTGGACAGGATATAGGTCGGTTGGTGACTTGGGCAGAGAGATGGCAGATGGAGTTTAATCTGGAAAAATGTGAGGTAATGTATTTCAGAAGGTCTAATCCAGATGGAAAATATACAGTAAATGGCAGAACCCTGAAGAGTACTGATCGGCAGAGGGATCTGGGTGTACAGGTACACAGGTCACTGAAAGTGGCAACGCAGGTGGAAAAGGTAGTCAACAAGGCATACGGCATGCTTGCCTTCATCGTCCAGGGCATTGAGTTTAAAAATTGGCAGGTAATGTTGCAGCTTTATAGAACCTTAGTTAGGCCACATTGGGAATATTGTGTTCAGTTCTGGTCGCCACACTACCAGAAGGATGTGGTGGCTTTGGAGAGGGTACAGAAAAGATTTATCAGGATGTTGCCTGGTATGGCAGGCATTAGCTATGAGGAGAGGTTGGAGAAACTTGGGTTGTTCTCACTGGAACGATGGAGGTTGAGGGGTGACCTGCTAGAGGTCTACAAGATTATGAAGGGCACGGACAGAGAGGATAGTCAGAAGCTTTTCCCCAGGGTGAAAAAGTCAGTTACTAAGCTCATAGGTTTAAGGTGCGATGGGCATGGTTTATGGGTGATGAATGAGGCAAGTTTTTTTACACAGAGAGTGGTGGGTGCCTAGAACTCACTGCTGGGGGAGGTAGTGGAAGCAAATACTATAGTGACTTTTAAAGGGCATCTTGACAAATACATGAATAAGATGGGAATAGAGGGATACGGTCCCTGGGAAGGAAGAGGTTTTAGTTGTGATGGGCAGCCTGTCGGTGCAGGCTTGAAGGGCTGAAAAATTCCAAAGAAAGATAAAAGTTGAAAGAATTATGGACCAGTCTCTATGGGTCACTCATGAAAGTAAGTAGTGGAACATTGACAGTTGAAAAGGCAATATGTGATTCTTGGCTTTGCAGTTTAATCATAGAACCATATAATAATTACAGTGTGGAAAGAGGCCATTCAGCACATTGAGACTGCACCGACCCTCCGAAAATTATTCCACCCAGATCTTTAAGTCTATCCCTTTGAAGCCACCTAGACAGGTCATCAAATGTGGCATTCCAGTCTCTCTTGCTCTCCTGACAGCTATTTAATTTACATTTGAAGTAATTTTGGCTGAAGCAGTGCTCGTTCAAAAAAAAACACATCAGAGCTTAATTTTAATACGTCCATAGGTGAAACAGGATTTTAATTCATAGTCATAAGACAGGCAGAGGAATAACAGCAAAATGGATTACGTTTTAAATGGTAAAAAATTTGAAGCAAACTGCTGTGCAGAGGGACTTGGGTGTCCTTGTGCATGAATCGCTGAAGGTGGGATTGCAGGTGCAGCAGGTAATTAAAAAGGCAAATGGAATTTTGTCTGCCAATGCTCAAGGGATGGAGTTTAAAACCAGGGAGGCTATGCTGCAGCTGTATAGGGTACTGGTGAGGCCACACCTGGAGTACTGTGTGCAGTTTTGGTCTCCTTACTTGAGAAGAGATATACTAGCACTGGAGGGGGTGCAGAGGAGATTCACTTGGTTGATTCCAGAGTTGAGAGGGTTGGGTTATGAGGAGAGACTGAGTAGACTGGGATTATACTCATTGGAATACAGAAGAATGAGAGGAGATCTTATAGAAACATATAAGATTATGAAGGGAACAGATAAGGTGGAGGCAGGGAGGTTGTTTCCGCTAGCAGGTGAAACTGGGACTAGAGGGCATAGCCTCAAAATAAAGGGAAGCAGATGTAGGACTGAGGTCAGGAGGAACTTCCTCACCCAAAGGGTTGTGAATCTGTGGAATTCCCTGCCCAGTGAAGCTACCTTGCTGAATGTTTTTAAGGCAAGGCTAGATAAATTTTTGAACAGTAAAGGAATTAAGGGTTATGGTGAGTGGGCGGGTTGGTGGAGCTGAGCCATGATCTTATTAAATGGCGGGGCAGGCTCGAGGGGCCAGAGGCCTACTCCTGCTCCTAGTTCTTATGTTCTTATGTTCTTATGTAGAGTGCATGTCATTTTTCTTTCCGTCTGCAATGAACAGGGACATTTGTATTGATATACAATTTTCTTATGCATACAAGTGCACCACACTGCGAGCCTGACTGATAATCTTAAATTGGATGTCAGTGTGATTTGTTGCTGTCAAACATTATTAATTGATGCATTCTCCAAGGCAATGCCACTACGAAATAAAGTCCACTTGCTTATCAATCAGCACTCTCCTAACATGCAATATAAATGCTGGTTTTCATATCAGTTGTATTCTTGTGAGTTGTCCTGATGAGTGCAAGACAAAAACATTTCCTTTCCTTTATTCATTCATGGGATGAGGGCATCGCTGGCAAGGCAGCATTTATTGACAATCCCTAATTGCAGTGAAGAGTCAACCACATCGCTGCAGGTCTGGAGTCACATGTAGGCCAGACCAGGTAAGGATGGCAGTTTCCTTCCCTAAAGGACAGTAGTGAACCAGATGGGTTTTTCCTGACAATCGACAATGGATTCATGGTCATCATTAGACTGTTATTTCCAGATATTTATTGAATTCAAATTCCACCATCTGCCGTGGAATATCTTTTTCTTTCAGCAATACTTAAGTTCTATTCTACCAATCAATTACTCACTCCATTTTCCTGTTAAATTTTAACTCCTAAAGCTAAAAATTATGTACTAAAACATGTTAACTATAAACTAGATATTTGTAACTTGGGTAATACATTTTTAAAGAATACAGTATTATTCAAAATAAGCTCAAAAATTTATATTACAGAACAATGCTGAAATTTAATATGCAAGTAAAATGTATGCATTCTGAAAATGAGTGTTGACATTATTATGAATATCTATGCTATTCTCAAATTAGACTGCAGTTTCTTCAGGAATTTAGAACATTTAACCTGTTGTCGTCACCTATAACCAAATTACTGGTAAGAGGAAGTGGCTTGTCAGCATTATAGCATTAAAAGTATTTGTTAACTTTGTTTATCTCTTTAATGCAACATAATTGGTCTTTCAATGGAAGCATTTTCAAAGCCCACACTGCAATGTAGCAGGTTTATAACCCTCACATAAAACTTGTTTTAGTGGAGGCTGTTGACTACTTGTGCGTGCTGACAGGTGACTTACTGCAGAATGTACATCAACATGTGGTACTTTATTCACAATAGGCATTGGATTCTGAATTACACTGGATTGCAATTAGCTGAAGTAGACTCAGCATGTGCAGGAAAGCACTGCTGCAAACTGGAGGTGATATATAAGACATACTGTGAGCTCCCACTGCTATACAATGGATACAGTCTACTACCCTAGACATAACTACCTGAGAATGGATGAGGAACAGTACATATGAGCTAGCGCTAACCACAAAATCTGTGACAGAGCTGCGCTATGTTTTCAGTAAAGGGATGAAGAAAAAACAAAGTAACCTTATGCCTGTACCATTCCTATTCCTTGATAAAATCAGCATAACCTTGACTTTCTATGGGTCCTTAGTCTTCTGTGAATACTTTGCTGACTTAAACATCAGTAATGACATCAGTAATGTATTATCCCTCTTTGCACTGGTGACACTATACCAATTTTTCGTGCTTTGCTATGGCTTTGGAATTTGCTGGGAAATTAGCAGCAACATAATAAAACATTTGGCAGACAAAGATCTAATTCACAGATATTCCAAACATGTCTTCGTTGTAAGCAGTCAGTGTGTGATTTTCATTGGAACAGAAGGGAAATTGGTTGGTAGGTTCCGGAGCTGATGACTCCCACATAACAACCAATGTTCCCTCAAACATTTTTTGCTGTGTCCGGATTGTTTTTTTGTGTTGCATGCTACATTTATGAATGTAGTACAGCATGCCTGTTCACACCTTAAAGGGAAATTCAGTTGTGCACAGTATGATCTGAATTGCTGCAAGTCAAGCACCTTGCAGCTTAGACGGTAAGAACCACAACAGACAGATGAGATCACAACAAAGTTCTGGTTTACCACAAAGCAGAATGTTCCAGCATGCACCTTGGGATATTGAGGAACTTGATTATTCCAAAACATCACCAACAGTCTCTATGTTCTACCCTTTATCGATTTGAACAAATCGAAAATACAATTGTTTGTCCATCCACTTTTCCTGTGCCCTCTGAAAAACATTGGCTCCCAATTAAGCCATGTCTTGATGTTAAATTTTCATTCTTGTTTTCAACTTTGTCCATGCCCTTATCATGGTGGATCTCTCTAATTCTCCTCCAGCTTTCTAACCCTCTGAGATATCAGCACTCCTCAAATTCTGGTGCCTTGATCATGGATTTTGGACATTTCACTACTGGCAGCTGTTCCTTCTGCTGCCCAGATCTAATATTCTGGAATTTCTTTTCTACACCTCTTCACCTCCCTCCCAATGTTAAAGCAGTCCATAAAACCAGCTTGTTGACCGAGTTTTTTGGTCATCTACTCTAATATCACTTTATGTGGGTCAGTACCAAATTGTAATAATGCTCCTGTGAAGCACATGGGAATATTTTACTATATTAAAGGCTTTATAACTTAAAATTTGTTGCAGTGGTTCAGTAAGCTTACAATTCAGTGCCTCAAGGGCTTCACATCTAATTGTTTCCTGTTAAATGACTATAATATCACTATGAAACATGAAAGAAGTTTTGAGAAGGCAAAAATGATAATGGCCTCTGGACATTCATGAAAGCAGCAGGTGAGATGGAAACCAACAAGTGCCAGAAATGCCCCTATTCACATAACCTTCATTAAACACGCATTTTCTTGTCCAGTCCCCTAAATATCATTTGCACCTTCCATTTGCCGAATTGTTGTTTCACTCTGAACAATTGACTGAGAAATTCACATCACTACTTACAGACCAAATGCAACTAGTGTGTCTACATTGTCCTCGTGGCTTGTTTGTAGCATGTGTGATTTAATTTGCTACGTGTTTTGCAATGATTTTTCATTGGAAGCACTGACCATGTTAATTGCTGAGCTTTACTGTTAGCCTGTGCAACATTAGACCTCCATGTAGGTTAACTCAGGATCTCTATTTTGACTCGAACATCTGCTGACTATAAACTATAATGTCCTCTTAAACTATTGTGTATGGACAACCGAAGGTCTTAATTTGATTAAACAAGGAACTGCAGATGTTTTGATTTGAAACTTCATCCAAAAAGACTAGTGCACTCACAAATTATTCCCTCACTGTTTTCACCGGGGCTTTGCTAACAGAAATTATAGCCAAACAGCTCTCATGTTGATGGCTGAGTCTTTAAAGGTGTTTAAATCAGTTATAAACCATATTAAGACAATTGAGTCATCTTTAATGCATTCAGTTTATCCCAAATTAGTACAGGAAAATATAATAGAGAAATACTCCCTCTTTGATGATATTTCTCATCTCTTCCATTATGGATACAGCAGAAGCTTGCCTTTATATAATGCCTGTATGACATAAACCATTAGAAGGTGCTTCCCAAGATAATACCAAAGAAAATTTTGGAAAAACCACATAAGGAGATATTGGAACAGGTGGCCAAGAGCTTGGTCAAAGAGGTTGATTATAAGGAGCATCTTAAAAGGAGAAGAGAGATATAGATTGGTGGAGAGCTGAAGTTCCAGAGCTAATGAATTAGGCAGTTGAGGGCACAGCTTCCACTGGTACAGCAATAAAAATGAGACATGTGCAAGAGGCCACCATTGGAAGAGCGATGAGATCATTCGGTAGTAAAAGTGGAGGGGGTGGCAAAATGAAATTTCAGAAAGCATTTAGTTCTCAAAAGTGCTTTCTTACCTTCATTCATTGCTTAATGAAATAAACTTTTGAAATACGGTGAATTAAGCTTTATGGCCTTCTATAATGCTCTATCATGAACCTTTTAATGAAACAGTGATACAAAGATCTGAGGCTGCAATATGAGTGAGAACCAGATAATAGTTCAAAATGACAACTCAGTTTGTTGCTAATTTGAGAAGCAAGTAATATCTGTCAGGGTGTGATTGCTAAACTATTAACGAATTTTGGACTACTGATGAGGTGAGTGCGAGTTAATTAGATTATTTGAAAGTTAGTACGATCTTGTAAAGTTGCTAGCTCCTCGACAGGATAGAATAAATACAGTTTTGGAGATTGTTGGTGAAGTTTGAGGACCAGGTCCTGGGATGAAATGAGAGAAGATCCAGAAAAAACATAATACTCCAGTTACTTAGGGAATCAAGAACCAGAACCTGCTGATTGACTAACTTCATTTGGTAAGTCTCAATTTGTGTATGTTAACTGAACCTATTCATTTTGATCATTAAAGCATCCTGTGTCCGTGCACATTTCATTTGAGGGCGATTAAAATCTTGCAGAAATATTACAATACAATCGTAGAGGCAAAATTATAGAAGCTTTTGAAAACTGGGATGAGAACGTTAAAGGCCAGGAATTGCCAGATGAGGAGACAATATTGGCAAATGAACATAGGGGAATTTTTTTGTAAAGAGGATGTCAACACCCCCACCCTCAGATAACTAAAACTGAAAAACACACGGAAGCTCGCCTCACCTTATAATCTGTTAAAAGATGTGTGAAAAGTGGTAAGCTGTCATAAAGGAATGGTTAAATTAAATGAACTCCTTTCATTCACTCTATAATTAACAAGTAACAATTTAACAATGAACAAATTAACTGAACTATTAACAAACAAAACAATTCTCCTCTAACTACCAAATATTCCCAAAAAACAAGATTCTAATGGTATGCAGTTCCAATAAATACAAGCCCCACTCATATAAACTAAAATATATTAAAAAGAAGTTAGTCTTTCGAAATTACAGTCAGGATACATCTTCCGGAATGATCTGTACATTTTCCCCTGATCTTCAGTCAGGAACACCTTTTTTCCGTCAAATTCTTGTGTCAGGTATATTAGCTAAGAGTTGTACTTTTGCTTAGATGATGGTTACTCTGAGAGCAGAGAGAATTCTGTGACAGCCAGTGATTTTTCTCTTTAGAGCTAATGGTTGTTAACTCTACCAGATGGCAGTGGCTTTCACACCAATTTTCAAATGCCTACTTCTTTTATACCCTTGATGACATATCAATTTCCTTCAATAGGGTTGGTCCTATGTTGTCAAAACTATCAGATTTAAATTTAATTGGCTTTTAGTCTCTAAGTGTTTAAATTAATTGACTGATATTCAAACTGGTTGCCTTGCTAATAAAACAAAACTGCTGCCTGGAATGCTAACTGAACAGCATTTGAAACAAATGGTTCAATTTCAGCAGCTCTCTGTGCACCTGCAACCCACAAGCTGCCCACAGAATGTGTAAACTCGGAAGAATCCACATCATCTTTTAAAGGGACACCACACTCTTCCCCCTATCAGTTTAAATTAAATTTGAACTATTGGAATGCCATTGAAGACCGAATGACCACTATTTCTGTATTAGAAAATGTATACCAGATACAAACTTGTTTTTTATAAATGATGTGGGTACCTTATAAGGATGCAAAGCTTGCACTCATCAGCTGATTTGTATATGATATGGAGCCTAGTTAATCGTGAGGCAGTATCACTGCCCTAAAAATTGGATAGAGCCTGTTTTTGGAGGCACAAGCCTCAGGTCAGGATAAGAATGCTTCATAGTAACTTTAGCCAGTGCAATAATTGAATCTGCATTGCTTGTGCCACAAACTAGGTATCCAGTGAAGTGTGTTAAGAAATCCTATCTATGGCATCACTTAGAGTTAGAATTTTGGATATTTCACTGGAGATATTTGATCAGTTCCAAAACCATATAATAAATTGTGGATTGAACCACTTGAGCAAATGTCTTGATTACAAAGTGGAATTGTAGATCCCTATTTATTCTTCCATATTATTAAATTGCAGCTCAATATAAAACAATTTGTAAGAGGAAAAACTCTTGAATTGCAATCTTCAGAATTATGGACAAGTTTAATGTGACTGACACCATTTTGTGTCACAGGGCATTATTTATCATCCCTTGGAGTGGAGTGTGGGAGGTGCTTCAAGAAGTTGCATTTCAGTAAAAGCAAAATACTGCAGATCCTGGAAAAGTCCGTTTCTCCCTCGGCAGATGTTGCCAGACCTGCTGAGTTTCTGCAGCACTCTTTTTGTTTGTAGCATTTCAGTGCTGGCTCCATTGCACTGCATTTTGTGCACTCAATATGTTTGCACACTTCTTCTATCTAAAAGTATGATTATTTACAGAAATAAAATGGTTTTCCAACATTTCAGCATGACATATAATAGCACAAGAGAGTGCCAAATGCTCTCAAATTACAGGTACACATCAGTCTAAAGTTTAATAAGATTGTAAATGCCCATGGCTGGGACATAAAGCCTTTCCCACTAATCCAACAACAGAACCATGGACGTACCTCAGTAAGTGGTGTCTCACATTGAGATGACTTATCATCTGTGAAAGCATTTATAGTTTGCCAGCAGATGCAGAACATTCCACATTTGGGATGCGTGTTCTCTTGCTGGTCCTATCCTCTGGAGAGCCTGCAGTAATATTTCTCACCAGCTGTTTTGTTATAACAAGCTTTTCTTTCAGGCAGTTTTTAACTATCAGTCAGCAGTATCATAGTCAGTATCCGAGATGTCACATTGCTTGCTGTTTACAGCTCAAAATGTTAGCCAACTGAAATGGTGCTTTGGTCTCATAATCTTTTGCTTGTTTCCTGGGCTGCTAATGGCTGCAGGCTGTTTTTAACACTAATATTTACATTAAAGACAAACCATTGTCTGGTACATATAAGAAGCTCCATTAAAGAATGATTATAAACAGGGAATGATCACATTCCTGGTCTGGCAGAAGAGTAAAGGGCTGAAAGGCCTACTCCTATTCCGAATCCATATTTCAGATTTTACTGTGGCAAGCTGCGCTTGAATAATTAACGAAACTATTGACTCAGATTTGAAAGGTAAGTATTTAACATAACAAACTTTCAATCAAATAAAGAGGTTAGCACTTTTAATCATCATTGTTTAAATTTTCCAAATCTAATTGACATTTTTCCAAATTCATTTTTAATTGTCAAATGAAGTTGCCAATATGAATTATCTAGCTGTACCTAAAGATTTGTACACAACGTATATAAAAATGCATATTTTTACAAAATGATGCAGTGAAATGAATAAAATTGGTAAAATAGCATATTTCTCATATATTTCATTTTTTGCAAGAGGGTTAATTGCTCCACTGAAATATTTAAGCCTTTTATCCATGCTATCAAACTGAATAGAATAGTCTCCACTGAATTTTTAAGTCTTCTTTTCATGCTATCAAACTGAATAAAATAGACATAAGAAGGATTAAATATAAAACAGCCAGAATGGCTAATTATTCTTACTACGATGGTCTGAACCGTTTTTTTTTGTGCCTAAGGTTGTGCATAACCTGCCTGCTTTTAAACTCTCTGCCTCGGCTCATAATGGCA
>NC_063363.1:15531960-15545612 GCF_021869965.1 Rhincodon typus
GCATAACCTGCCTGCTTTTAAACTCTCTGCCTCGGCTCATAATGGCAAGTATCCCATATGCCTTCTCAACCACTTTATCTACCTGTCCCACAAACATAAGGGATCAGCGGACATGCACACCAAGGTCCCTTTGATTGTCCATTCTTGCTGGGATCCTATCTTTCATCGTTTATTCCCTTGCCTTGCTTTTCCTCCAGAAGTGTATCACCTCACAATTCTCTGCATTGAATTCCATTTGCCACTGATCAGCCTTTCTGACCAGCCCATTTATAATCTCCTGTATCCTCCTCCTCACTATCTACCACCCCACCAACTTCCGTACCATCCACCTGTACTACCAAAAACAGCTGAGCTCTGTCATGGAGAAGGAGAAGCTTCTTCCTCCTCAGTGTCCTTGTCTTCCTCCTTAGCAGATTGCTCCCCTTCCTCCAGTTCCTCAGCATCTATCGTAATGCCACATTATAGATCTACTTGTGTAAAACACAGCACACCAGGATGCTGCAGAACGTTCCGTCTGAATATACTGAAATGAATCCTCGACCAGTCCAAAAACCATATCTTCAGCAGCCCTATTGTCTGCTCCACCACAGAGGTGATCAAAGCATGGGCAGCATCTGAATGGAATTGTCTGCTATGTTTCAACCTTCTTCCCACATCAATTATTCAAATGTTCATTGAATTCAGTGTAGACCATGGTTAAACCGACATAATAGATGATGAAGTGATGCTCTCCATCTCCCACAGCATCCTTAGAAGTTGCACCATTGATGGGTTGCTTTGGCCAGAATTTGTCTTTTCTTAAGTCATTGCTGCTAACTTCAGCATAATGTTCAATTCGCCAGAACCAATTGCAAAGTGCAAACTGCTTTTGACTAACAACTGAACATTGAACACATTTACTCTACATGCGGCTACCAATGAAATGATTGCAAATTAACATATTTAGACTTTTCAAATGCATGCTCTGCATATTGGAATGTGTAATGTTCTACTGTGCAACACACACCAAAGTGACACTGACATTGCCCACCCTGGGCTTTGTCTCAGCCATTCTCCAACTGCATTTCAAATCGAGAAAATAGCAAGTAGTAACACAAAACGCAGCTTGCAGTGACGCTAGATATCAGCAGCAAGAGTCCCTCAAACCTGTGTCCCTCTTCCCCCAAGGCTCCATTACCTGGACAACCATTTCCGCCTCTGCCTCCACAGTGGGGACTCACTACATTGAATTTCACCTCCAATCATTCTCCCTGCCCCCTGACACCTGCCATTGCTCCCAAATGACACTCATTCTGCTCCTTATGTTCCATTGCAGAGGCCACCATGGTGATAGCGTCATAGAGTTATACAGCACAGAAAAAAAACCTTTGGTCGAACTCATCCATGCTGACCAAATATCCGAAATTGACCTAGTCCATTTGGTAGCATTTGGCCCATATCCCTCTAAACCCTTCCTATTCATGCTCTTTAAATTTTGTATTGGTACCTGATTCTACCACCTCTTCTGGCAGCTCGAATCATGCACACACTATCCTTTGTGTGAAAAAGTTGCCCCTCAGATCTCTTTTAAATCTTTCCCCTCTCAACTTAAACCTATGCCCTCTAGTTTTGGAGTCCCCCACCTTGGCTATTCAACATATCCATGCCCCTCATGATATTATAAACCTTTCTAATTTCACCCCTCAGCTTCCGATGCACTAGGGAAAAAGCCTCAGTCTATTCAGCCTCTTCTTCAAACCCACCAGCTCTGGCAACATCTTCGTAGATCTTTTCTGAACCTTTTCAAGTTTAACAACATCCTTCTAATAGCAGGCAGACCAGACTGAACACTGTCTATAATTCCCAGCCCTTGCCGTCTGATGCCATTTCCTAAACCTGCCATATAACTTCCCCACCCCAACACCACCCTTTTTCCTACCTTTGCAGATGCCTCTGCTCCTCCACCCCCCACAACAGTCTTGAGTATCCGCCTCTTCTGGTTGAGATCCCCCTGCTGTCCCTACATGGACATGCTGCACCGTCCTTAACAATTGCCACACATGACCCCAGGATGGCATTTGCCCCAGACCTCTGACTGATGTCAATGAGAAGCCCCTAGATATCACTGCCAGACCCTGGCCACTGTCTTTGCAGCTCACTGACTAATGATACAGTACACAATTCCCCTGACTACTGGCACTGGTCCTAAAGGAATGACTGTTGCCCACTCTGTGGACTGTAGATGGACAGATCTTATGGCTGTGAATGTTCCAAGCTGATGACTGACTGTGGTCAAGCCCCTGGACTCTGTGCAGATTGTCCATGACTGATGATACTGGGACCCCCTGAAAGACTGCACCACCGTCCTCACCACCTCCTTGATTGCCCTGAAGACTAGCCCCCACCCACTTTCACACCTGGCCCTTAGGTTGACTAAATGTGTACTGTGCTTATCGTGCAGGTAGGTAGAATATGCCATGTTTGCAAGGCTTATGTCTCGGTGTGCCGTTCATGATGACAGAGTTCACTCCACACCAGCACAGGAGAGATCCTACTGATGAGTAGAAGAAGCAGCCTGTCTGTGTGCCTGCACAAAAGAGCACATCAGTATGACAGTACTGATCACCTTTAGGCTCTGGCTTAAATATTAATGCACTACCAAGCATGCAAGTAGGCACTAAGCGAGTAAGTGCAAAGAGATCAAGTAAGCAGCCGTGAAACACATCCTGGCTCTGATGTGTCCTGTAATACAAAGCTATGTTTCCTGAGCAGCTTGAAAATGGACTTGAGATGTGCCATGATGATTTTGAGGGACTGGCACATTTCCGGTGCCAATGTCTGTGGATGAGAATTGTGAAAAGCCTCGGATTGTTTCCACTCTGACATCCATATTGAGAATTTTCGAGGTCTTTCGGCTCTCTTGATAAGCTAGAGAGCCGAATATTAATGAGGTGAGTTGTGGCATTAAGAAGACATTCAACAAGAAGTCTACCAAGAAACACACTTCGCTGTTAGGCATAGAAGATGCAGCGAGTTGCTCCCAACATTGAAACAGTCCATGCCAGACTTTAATCCGATTCTGCCAGAAATCTCTCCAGAGCCCATGTTGTTCAGGCCCCTATAAGGTTCCAGCCACATTGAACATAAGAACAGGAGTAAGCCACTCAGCCCCTCAAGCCTGTTCCACCATTCAATGAGATTACAGTTTGATTCTGAAATCCGAGCTTGATAGTTCTAAAGGGAACAGGCATTGGAACGGTAATATAGGAAAAGGCGTCTTCCGATAGTCGACTTCAGGCAGGTTCAGAATATTTGTCTGTAATGGCACAGGGGAACTCACCTAAAATGGGATAGCAAAATCTTTTTTAAATCAAAAAAAATCTTTAACCTGGCTCACAAGAAGATTCACTGGGATTGCATTTTAAGTAACAAGTTATGTTTGGCACTTGTCCTTTCCCGAAAATGTTTCTCAGGGGTCATTTACAAGGAGAGTAAGAATCAATATGGAGGAGGAGGAAAGAAGGATCAGGAAACAAAGCAGACTGAGTAATGATATGGCTTTTATCAATGATTTCAGAGAGCAATCTTTGGAGACTCGAAGAAAAGTTTTGTTTTACAAGCACAGAGAGTAAAATGTGTTCAATTTCCAAAACAATCAAAGGCTTTGGAGGAGCCCAGAAATTATAACTGTACAGCTCAGGAATGGGCCCTTTGGCCCATGATGATGAGTCAAACATGACACCAAATGGAACTAATCCCTTCTGCCTGCCCTTGGTCCATATCCCTCCATTCATTGCATATTCATGCGCTTATCTACAAGTCCCTTAAATGTCCCTATCGTATCTGCCTCCACCATCCCTGGGAGTGTGTTCCAGACTTCAACCACGTCTCTGTGTAAAAAATTGCCCCTCACATCTCCTTTGAATTTGCCCCTCTCACCTTAAATGCATACTTCTAGTACTAGACATTTCACTCTGGGAAAAAGATTCTGACCATCAACCCTATTTATTCATCTCATAATTTTATACTTCTAGCAGGTCTCCCCTTGTTCTCTGCCACTCCAGAGTAAACAACATTTATGAACAACATTTCAAGTTCTCTGTATTGAGGTTCATATTAGTATAGAACAAAAGAAAATTAATAGAGCTTAAAAAAAGAAATGAATCTGAATGGCATTGGGTTTCACATCTAGAGTGCTACATACAAAGCATAAGACAAAAATTTTTGCACGAGAGAAAGAGGAGGAGGATGTGGCAGGTATCTGAGGATGATTTGACAATTTTTAGTTATATTTTTAACATAGTCACAATGACTTGAGACAATTCAGAAAGAAGCCCATAAGTTATTAGGATCTGGACCTAGACGAGCAGTGATGTATGATTCAGTGATGCTATACTTGTGATTCTGTGTCATATTCTCACTGTAGCAGCTATGCAAAAGCCCTTGGTGAGGAGGAAGAACATCGGGGGATAAGTTTAGAGGGAAACTAAAAGGAAATAGATTTGATTAATTGATTGATTGATTTATTGTCATGTGTACCAAAATACAGTGTAAAGCTTTGTTTATAAGTAGTACAGGCAGATCATAGTAAGCAAAGGATATACAGATCAAAAAGATTTAGACAGAGGCATACAGGTTACATTACACAGAGAGTGTACTAGGCAAGATCAACGTTAGCAAGATCAACGTTATTTGAGGCTAAAGAGTCCGTGATTCAGTCTGATAATTGCTGGGAAGAAGCTGTTCCTGAACCTGATCGTGTGTGTGTTTAGGCTTCTGTATCTTCTGCCTGACGGAACAGGTTGTAGGAGATCATTACCAGGCTGCAATGGGTCTTTGATGATGTTGGCAGCCTTTCCGCAGCAGCGAGCCATGTAAATAGAGTCCATAGATGCAAGGTTGGCTTTCGTGATGGTCTAGGCTGCTCACACCACCGTCTGTAGTTTCTTACAGTCCTGGGCAGAGCAGTCACTGTACCAGGCCGTTATGCACCTGGACAGGATGCTTTCAATGGTGCATCTGTAGAAGTTGGTGAGGGACCTTATGGACATGGCAAATTTCCTGAGCCGTGTGAAGAGGAAGAGACGTTGTGGTGCCTTCTTGACTGTTGCATCTATGTGGGAAATCCAGGACAGGCTGTCAGTTACCATCACTCCGAGGAACTAAATGCTCTTCATCCTCTCAGCCTCAGTTCTGTTGATGTAGGTGGGGACATGTTCTCCTCCTTTCTTTCTGATGTCAATGATCAGTTCTTTAGCTTTGCCGACATTGAGAGACAGATTGTTTTTGTTACACAATGTCACCAAGCCCTCTACCTTCCTTCTGTAGTTTGACTCATCATTGTCAAATATTCATCCCACCATGTCAGCGAACTTGTAGATGGCGCTTGTTTGGAATTTGGCAACACAGTCATAGGTGTAATGGGAGTACAGTGGGGTGTTAAGGACCCATCTTTGGGGTACTCCAGTGTTGAGTGTTATTATGGAGGAGGTGCCGTTACCTATCCTCACTGATTGCGGCCTGTGGGTCAGAAAGCTTAGAATTCAATTGCAAAGGGTGGAGCAGAGACCAAGGCCATGCAGTTTAGAGATCGGTCTGGAGGGGATAATGGTGTTGATGGTGGACCTGTAGTCAATGAGCAGAAATCTGATGTAGGTGTCTTTGATGTCCAGGGCTAGGAATGAGTGCAGAGCTAGGGTTGTGGCATTCTCTGTGGACCAGTTGCATCGGTAGGCAAATTGTAGGGTTAGGAGACTGGATTTGATGTGGGCCATGACCAGCCTCTCGAAGCACTTCTTGATTATTGAGGTCAGAGCCACAGGGCAGTAGTCATTAAGGCATGTTGCAAGTACTTTCTTATGTACAAGGATGATGGTGGTCTTCTCGAAGGAGGTGGGGACATTGGCTTGTAGGAGGGAGAGGCTGAGGGCGTCAGTGAATACCTCCGCTTGATGGTCCACACAGGATCTGAGTGCTCGGATGGGGGTACCGTCCGGACCCTTCGCTTTCCTTGGGTTGACTCCCAGGAACACCGAGCTGACGTCTGAAGTGGTGACGGAGGGAACAGTTATGTCTGGGATTGTTGGGGCAGGCATCACTGCACCACTGGCATTCTATTCAAACCGAGCATAGAAAGCATTGGGCGTATCAGGGAGGTATGTGTCTTTGTCCACTAACTTGCACTGCTTCATCTTGTATTCCATAATGTCATTTAGGCCTTGCCATAGGTGGCAGGAGTCTGTTTGGTAGCTTTCAGCCTCTGACTTGGTCCAGTACTGCCTCTTGGCATCCCTGATGGCTCTGCAGAGGTCATATCTAGATTTTGTGTATTGGTCCAGGTCATCATTTAATGCTGCATGTCTGGTCTTCAGGAGGGAGTTAAATCCTTGACAAGTTAATTCACCTTGGGATAACTTTGACAGCAACCTGATACTGCAAGTGGTTGAAAGCTTAACTCAAGCTATGGAAGGACATGACCTGTGAATTCCAAGATCCAGTGCTGCCTATGTAAACAAGGTGCCTTGCCTCAGTTGCGTTCATTTAGTTAATCCAAAAACGGTCCACAAGTTGGAGCCCCATGCAGAAGTGAGATATTATTGGACAGAAGAAGAACTTTGCTTCATCTCCGGATACAGCATTGAAGCTGGCCAAGTAAAAATAGTCAGGCCAGAATGTCCTGTCCTTTCTGAGGAAATGTGTTTACAGCAAGATCATTGGGGAAAAAATTTAATGCAGTTCTTTCAAGGCTATGACACTATTGTCATAGTGATGTGGTCGACTGAATTTTCCCATGCATGTAGCATGCCCTACTCATACCTTCATCACTGGCACATTGATATTGCCCTTCAAAAATGTCCACTAAATTGCCTCATAATTACCTGATTTGGTTTCCCACCACAGAAGTTCTGAAGTTGCCTCCAATAATAGTGTGAGGAGTGGCAACATACTAGGGAGCAGGTCTAACATATTATTGACATTTTCCTGGCCCCACCCTGCCTTTAAATCCACCTCCAATGCATTCAACACCATTCACTCTCTCTCTCCCACCTCCCCAGTCTATCAGAACCCCACTTCAATGTAGGCAACTTGGCAAACAATGATACTTCAATGTAAAACAAATAAAGTACGTTTAGCTAGAGAGACATGCAACACCAATTAATTTGTAAGTTGATAAGATTTCCATTGGATGAAGTTGATGTAATTTAATGATGACGTGCTCACAGTCTCTGGGTGCATTCTTTGAGAGCATGACGTACGAATTGGATAATTGGCCCTGGTGGTGGCATATTAAAGGTATCAATTCTGCTAGCTGCTATTTTCTGGAGAAATCAGCTTACAACAAGAACTTCTTTGGACCTCTTAATTTTTTGAACAGTATAAGATATAAAGGGATCATGTGTATATATTTTATATCAGCATAGAACAAGATTAGGAATTGTTTTGTGAAGGGGATTATACCATTACTGCTACTGACAGCCTGAAAAAGGAGGTTTATCAGAGTGACATCAGGTTATGTGGAACTGAAGATTTGTCTGGATTGCTCCAAATAGTATGTCCTCTTTTTCCATTCTCTATATCTAGTTCTGTTTAATAAAACCTGTTGTTATTCACTCATAAGAGTTTAGATCTCACATCACGACATGGTGGCAATGATGACCAGGCCTATAGATCTATAGGCTAATGGTAAAAGCTTGAAGTGCAGATCAGTAATGAAAAACCATGAGGCCAGCCCTGGTGGGAAAATATTGGAAGTGAAGATCAGCGATGGTAAGAGTTGGTTAGCGATAGACTTTGAGATATACTTAGGTACTGAACTATGGACAGAAAAGTGAATGCATAAACAGAAGAAAAAGTCCAAAGAAGGGTACACAGTTAGCAACAGAAAGAAATCAATCAGCCACAAAAAAGTAAAGTACTAAAGAAATGAAAATACTTACAGAAGTAGGGAACCCAATATGACAACACAGAGAATGAAAGCCAGACAATAGCAATCTACACGAGTCTCAGCTGTAGGGTCATTGAGTGTCAAGATGAACTTCTTCTATGGGATGCATTTACATAGGAACAGCAAAAATTCTACTTCTTTGATGGTAGAGACCCACAGGATGGATTTTGGTATGCAGAGATTGAAGTGAATGATAGAAAAATTAGTTTTAATCTGGATACTGGAGAGATGTATTGATCTTTTCAAATGCTCCCTCATGGTTGAGGCCAAGAATATCACATTGTCCTACATTAAACTTTGGGGATCTGGAAGTACAAGAGTTAGTGTAAGAGGCCAAATGCATGCTACACTGTGTTACAATGGAAAAGACATGAGAAACTTTGTATGTAATTCCTAATCATTGTGTTTCTTTATTAAGTGGGTCTACTCATATAGCTTTAGTCATCCTTTGTTTAGCAGATACAAAAGATATTTCAGTTCTAAAATTGCAAAAGCATAGGGCAGATCCTCCATTTCTCTGAAAACACAAACTTGAAACAACAGGGACGAAAAGGCACAAAAGAAGACAGTGACCAGCTGCCAGATGGCATTCCAAATGGTCATTTGCTCTTTCAGAATATGGTTACAGATAAAGAAAAAAACACTCAAGTCATTCATTTAGTTGAATTGTCGGACCTTCATGTACATTTGGTTTTGGAGGACAGTGTTACTGAAACAAATTATTTTAAGGAGAATCATTTCTTTCTTATGATGAAGTAAAGTTGTCTATTTATTGCAGAGAACTTGCCAAGCCAATGCAGCAACAGAAACTGCAGTCATAATTACATGAAGAAGTTCCTCCCAGAGTACATAGCCAGACCGTTACTGGGAAGCAAGAAAGTAATGTACGTTCGTTCAATCTGTAATAAAAAGAAGTGAAATTTCAAAAAAATTCTACAGCCAGTAAAATGACCACAGACTGTTAGATATCAATAACTGCGGAGCTGAAAAGAGATCAGCAATCCTTCAAGAAAGAAATCTTGGTGCTTTGACAAGACGTACAGTCATGAGCAAAGGGTAACAAGGTAATCTTGATAAAACCTGAAAAAAAATCAAACCTCAGAACAGCTCATCAATAGACAGTTCGACAACTACAAGTAGCTGGCAAGAAGGAGACACTCAAGTTCATACTGGATAGAGCTAATATTGAATGTTTTGAGATAATTAATTTGTTTAAATGAGTCTCATCAGCAAGGTATGGAGGCACTCAATGATTCTTTTGCAAAGAAGCAAAAGCCTAAACTATTGAGATCTTGCAACACTTTTTCTTTTCTGTAAAATGAGAAGTACTTTAGAAAAGTATAATATCAGGCATTGTATAGAAATTGACCATGCTAAATATAGACCAAGGGTTGGAAATCTCTACTAATTGAAAAAAGACTACTGAACAGCAACCTAACTGTTAAAGTCAAGTCTGAAAAGAATCAGTTAATTCACGAAAACTAACATTTACAACAACTACTAGATAACGCAACAAAGTAAAACAAGGATCTTTTAGTTTGACATTCTAACATTAGATATAAGCTGGTGGATGTTCAAAGGAACATTGAAGTTATAGGATGGTAACAGTCCACAGCAGGAAAATAGGAACACACAACTTATGAAGGAAAGCTTAAGGCAGAATTCCACATGTCTCACACATCAAAGGGATATCCTTGGAAAAAAAATCTATTGTTTACAGAAATATTGAGAACTTAAAAACTACTGAACATTACTAGCTGAAGAAAGCATTCTGTTCCCATCCATAAGGGATGATCTTACCCCTGATAAAGAAACCTTCAAATCACAAAACAGAGATTTTTCAATTAGCAGAAGACTACCATGGTAAACCAAACCTTCACGTAATGAAAGACATTAACTTCAATTATGATCTTTTGAGGAAGTCATGATAAAAAGATAAAGAGGAAGATGCAGAACTTAAGCACTCAACACTTAGGCATTTCAAACTCATGGCTGAGATCAGGACTAATAGGGAGGTGACAGACTCTGTAAGTCCAGCTATTGATCAATTTTCAATTGGATATTGAAGAAGACCTTTCAAAAAATCTCCACTCCTGATGAAAAATCCCTGAAGATCCACTTTTGGAGTTTTCTCTTGTTCTTAATGGTGATACTCTACTTTGTTCCGGCTATCAAGGAATCTTGAGGAGCAGACTCCAGTTGAAGTGCATGTGACAATCTATCTGCTACTTAAGGAATAAGCAATATTTGCTATGATCCAAAGATGTAATCATCCACTCCGGCCAAGCTTCAAGATCATCAGAGTGGGAAAATTGTACCATTGCTTGTATAGTTTGGAATTCTGGCCTCTGCTAACATACAATGTGCCAAAGAGTTTCCTTTCCAAGGAGATCTGCAATGAATTACATCTGCCTCACTCCTCCTCCAAAGGGGTTGAGAATAAGGTTGGGGAATTATAGTCTTGGTTTGCAAAGTACCAAGTAGGATGTTCTTTCTTAGCCTTTGTGTATCGCTATGTTCAATGAAGCATGTTCTCTCATAAGAGTGTGTATCTCACATTACTACAGATATCATAAGCCTTTTCTTGTCACAAATGGTCACAGACCTTTGCAACAATTTACCGACAGATTTATTGCTGTCATTCAAAAAGGGGCTGCTTTCAAACTGTGCAAAAGGTAAGTGCGGAGTCATGCAATGCAACTCACAGTCATTGTGTACACTTGGAAAACATTTCCATCAATGTCAGGAGCCTGACAGATGTATTTGAAATTTTCCTTTCTCTATTTTCTTCCAAGCAAGTATTTGGTTGCTGGGTGGTGCAGGAGGTGTGGAGCTAATGGAACAATGATGTTTAAGTCCCAGCTGATGATATTAGGTAAGCCTGAAAACCCTCTGCTTCACATCAGGCTTCTGAATTCAGGGCTTTATGGTTATGGATACAGATCAGCAGCCAGAATGACTCATAAGGTGATTGTAACATTCAAATATCCGGCATTTGATTCTGAGTCTAACAATTAATCTACCCTCAATGTTCTTGATGGATTAAACCTGGGTATTTTATCAGGAATAAAGTAAACAGATCTGCTAAAAGAGCTGAAAGCTACAGCTGAACCATGGATTTAAAGCATGGTGTAAAACTTCATAGAATCCCTACAGTGAGGAAGCAGGCCATTTGGCCCATCGAGTCTACACTGATCCTCCGAAGACCATCCTAGCCAGACACACTCCCCCTCCCCTATCCCTGTAACCCTGCATTTTCCATGACTAATCCACCTAGTCTGCACAATACAGGCAATTTAGCATGGCCAATCCATCTAACTTGCACATCTTTGGACTGTGAGAGGGGACTGGGGCACGCAGAATAAATCCACACAGACATGGGGAGAATGTGTAAACTCCACACAGAGAGTCACCTGAGGCTGGAATCAAACCCAGGTTCCTGTCACTGTAAGGCAGCAGTGCTAACCACTGAGCACTGTGCTACCCCTTGTAAATAAAGTTCCAGCACAAACAGAAATTAACGTTCTTGCTGCATATATCTATGATGTATAACATAATTTACATCACACTTGCTATGTACATATTTAATGCTGACTGCATAAACTAATGTGTAGAATATTGTCTCACTCCATCTCATTTTCAATTTAGGGGGTGCCTTTATTAGTAAAAATATGGTGTGGAGTCTCCCATTTGATTTTATGCTTTGAGGTGAAAGCCGTTTGCCACCAGACAATCTGTGCTGAGGTGTATTTAATGCATTTTGGATTCAGCAATGAATCTCATGTTTGAGTTTATTAGCTGTTTTCTCAATGCTACAGTTTATTCCTGCTTAGAGCGGTCTCAAGCCAATAAAACGGAGAGGATAATGCTTTTTCCAGAGTTGCTAACTACCCACTTGATGAGGAATTGCTTGTAAACCCAATGCTTTTAAGTAGAAAAGCTTGTAAAGCAGAGTACAAATATGTTTCCAAAAAGATAATTGGATACAATGCTCTTTAAAAGCATACCTCAATGGTCCAATATCCCTTACAAGTGGTATAGAAAAGATTTAGAGGGATATGGGCCAAAGTGCTGGCAAATGTGACTATATCAGTTTAGAATATCTGGTGGGCATGGAGGAGTTGGACCAAAGGGTCTGTTCCTGTGCAATATAACTCTATGATTCTATAATATTAGAAACTAAACCTTTAGTCGAGGAGTGATCAAAAACAAATGAGTTATTCATGATTATTTCAAGGTGCCCTAAAAAGTGGAGGTGTCAAACAGATTTTGAAAAATTGCAGTGGGTTCATTGTAACTCAGGGGCGACATCCATGTTACTAGGTTGGGGGCTCAAGTTCCATTTCTAGGACTTAACAAACAAAATCTAGGCTTGGACATCAGCACCAAAATTATCAAAGTGCTGTATTGTCAAAGGGATAGTTTTTTCAGATGAGTCATTAAACTGAAGCCCTATTTTCCCTCTCAGGTGAATGTAAGAGACACCATGGTACTGTTTTGATGAAGTTCAGTACAGTCATTCAGTGTCCTGGGGCCAAAATCTATTGCTCAGGCAACATAATGAAAACAAACCATCTGTTCATGTGTCTCAATGCTGTCTGTATGACCACACTGTGTCCAAATCGGCTGACTAGTTTCCCACATTGCAACAATGACTGCATTTCAAAAGTACTTCACTTATGGCATAGTACTTTGGGACATTCTGAGGTCATGAAAGATGCTTAAAAACTGCAATTTGTTTCTTTCTACATTATGTCACTCCATATTTCCAATGGGACCAACTGTAGGCTTTGCAATTCCAACTGTTCATCCACACCTACTGGGAGCAAGAATCAGAAGCTGATGTGCAAACTGAGTATCCCTGATTTACATATACAAATGGACAAATGAAACTCAGGAAATGTCAGCCTCTGACAGCTAAAGGAAAGCTTTACTCAAATCTTCAAAGGACTTAATTTTTCATGTTTTGAATTTCTCCTTACGTTGTTGAATGCCTAGGAGAGTGCATAATGCACTGTTGATATTTCTATGGCCTATGGCTATTCAATCTTTTGGTGAGCTTACTAAGTCACAATTCCTTTGTGCTTATATAGCTGTAAGGCCACTATAAAACGGATTGCACAGGACATGTCTGTCAATCTGTTAGTGCTTTAAGCTCAGAATATTTTCTGTTATCTTATGTAAAAAGAATAAATTATATTTTTCAGGCTTATGTGTCCGAATACTTGGTTAAAAAAAATTAAGAATGGATAAATACAAATTCTTCTTCCTGCTATTTAAACTTCTATAAAATGCCTTTGATAAAATAGAACAAGAACAATAGCAAATATGCTTATTAGAATTACACAACTCTTTTATCTCCACCCCTCCCAAAGGGACTGATTATTTACTGAAAATGGGAATATGGGCACCTGGTGTTTTATACTACATTGCCAAAATAGGCAGTGTCATCTGGGAGCCACTGCTGTGTGTTGGCAAGCTTTCTGACTGCAAGGCAGGAACTGATATCTGAGCCTAATTCCTAACACGTACAATGAAAGATGCTGGAGGGCAATCAGAGCTGGGAATTCTGCCCTAAAATAAAAGCAACATACCGCCGATGTTGGAGATCTGAAATAAAAAAGAAACTCCTGCAGAAACTCAACAGGTCTGGTAGCATCTATGGAGGGAAAAACAGAGTTACTGTTTGACTCCAATATGACTGAAAAGAGTAGTAAAGGAGGATCAT
>NC_063363.1:15546112-15572028 GCF_021869965.1 Rhincodon typus
AGCTGCCGGACAGAGTTATATGTGACGCAGAGGCATGCATTTGTTGAGAGGATTACTGGCCACAGAACAAGCAAGACAACCTTTTGTTCAAGGCCAATGAAGCTTAAGTGCCCATAGTTTCTGCCGTTTGATTATAAAGCACTTCACATTTCATCCAACAGTAACTCAACTGTGACAGTAGAAAGTTAGCTGGAATGATAGTACAGCTTGCACATGGGAAAATGACTTTCTCATTTTGTGTTCCCAGATGAACAACAAATGTCATTGAAATTCGTCCGTGAAATTTTAATATACCAATGCTTAATGTAATTATTTAAAATTCCCTTGACCAGTGGTCAATTATCTCTTAATGTAGTTGACAATGGAATTCCATCTAAATCTGTTAAATATTCATGTTTTAATACTCACATTGTATAATTTTAACACATTGAAATTTCCCGAGAGAAGTTCATTCTTTTAAACCTCAATTTTCCTACAAGAGAACTTGTTTTATGGAATCCATAATATTATTTTGACTGTAGTATGAATGAAGGCTGTAAGCAACTGATGCAGTTTTGTTGAAACGTTAACTGAATCATTAGTTTCAAAGTGAGAACTTGCTGCTCATTTGCAATTCAGAGCACAGATTGCCCTTGTCCAGGAGTGCATCTGGACCCTAACCAGAGAAAAGCAGACCTTAGTACACCAGTATTACATTTCCGTTATTCACTCTAAATTTCTCTAATCATTCCGAATTGATTTGCGTAATGTGCCTTGTTGTGGTAGTGGTGAAAATGGATTGTCAAATTTCAAATGCCATCACCTAATTATAACACTTTGGACCTTTCATGGACTCAAACAGGTCTTAAAAAATGAAAAAATGTGGATCTAAAATGACTGCAGTAGAACCTTGACCATGTCGAATAAACAATGCCATCCTCAATGAAGTTATTACTTTTATTGTTCTGACCAGACGACAGAGTCTGGCGAGGTCCCCAAGTTATCATGGTTCCAAACAGAATAGCCCAAATTGTTAAACTCCTAGATGAAGTGGGATGAATTGGCTCCCCTTCGTTATTCACCCAGTCCACTCTGTTAATCACAACAGTGTTAATTTTACAAGCATGCATTCTCTTATGGCTACCTTTCTCCCAGACATAAATGAATTCGTGTTTTAGAAGGAGCCAATTAACTGGTCTTTTTTGAGTTAACAAAAATAATGAATGCATTAGTTACTTAACAGAAGGCACACATGCATACAGACAAGAAATAAGAAATGAGTCTACAAAAAAAAACAGATAAAAAGGCATGAGGTCAGTGTCCATGTAAAAAGATATACAAGTCAGTCTCAGAGTCACTTGTGAAGAGTAGATGAAAGAATATTGTTCCCAGTAGCATTGGCATTGTGATTTTGAGATTCTCTGTTTTAGAGTTAAATTAGAATTCTTTTCTCTTAGTTTATTTTGACAACACTGGCTGGAAGCACTCAATGTGAGACAATGTCTTTTCAATTTCTTTACCCATGTTGCAGAAGTGTAAAAAAGTTATTTTCAAAACTCTTACTTCACAGCACACTAGTCTATACAATAGGATGTCAGGCCACTAAGGGTTAAAGGTTGCTTTTAACTCCAGTCCTTGTGGATTCTTAAAAGGGGAACATGGAAATATGTCTTTTTGTCCAGACGGCTGCCTTTTTTTAATCATCATGTTCATAGTCTGAGATACTCACAGGACATTGCAGTTTAGTTTGTCATGCATTACTCCCTTTGAGGTTTCTTTCACACCTGCAGGTATGACATTCCAGAGATTCTCTCTAAACAGTCATTTGATATATATCTGCAGTCATTTTGACTGTACCAGTCTAATTATGACCATGTAACCAATTGTTGTAAAATCACAACTTGTTCACTACTTCCTTGAGGAAAAAAAATTTACCATCCTTACCTGGTCTGGCTCCAGATCACAGCAATATTGCAGGCTTTTAAATGCTTTCTGGGCAATTATGGAGCAGAATAAATGCTGGCCTAGCTAGCAAAGCTCACATCCCATGAATAAATTTTAAAATATTCACTTGTATAAAATACATGCCTGAATTTAAAAGAATGATTTGTCTTTAGGTGATCCAGAGTGATGATTTATGATCATGAGATTATCTAAAGATAGAAAAATGAGGCAACTGAGGTAACATCAATAAATTCACCTCTCTTGCTTTGAATCATAAGAATGTGAGGATTTCACATATTCTGAGATGAAATTAACTAGCCAGGACGGAAAGAAAGCAGAACCAGACTGAGGAAGACACACTGAACAATATTTTAATAGTTGTGTTTGAGCAGTAGGGCAGTGAGAAGGAAAGATAGTTCTTTAAGCAAGAACTAGATGAGTCTTATTCTGTCTTTGCTGACTAAACTTGTCTTGGAATACAGTACCTTGTAAAGAAATGAGGAAAACAATTTTTTTGAGAACTCAAAAATATCAACAGGTTTCACTATTGCTGAGGATACAAGCAAATGATTAAACAACTAAGGTCTTTGGTTAAAAATCTAACACTTCATAAACTTGACAGACGTCTTTTTAGCTGTGTAACCTTTATTCTCCCTGTCTGTACCAGATACTCTCCCTCTTAGACTTATTTCCTGTGTTTGCGTGTGTGCCTAGTGTCACATTTTTATTTTCTTTTGTCTGAGTATTAGTACATAATAAAATTCCTTTCCCTTTCACTCAAGAAAACCTTGGTAATTGGTTCTTTTATTTTCTGGTGAGCTGCATTTTAATTTAAGTGTAATTGCCCCATGCTAAAAAGAAATAAAAATATTTATATTGATTTACCAAGAGTGGAGGTTAGAAAGATGAAATTTGATTCTGCCTCCTCACTTGACCGTAACCGTCTTCACTTAAGGGGAACTGTTTGGAAACTCATCAATTTTATTTCACATGGGTTACAAAAAATACAGATTTCTAGTAAAGAAAAACCAAACATGTACCTAAATTATAATAAAAATGTCCTACGTGAGGACATTTGGATTGGTTTAATGAAACAAAAAAGACGATCCACTTTGAACACAACATTTCTACACCACATGATATGAGTGAGGTATGTAGCAATAATGTAATGAATGGTTCTATTAGTGCTGGTGGGCTCCCAAATCTCCAGATGCAGCTATCTTGATACAGAGGGCTTTAGAAAATGGTAGATTTAGATAGGAAATGAAGCCTGGAAGCAGCTCCACCTTCAACCAGGAAATGAGTGAGAATCAGAAGAGAGCAAACATGGAGTCATTCCACAAAGCTACCCATCTTCCAAAAATACGTCAGTTACAGGAATCACCCTATTTATACTCTTTTGAGAACACTGGAACTGTAGAAATGTTTATGGTTGCATTCATTTCCAGGCATGTATCTGTGCCTACTGACATAATATCCTGTGAGCGTCTTCAATTTTCTGTCTGCAGTTGAAGTCCTGTGTGGTAATCGCTTTTATATCCCATTCCTGACAATATGTAAAAAGGGAGGTAACTGCGTGTCATGGAAATGGAATGGGAAGGAAAGGTCATTTAATGTTAGCCTGTAAGAAAGGATGCGGGGAATCATTCCCAAGCCAGACTGGCAACCACCCTGATATCTTATCCATATTGGCTGTATTGAAGTGTTGGATTTTGAACACAAGATAAATCTGACTCCATAAGCAGTCAAAACACTAACGATTTTTTATCAAAAGTTCACAGACAACCAGATTATTATGACATCATGCTTATAACAGCCAGATAAAATCCAGAGTGGGAGCTTCTTTAAAGTTGCTGTCTGAGCACAGGGTAAGGTTTACAGTGATATTATCAAGTTATTAGCCTGACTCTCCCAGCCTGGCAGAAAGCCAAATGAGCTAAGGTATAAGGTGTGGCTTTTGGAAATGTTAAAAACTACAACGTTTGACTCGACGATTTGAAAAATTGCTGTTTTTTTTTGAAAAGTCTAACTTTCCAAGTCAACTTCTAGATTTTACTATTGATTGGAAGAATAGAGTTAGGAAATAGATTAATTCTTAGTCTACAGTGAGTTCTCTTCAAAGGAATCAAAGAAGCTAATTCGGCTGAGTTGAACAATCCTATTGTCTCAGGGTGAGCTTCAAACAAAGAGAGCTTGATTTAGATAATTAGTACAACAGATGGTAAGTTCATTTTCTGGATCCCATTGATTGGAAAAACAATTGCTTTTTCACTTTGTTTTTCTCACGTTGTGTCAGGTCTTTGGTATTTTTGTTTAGATTGCTAGCCAACAAATTTGGTGTCACTGGCTGCAACAAATATCTATAATTAAAGTAGAAATTAATCAGCCTTGTACCCATTGTTTGATGGAAAATAAGAAGCAGAATCTTGTTGCGATGTCAGGGGTTTTGCCTGTTGGCTGGAGAGCCAATGAGAGAGCTGTGCTGCCTCATTTTAGGATGGACTGCCAAATCAAAAGCCAATCAGACAGTGACCAAGACAGAGGTGAGCTTTCCCCTGGAATCAGGAACTGAGGATGGAAGTCCCACCCACTGAAAGTTGCTGGCCAATCAGAGGCCGATATATTTCTGAAAAAGCATCCCGACCTAAAAAGTCAGCTTTCCTGCTCCTCTGATGCTGCCTGGCCTGCTGTGTTCATCCAGCTCCACACTTTGTTGTCTCTGACCCCAGGATCGGCAGTTCTTACTATCTCCGGTAGATTATCTTATATTCAGCAGCATCAATGGGGAGGCCATGGCTGCTGCTGGAAGGGCAGGTTCTGGAGTGCTAGGATCACAGAATGACTCAGTTCACCAATATGTTTGGCTGGGGTCGCGGCTGTTCAAAAGACACCCCCCTCCCCCACACACTTCCTGATGTCTGATCTCTCAATCAAAGACACTGAGTTTCCTCTTTTGGGAGAATCCATGACCAGAGGGAATAATCTCAGAATAAGCGGTAATACATTTAAGACAGAGATGAGGAGGAATTCCTCTTCTCTGAGGATTGTGAATCTGTGGAATTCTTTACCACAGAGGACTGTCAAGCCTGGGTCATCAGTATATCCAAGGCTGAGACAGACAGATTTTTAATCAGTAAAGGAATCAAGGGTTATGGGGAAAAGGCAGGAAAATGGAACTGAGGACTATCAGATCACTCAAGATCTCACTGATTAGCAGAGCAGACTTAATGGGCTGAATGGTCTACTTTTGCTTCTATGCCTTATGGTCTTATAGGTGACAATGTAGCTGCAAGGTTTATTGCTGTCATGCATACACATGACAAGAGGACAACCTACAGTTGAATTAATACCAGCCATGACAAGATGAGGCCTTTAAGTGAACATTAACTGGCAGTGATCTGAGAAGGTTGCTAATGGGCTTTTCCACCAGTAACCTATTTCCAGAAGAGGCAGAAAGGTGGTGAGGTTGAGCCATGCCATGATCCTGCCTAATTACATATCCATCCCACCTCCAAACTGTCCACCTAGGAGACCAACACTTTCTCCCAAAGATATAAGGTATAAATTTGTAGAGTTTTATTTTATAGAGGTCTGATAATATTTGATACCATATTGGTCTTGAATAATATTTATGCACCTGGAACAGCCTCTATTTTAATTCCTATTTTAACTGTTCATAAGAGCTGTTGAGCTGATATTTGGCCTGTTCCGCTCAGGAGTTTCTGCAAAGATGAGTCCTGGAGGAATTTATCACTGTCCAAAAGATGAGATTATGTTTAAAGAGAAATAATTCACATAGATACAAGAAAACTACGTTTTGGCATGAATAGGTTTGATCTAATATTTAATAATGGGGAGAGAAGTTTGAGATGCTGGAAAATTCTACTGGTGAATGAACTGTAGAGCACCAGTGATTAGAAAACCATTAAACATGAGCCAGCTGTAACTGAAGTTTTTCACAGCTCATTAAATGCAAGAGTATGAGAAAGTTGGAAAATGATTAATGTTACAATATTTTAGAAAGGTCAGAAAAATGATCCTGGGAATTATGGCTCAGTTAGTCCATCATCTATGGTAAGAAAAGCATTGGAATTCATTATACGAAAGGCAAGATAAACACATTTAATGACATTACAGTCTAAACTGACATGGGTTTTGAAAAATCAGTGCAAACCTTCCTCATGGAGTCACAGTGTCATAGAGTCAAACAGCACAGAAACAGACCCTTCAGTCCAACCAATCCATGCCGAACATAATCCCAAACTCAACTAGCCCCACCTAGCTGATCCTAATTTATATCCCTCCAAACCTTCCTATTCATGTACTTATCTAAGTGTCTTTTAAATGTTGTAACTGTGCCTGAATTCACCACTTCCTCTGGACATTCATTGTACACTTGAACCACCCTCTGTGTAAAAAAATTGCCCCTCATGTCTTTTTTAAATCTCTCTCCTCTCACCTTAAAAATATGGCCCCTGGACTTGAAATCCTCCATCCTAGGGAAAAGACATCTACCATTGACTCTACCTATACCCCTCATTATTTTATAAACCTCTATGAGGGCAACTCTCACCATCCTATGCTCCAGTGAAAAATGTCCCAGCCTATCCAACCTTTCTTTATAACATAAATCTTCCAAGCCTGGCAACATCTTGGTAACATCATCCAGAAGAAATCTTTGAGAGTGAAACAAAATTTGGACTAGGGTGGAGGTGGGTGCTGGGAGTAAGAGAAATGTTGTGTTTCTTGGGTCAAAATTCAGCTTGGAATGCTGCTGGATCCAGAACAATGAAACCTGAGACCCATAAGTGGAGTGATTTGGACACTTCTGGTGCAGGCAATTGAGCACTCTGTGCTGGGAAGGATGTTCAAGTGTACCAGACATGCACCAGAAGCTTCTCACTGGCTGACTGTGACACAAAAAATCCTACCTGTAGATTAGAGGCATAGTTCACAGATGTGCTGCAGTTCATTTTTATGCAGTTCCTTGTTATACACCAAAAAACTTGCCTGTAGCTGCAAGAAAAACAAAATCACTAGCACTCTTTAAACGACCACATAGCCCACTTAGAGGTTATTTTTTTTTATTCATTCATGGACAATAAAGATCTGCGGCCCCTGCACCTGGCTATAAACAATTTTTAGCCTCTTTTTCTAAGCGGGGCTTTTCTTCTGGAGCATTGGAGGCTGAGGGCTGACCTTATAGGGATTATTAAAATCATGAGGAGCATGGATAAGCTGAATAGTCAAGGGCCTTTTCCCAAGGTAAAGAAGTCAAAACTTGAGGGCATAGGGTTAAGGTGAGAAGGGAAAGATTTAAAACGGACCTGAAAGGCAGCTTTTTAATGCAGAAGGTGGTGCGTATATAGAATGAGCTGCCAGGGGAACTGGTGGAGGCTAGTACAATTACAACATTTAAAAGGCATCTGGATGGATACATGAATAGAAAGGGTTTAGAGGGATACGGACCAAGTGTTGGCAAATGGTACTAGATCATTTTAGGATATCTGGTTAGCATGGATGAGTTGGACCAAAGGGTCTGTTTCCGTGCTGTATAAATCTATGACTGTATGACTCTACGATATGTGTATGATGGTCGCCACTGACAGCACGCACCATCACTTGGAATTAAAGGTCACATGACTAAGCATGACATCCAGTATAGTAAGTACAATTGCATTTTTTCAAACATCCCCTTTTATCTAAAACAAAACAAAAAAATGCACATTCCTTCCATGTCTGGATGTGTTTCCTCCAGTTGCTCCGGCCTCCTCCCATGGTCCACACATGTGCAGGTCAGGAAGATTGGCCTTGCTAACTTGTCCCGTAGCATTCCAGTTATTTCATTGTAGATGTTTGCAGCTACAATGAAATAACTGATCATTTACATTCACTACACGTGATACAAGTAATAGCTGCTCACCACAATTCCCAAGTTGCCACATGGGCTAACCTTCGTTGAGAGTGTTAAACATTTGCACTCTGACTGGATCTCCAATTCTCAGCACTTCCAATGACACTCTCATTCTGTCTAAGTGAAATTTGTCATTTTGCTGTTTTGCTTTGATTTTGCCACTTATGCCTTTAGTAATTCTGGTATCAGTAGCTTTTCCCCATTGCAAGAATAGTTTCAGTGTGGTGTAACATTAATCTTTGGATTGGACTACTTTCTGTGCTTTCAGTACCTGTATTTCTTCATTCAAGAATTGCTTTGTAGATGTCTGTGCTGGATTTGCTAGCATTCTTTGTAATCCCTTTGGTGATTTTCATTGCCATACCAACCTTCCAATCTGACTGGGGGAGAACCCTGAAGATGATGTATAGTGTTGTATTTCTGAATTATTTACAAAATGTCTGAAATCTTCACTCATGAATTGAAGTCCATTGGCCACTCATCACAATATCTGGAATGTCATCATGTTTGAAGCGTGCTTTCAGAATTTCTCCAATCACACTGATTGTTGTTGGCTTCATCTGGCCTAACTCCCTGACAGTTATCAGAATAATAGTCAGTTTTGGCAAGATTATTAATTCCTTTGAAGTGAAGAGGTCTACTCCAGATTTCATTCTTCTTTACTCCAGGATGTCAAGAATCATAAGTGACTCTTTCACTAGCTGAGTACATTATTCGTTACAAACACTGCACTGGTTGAAATGGTTCTTGATTACACTATTCATTTTTGGCCAGCAGAGCACTTTTCTTGCCTTCCTCAGATTATACTGAATTTTTTAAAGACCTATATGGAACTGCTTCAGCAGCTTTTTTCTCACTTCCTTAGAGACAATGACCCTGTTTCTTCTCTACAAGATATATTTTGAGCTATTATTTCATTTCCGTAATTTGAATACTCCATTATTACAATAGGTGTGTCCTAGATTCTTTCATTTCATCACTCTTCAAAGCATTTGGAGATTTCCATCTGGTTGTGTAGTTGGCTTGATTTAACCAATATACTTGTCTTTCAGATTCAATGTCTCTACTGGGCTATTGACTTCCATGGCACTTTGAGCTGTTGCTTCTCATTGAACCTGGCAGGATTTCACTTTCTGTCTTAGCACCTCCAACTTGCTTCATAGTGAGAGTTTCTTTCAACAACATGTTCACAATATACATCTGTTTCCTTTGCTGGTATCCATGTCCAGATGATATCTCTGCAAATAAAATAATAATCTTTGCAGACACTTTGCAACAGATGTTTTGAAGTGGCTTGTGGCTGGATTCAACATCCGTTTGTCTCTCCCAAACCGGTACTGATTAAAATGTATAGAAGACAATAAGAAGGCATACTTCCTCAATCTGAGCAAAGTATTATTCAGTTTATATTGAATGCAAATGAAACTGGTTGTCATTGCTTCTTAAAGGTTGCTCCAAGCTGTGTTTTGCTGGGATCTCATGGCAATGTGACCTCATCAGTGACATTGTAGTAGCTTAGCTGGAATATTGTCATCACTAGTAAGTTGATTCTAGTGAAAATTACTTCTTGTTCTATGCCCCAATGCCACTGCATATCTTAGTGAGCTTACGTAAAGATTCATACTCTGATACCAAATTAGACAAGAAATTTGCTAAACAGTTCATGAGTCCCAAAAATCATTATTTGCTTTCATGTCTGTTGACTGCTACATTTTTGCCACAACTCTGACTTAGTCAGGACCTGGGTAAATTCCTTTTACCGTTAGTGCCTTATCTATGTACTTAACTTCAGGTAACTTCATTTGCGTTTTTCCTTTTTTAGCTTCAGGTTTAGATAGCAAGCTGTCATCAGTATGGCAGACTAGATTCTGATCATGATCCACGATGCCTTCTTCCATTGTGTCCCCACATTCATAAACTAGAAGATCATCCACAATAACTTCATATTCAGGAATACTACTGACTATCTTGCATTATCTGCATTGATACTCTTCTCAAGCAGTGGAA
The DNA here is from genome assembly GCF_021869965.1 of Rhincodon typus. Classification (NCBI taxonomy): domain Eukaryota; kingdom Metazoa; phylum Chordata; class Chondrichthyes; order Orectolobiformes; family Rhincodontidae; genus Rhincodon; species Rhincodon typus. Next base: position 15,555,957 of record NC_063363.1, read on the forward strand.
ATGCAAAATGGCAATCCGACTATCTGTATCTCCTGATGGTGTTAAAAGTATAGTCAGAAAACTGTTACTTTCACCCAGCTTTACTTGCCAACAACCATCCTTCTCATTGATAATAGTAAATACTTTTGTCTTGACAAATGAAGTTATGGGGTTCAAAGTGTATCTTCGAAGCCTACAAATTCTGCTGTATGACTTTTCTGCACCTCAATGAGATCCAGTCTGTAATATGTTTGTTCCTGCTCTAACTTGCTCAGTCTTCTTATATAATTCTGTCACTATTTCATAGTTTTTTTTGTTGACAACGGAAAATATTCCAACATTCTCTCATGTCTCCTTTCATTTCCATAGCAGCAGGGAGTGGAAAATTCACAGCCATTTTGACTAACTCAGTAATTTAAAGTTGTAGACTATTGTTTTTCACTTGCAGCCTCTTTCATTAGCCAGCTCCTTTCAAGCTTTGAAGACCTATATATTTTCAGGTGGACAGTCCTTACTGTCTTTTTCATATGACTGTCTCTCTTACAAGTCTGAAAATCCATGCATTTTCAGCTGCATTCCTTCTGACACCACATTCCAAATAATGTGTGTACAATGGGTGCCACAGAATGCACACATAGGCATGTACACCAGAGATGTAGGCCATATGACTATTGCAAGCTGCCATTACGCAATGTACAATTGAAGCTCTCCAAACACCCTTATCATGGAACGCGTTTTACATCAACTTGAAGCTGCATTGAAAGCTCCTTGGACAAAGGAGGAAGTTGGTAAATTGAATTGGAAATCAGTTGTATGCTACAAAACAATGAGTAGTAATCAATGGTGGCAGTTCTAGCTGGAGATCTGTGAGCAGCCAAATACACTGCCAGCCAATTCTGGGACCCCGATATTTTATAAATGTTGTTAATCAAGCTCCTAAAAGTAGTTTGTAGATTGAGTTATGTGGGAGTGAATGGAGAGAAACAGTCGACTGAATCAAAGTCTACATGTGGATGAATAAATCACAAATATTTATTACATTCTAATATACGTCTTGATATGAAAATAAGTCAATGATTCTAAGCTATGCAAGATCAGTCATAATATCTGGCAAAACATTTATCGGTCAACATTGGTTTGTGAAATGAATTTGCAAACAGTTGACTCCTAGTTCAATGGAACTGCAATCCTGATTATCTTAAATGGGCTAGTGTCCCTTAACATACAATGAACAGAGAGATCATCCAGTTTAATATTTCAGTGAGTGTGTTAAGATCTCGGAATTAAAATGACATTTGACCCTGCACATGATGTCTTGCAATGTGGAGAGTCTGTTGTGTTGCAGTTCCACACGGCTCTGGCTGACCATGACTCTCTCCCACCCTTACTGCCTACCATAGACATGCCAGAAGGATTTACAGAATGATATCCTATTTTGCTGCACTGTGACACACCATTCATGGCCATCAGGCCCTGAGGTAGTACTTGAACCCAGAGCTTCTGACCCAGAAGTAAGGATGCTACAGCAGACCTCCTCAGGGTTAAACAGTAATTTTTAGTCATAAGAGTGGCATCACAGGTTTATAAAGGCAAGTAATTTGGAGTTTTATATCGGTAGAATATGTCCTATGGAGAGATAATAACATTTGTAAAGATAAAAACGTGACACATTAATTGGGTTTCTTGTCCGGTTATGGTCTCTGTGCTTGTATAACAACACAGTGACAGGATTTAGAATGATCATTCCAGGTTTCAGATGATTGATAGAAAGAAAGCTAAATCTAGTCTATTAGAAGACCAAGTGGATTATAAATATAAATGGTTAAAGTAATTATGGGAAATGATAGAATAAGTCTGGTGTAAAACCTATCACAATGAAAGAAGAGGGGACATAGAAATAATCAGACAAAAGCTAAATTAACTTTAGAAACAGCAAACTTTCATTGAGTTTTGCAACAAAGTGATAAAGAGTGCAAAGAAAGAAATATCTTTTATCTTGACATCTTTCATGGCTTAATGTGTCCCAAAGAATTTTACAATCAATAACTGACCTGTTTCATTACAAAGAATCATAATACTGGATTACTTATAGACATATCAAATATTTAATTACAATATGTGTTGTTTTCATAAGAGGACAAGCAGCGAAATATTGATGATGTGTGTTAACTCAGTGCTATCTAACAAAGGCTATATGAACCCATTGAGTGTTGAGTAAATTTCAAATGGAGAGACTTCAAAGGAAGAGATTATGAGGGACTCACTACCTCTCTCAGCAGAAGGCCATCCTCTGTGAATTATGTCCCACCTGAGGATGTGTATGTTTTTCACATTCCAGGAATACACAAAAAAGCAGGTTAAAGCCCAGTTGCAACTACTGGTCTACAACTGTTAGTGGGCTGATATGCTAATATAAACTAATGTGCTGTGAAAGGCATAGGTCAATGACAGCAATTAGACGCTCATGCATTGCATATGCAAAGAGAAAACACATTCTTGTTCTGTGTTCCAGAAGTCAGTTAACAAGTTGGTCACCTCTGAAAAGGAAACAGAATAAAAGAATTTCAGCTAACCCAAAAAGCTGAGAATTTTGAAATCAACTGCTCAACTATGAATGCCAAAGATACTAAAATCACCCAATGCAATGTTCACAAAGTTCCACTGGTTACTCTTTGCAAGCAACCATAGACTGATCAGTATATCTGGACCACTCTCTCCATGACTCCCTTGTCCTCTCCACACTCCCCTCCAGCTCCACCACACCCGGCACTTTTCCCTGCAACTGCAGGAAGTGCTACACCTGCCCCCATACCTCCTCCCTCACCCCCATCCCAGGCCCCAAGAAGACTTTCCACATCAAGCAGATGTTCACCTGCACATCTGCCAATGTGGTATACTGCATCCGCTGTACCCAGTGTGGCTTCCTCTACATCGGGGAAACCAAGTGGAGGCTCGGGGACCGCTTTGCAGAACACCTACGCTCGGTTCGCAATAAACAACTGCACCTCCCAGTCGCGAACCATTTCAACTCCCCCTCCCATTCCTCAGACGACATGTCCATCCTGGGCCTCCTGCAGTGCCACAACGATGCCACCCGAAGGTTGCAGGAACAGCAACTCATATTCCGCTTGGGAACCCTGCAGCCCAATGGTATCAATGTGGATTTCACAAGTTTCAAAATCTCCCCTCCCCCTACCGCATCCCAAAACCAGTCCAGCTCATCCCTGCCTCCCTAACCTGTTCTTCCTCCCACCTATCCCCTCCTCCCACCTCAAGCCGCACCTCCATCTCCTACCGACCAACCTCATCCCGCCCCCTTGACCTGTCCGTCCTCCCTGGACTGACCTATCCCCTTCCTAACTCCCTACCTACACTCACCTTTACTGGCTCCATCCCCGCCTCTTCGACCTGTTTGTTTCCTCTCCACCTATCCTCTCCTCTATCCCTCTTCTATCCGCCTCCCACTCTCTCCCTATTTATTTCAAAACCCCCTTCCCCTCCCCCTTTTCTGATGAAGGGTCTAGGCCCGAAACGTCAGCCTCTCTGCTCCTATGATGCTGCTTGGCCTGCTGTGTTCATCCAGCCCTGCACCTTGCTGTCTCGGATTCTCCAGCATCTGCAGTTCCTACTATCTCTGATTTTATTTAGACCCTGTCCCTCATCCTCTGTTAATTTCTTTGGGACTTCTAGAAAGCTATCCTCCTTATCTGCTGTGAATACTGAAATAATATAGCATGTCTGCTATTTCACGCAATCCTATTTGACACTGCTCACACAATTCATCCCAATGCATGTACTTAGATGTCAATGAGGATAGGATCAGACTGCAGAGTTGAATGAAGCATTGGTGCTCCCTATCTAGATTATACATTATAATGTATGGGGAAGGCACCAGAGGATTTTTGATGCCTGAGGAACCAATTCTCAGCAGGAATATTTTCAAAAGACAACGGAAATAAAAGCCAAAAAGAAACACTGCAGCTTTGAATCATTTGGACCAGTGAGAACAGCAGATGGGTAACAGTTAATACTTTGCTGAAAATTGCTATCAATGCCAAGAGGAACTGTAACCGAGGCGACTTTGATATGGAATTATGTGATGGCTCTCTCCAGGTGTCTGAAATAACAGTGATTTCAGAGAGATGGATGGACAGAGATTAAGAGATTTTTTTGCATTCTTTGGCATTCACCTCAAACACCTCCCAAGTGGCATCGTTTTATTAAAGTTTGGCATCGTTACTCTGAATTGATGATCATAAAATGAGCCCCTATATTCATCCCTTATAGACCATTCAGACATCACACCTGCAGCCTGGTATCTATCTCCTGGGTACAGTCTAAAAACTTATATTGTCTTTGTTCTGCTTTCTCAGCTGGATGCAACTTCAGCATGTGCTGTACATCATGATCAGAGGAACCAAAGCCAACAATGTGAATAATTATTTGCGTTCATTCTAATAGGAATGTGAAGGTTGAATTTCATTATAGTCTGTGGGATTGAAAGGTCAAGTGACAAGGTTTACCATTTTCCTGATAAATGTGTTTCTTATATAAATTCCAATCTGCACTTCACTGTTGCCATACCATTTACACAACAGAAAGCTGCTACCAGCCAGCCAATCAGTTATCAGCATTTACTATATAAGGATCCTTACAGATTAATGACCATCACACAGCAGAAGGAGAATCACTCACATCAAAACAAACTCAACTCTGCGTCATTCCATTGGTATCAATTGTGCTTCTCTCTACACTGTTGTTACTGACTGGTTGTGAACTCTGTGTATCATACACTTACATAAGCATCCATAGAGTTGCTAAGAACTTCAACTGGATAGAACCTCCCAATCAGCCAAGCACTGTGGAACAGTTGGCCAAAAGCATATTTGATTCACTTGAATAATTGTGCTCGAATACATTGCAAAATGTCATGCAGTGATCATAAATACAGTTTTGTTTTAAGTCAGATTTTTTCTTTCACTAAGTACCAGAATTTATATTCTGCAGTACTCTTTAATTGATCTCACTGGGAGGGACAATAAATTGGCTCAGTTGTTTGCTGTGTTGCTTGATACCGAAAGGGTACACAAGGGAGAATTTTGTCTTTCCAGAAAACACGGAGCATGAATGATCCAGTGAACATGATATCCCGCTTGTACAGAGTGAGCCGCTGAGATTGCCTGGTTCAGTCGAGTTTGACCATTATCTCATCAAAAGTTGTAATTATAATTCTTGTCATTATAAGATTATGTGCTCCCTTTTTCTTCTGGCTGTGTATATCAGCAGGAATAGAATGGCATCAACGTCAATGGATTGTCTCTGCTAGTCACCAAATTTTTAATCCCTGCTGGAAGAAGGGCAATGGAGGAAGACAGTGACATTAGAGACTAAAGGGAACAGCCTAGTCAAATCAGGAGATAGTTGAAAATGATAAACAGAATCTGTTATGTTCAAATGTTCTGTGCTTGATGATGTGAGTTTGTTAACTATTGATGCTCACTGTACCCAATTGGTGAAGCCTGACAATTGCGTGTTCTGACAGAAATTGGTTTAATTTAATTAACATTATTTTAATTCTGCATTAGTTCAGGGTTTTCAGTGGAATCATTAGTTGGGCAAGGTTGGTCATTAGGAGCTAGTTCTGTTTTAAACTACAATAAGATGTAGGCAATATGGTAAGCTGCTGGGGGTATTGTGGTTCCACTTGAATTACATTGTTCGCCTCCTCTGACTGTACTTTATTGACTTTGCTATTCGTAAAAGCTGTTGGCACAAGGGGGGCTGGTGGTTGCATCAATTTTATGAGGAAACTTTGCTCTTGCTCTTCTGAAAAGTCTGATACTTAATAAAGTGTTCTGTTTCGTTCTTTCCATGGTGAACATGTTGAAACTTTCTCAGATTAATTTGGTAACATTCCTGGAAAGTTGGAAAGAGCAGTTGCATAAAAAAAATTTGTGACAATTAACCATGCCACAGGCAGGACTGTCCTGTGGGAGCATTTTTTTCTGATTCATTAGTACTTGCACAGATGACATAATTCCTTGAAAACTTCCAAAAGCGGTTAAACTCAATCTCCTCAAACTTCTTCAATTATGTGTGCATAAGGCTGACTCAGTGATAGCCAGAGAACTGAACAACAATCACACCTCTATTTTGTTTTTCTGTTGAACTCTTCTTCCTCTCCAAAGCCATCATATCTATTAGAAGATTTACTGGATTCTTTATGCTAAATGTTCTGCTTACTGCAAATGAAACAGCTGCAATGAGCAAGTGCTGTAGGGAAAGGGTAAAAAAACCCAGCAACTTAAAAACACAGTGAACAGTTATCATTAATAAACTGTTACTCACATTTCAACAATTAAACCTGTAATGGGCACAGAATAAAATTCCGGTAACATCTGCTTCAAATGGTTGAGCAGTGCCAAAAGAGTGAACAGGTGAAAAAGATCACCAATTTTGGCTTGGGGCCATTTCACATCTGATTGACTACAATTAAAAAGGTCTGTCAAAGATTGTGCACCGTTATTGTGAAGTCTTCAGAAAATCCCTTCAATTTTAGATTATCGAATTCAGTACCTTCTGTATTGAATGGTCAGGCAGGTACATTTCAGATTTCAAAACTGAAGGAGCAGCGCTCCAAAAGCTTGTAATTTCAAATGAACCCATTGGACTATAACCTGGTGTCATGTGACTTCTGATTTTGTCCACCCCAGTCCAACACCAGCCCCTCCACATCATGACTGTCATAGTATATAGTCTAATGAGGAAAATTCACGATAAAATTTATTTTAATTAACACAAGGGCTCAGCATTTTCACAATCACCTTCAAAATTAATTTAATCAACCTGTTATAACACACCTCTGGGATGGATGGGTGTTGAGCTCAGATCTTCCTGGCCCAGAGATAGAGACATTACCACTGTGCCATAACATGTATTTTTACTCAAGCTTCAGATATATTGCAGCACAACAGCAGAAAATTAAATTTGCAATTTTCAAACTTTGGGATCAGCCTGATCAACTACCTTGGTTCCTGCTAGTTTTATACAGTTTTAAATTCATAATCCTCTTGCCCCTACATAATCTCTCAGCTGTTACAACTTTACCTATAACTGGTTTCCCTTGACAGATGTCAATGCTTGTTTTAAAATAGAAAGATGCATTAGATATCAGTTTCTTCCCATTTTTAAATTGGTAGATTGTGAGCCAATGTAGAAACAGCAAGCACTGGGGTGATGGGAGAATGGAATTTTGTGTGAGATAGAATACAGGCAGCAGAGATTTTGGAGAGCTCAAATTTACACAAAACCTTTTTCCCATCAGTTTGGGCTGAACTTGTGCCTAGAGTTGTGTATGAAAGGCAAAAGGACCTCTGTCTGTGACCCATTTTCCAAGTTGGAATTGTTTAGCTATACTAGGTTTCAAAACTGCCCAATCATGAAGAAAGATTTCAGTTTCTTCAAATGGAAAGAGTTTGGTCAGGATCTTGTGCCTCTTTCAGGATGAAATTAATCAGGGAAAAGTAGTCACCAGAAACAGCCTCGTTAATGTCTTAGTGTTTTAATTAAATGTATTGGTAGGAAAATTCAAGCAATATTTATTTAGAACATTATGTTTTGGAGACAGTGAGCAATAATCCAATATGTGTAAAATTGAAAACATACGATGGTATTTGAATCACATCTAATTTATTGTGATGCACAACACCAAGGCAATTACTATAAAATTTTACCATATGTATCAAAGTATGTAACCTTGACTTCTAATTCAGCATTTTGGTATCCACAGTTTGACATCAGGGACCCTGGACACTATTGGTATGAAAACCAAGTTGCAATCCAATATGTTTCTGATTGAAATCATGACAGCAGTAAGCGACGATTCAGAATTAATCCGTCCAAAATGCTCAGTTATTTTGATTATTTTAATGATTTTCCATATGGTATTAATCTCATTCAGACAGTATTTCTAATTTTACAATTTTGCTTAAAACTATATAATGATAGATCATTCTCTTCTGATGTGTAACACCAGATGGAGCATTTTTTGCAATCTTAGGCTTGATAGTGGTCATGTCTCCATATGGTTTTCTCCTCCATTGCACTTAGTTTGTACTAGATTCAAATGTGGGTTGTCCACTCTCACTGCTGCAAAATCATCTGCAGCTCTTGTGAACTTGCATGTTGATCTACCTGACCAAATTATCATTTCAAAGCGATGGAACGGCTTATCCAACTAACATCAAGAAGTCTTTCCAGTTGTGTTGAATGCAATTAGTTGACCAATTATATTCTAATCACCTTCCTACATAAATGCAATTGGTTTGCTCACAACTTCCTACATATTTAAACACAATTATTGAGGACTTCTTCAATGGTAGATATACTTTTAAATGTTAAATAGAATCAACTAATTTTGATTATTTACAGTCCTTTCAACTTTGATCTTAAGGCATAGATGGTTATTGTTAATCTTCTGCAACAATATTAGAGCAGCTAACCACAAATATTATAATGGGCAAGACAATACTATTAAGAAGGTCAGAGTTTGGACATTTATAGCATCTTCCAGATTTTTAAAGCTGGATAATTTCCAATTTTTTCCACTTAGCCAAATTGATTGAGATAATTTAGAACTTATACATTGTTCATCTATCTTCTAACTTCTATATTTTTCTGGTCAAACAACTAATACTCAGGCATTACAATGATTCACAATGTAAAATCAAATTGTTTTCATCCTGATTTAGCATAAGTGATGTTAGAGATGACTACACATACCAATTGGAGAGGATAGCACAAATAACAATGGAAATAATGCCATAAGTAAGTTATATCATTTCTAGATAATTTTCAAAGGTTTTACACTAAACTTATGAAAAAAAATTATTGGAAGAATGTAGGACTGTAGGAAGAGGAAAACATTATGAGGGGACTTCTTGTATTGATTAGCTAACAATCAAAAGTCAGTCTATGTAACTCCAGCAGAATTGTCATACGGCATTAGCTTGTATCCTATGAAAGTCCTTTGTATGAAAGATCAAAGTTATGTTTTACAGCCAAGTAAGAAGGGATGAGCTGGATCCCCTCTTTCCAACCTTCTCATTTAATTGCAACAAAGTTTTAAGTTCTTTAAACCATAATGTTCCCTGGCACCAATTAAAATATTGTCAATTTTACTGAAAAAACTAAGGAGACAAAAGTTATCTTGAGTGAAATAAAGAGCAATTTTATCACTTGATAACAAGAATATTAAAGATGCAATATCGAACATATGGCCTTCATACAGTCACTTGGGCACACACACACACATGCACACGCACATACACACACAATTTAAGATAAATTACAGTTCTTTAGGTTTCCTTAAGGTGTGACATTTTAACCTGAGACCATGGTTAGTTAGTTGCTGGCTTGGACCATCAAAAGTATTGAATATTCCAATTATCATTTAACTTTAAGGACAAGGAACTGGGTGCAAAAACAATAATGTTACACCTATAATTAACTGGGATCCTGGATGGAATCAGAAGGCATCTTTTCTACTTATAGAGGATTCCTAGAGAGCATTCGTTGGAATTCACCCCACTGCCTGAAGCAATGGAATTCAGCAAACTGCATCAGCTCCAAAAAGACACTGAGTGCCAGCAGATCGTATTATCAGAATGACTTCAGAATCAGAACAAACTTTGGGACAATCTATGACATTTTTTTTAACCCTCAGTTTAACTAATACTTGGCCAAAGCATTTTCTTTGAGTAAGATTGTTCTGACAATAACCCAGTTATTCATTTTTGATTAAAGAAGGCCATTTCCTCAAGAACATTTCTGTTATGGTGGTGGTAGAACAGTTAATCCAGTTCTTCTCCGGAGTACAGATTTCAGGTTGAGATTCAGTCAGGTCAAGGTACCAATTTTATGGCTATAATGTTTCAGCAATTTATGAATGATCAGGGTAGATTACAATTAATGTTTTCATCTACCACCCACCATCACAAAGGGCTTTAGAACAACAAATTCTCAAGAAAATGATCATGGCAAGCTGCCTTAATAATCTGTCATCCATGTTCCAGAGGGATACATGAGAGTCTCTGATGTGGCTTAGAAATACCTTTAAAACTTCAAAGATGGCCATGATATAATGGGCAAACAAGCAGGCCATGACTCAAACATGTCAGTCAGGGGCATTGTGATAGTGTTACTACTTTTATATTCAGTGTGAGCTGCTGAAAGCTCAGTTCAGTGGTCCATATCAAGTAGCCAAAAGGATTTGTGATGCCTCACTGGAGTAGCATGCTGGAAATCAAGAACCACTACCTGTAGTTGTCACAAAAATTGAAGATTTTCCAAAACCACATAAAATTCTCTAATTTACCTGTCACTTAGACTCACATTGACAAAAAAAAAGTTTCTCTACTTAACAAGATCTACTATTTATTACAAAAGAATAGATTCACGCTACAAGTAAATAATTATGAGGTGTTGACTTATAATTCTAATAGTTAAAACTGCAACCCTAGTATAAGACTTGTTCTAAACCTTTATACAGACACAGACAGGCACGAAAAAAGCATTGAAGTCATGGGTGGAGGAAAGACTACGAAGTCAGTACAAAGGTTCCTGTCCATAGGATTCATTGAGATGATCCTTTCGTCTTTTTCAGAACCTTCCTTCTTGAGGTACTTTCACTCACTTGCAGGATGCACAGAGTGACTGGTGCATACTTATAAACTTATTGCTTAAAAACCAGTTTATAGCAAATGATAAGGGAAATAAATTGGCGTTCTTCAGGCTTGAGCTTTTTTTCAACTGCAGAGGGTAGGACAACTTCTTCCCGTTTTGCAGATCTAAGGGCTTAATGGCTTCTGGCTCAACATTCAAATTCATAGCGGGAGCCCATTACCTATCTCTTGGAGGCAGATGCCTTTGTTACCAACAACTGGTCACCACTCCACAGATGAATCGGTTACTTGTTGCCAGCCGAATCTCCCTTCATACCAATGACCTGGCCCAAACTCATCTGTAATAATTTCCCCACTACTTCAACAATACTTGCAATGATTGTCAAGTAACTTACTTTTCAAAGAAGTGCGACAATCCTTCCCATGATGTTTGCTTTAAAGAACAGTTCTTTTCCCGTTTCAGTCCATAATCAATAATTTTAAAAAAGCGGCTCAGTGGTTAGCACTGCTACATCACTGCTCCAGGGACCTGGTTCAATTCCACCCTCGGGACAACTGTCTGTGTGGAGTTTGCACATTCTCCCCGTGTCTGCGTGGGTTTCCTCCGGGTGCTCCGGTTTCCTCCCACTGTCCAAAGATGTGCAGGTTAGTTGGATTGGCCATGCTAAATTGCCCCTAGTGTTCAGGGATGTGTGGATTAGGTGGGTTATAGGGGGACGGGTCCGGGTGGGATGCTCTGAGGGTCCATGTGGACTTGTTGGGCCGAAGGGTCTGTTTCCACACTGTAGGGATTCTCTGATTCTATGAAAAAAACAAATATGTTCTTTACACGTTGGTGGAGTAAATTCTTCAATTGGTGCCCTAAGCTGCAGTTTGCTTGCATATGTCCTGCCAGGTGAGGTATGTTTTCTGTCTTGATAATTGCAGGTGAGATATGATCTCCAACATTTGTAGATTCTTAAACTGGTGTAAATTAACTAGGAGATTAGGCCCTTTTCATTCATCTCATGATGGCCCCACTGACCAGTTTCATTGTCTTTGTGGGAAATATTAATTTTAGCTCAGACCATCTTTGGTCTAATCCACGTCAGTTTCATGAAGCTTGGCAAATCTCAGTGGGTAAGATGATACCTGTAGCCAATTTAAGTCAGTGTTTTGGTCTCTTATTAGACTCTTTCTGTTCATGAAGTTCCCAGATGTTAAAGTGACTAATGGGTTTCAAAGAACAGTAGTCAATTTTGTATCATCATGATAGTTACGACAGACATAAAACATATACGACACCATCATACACTTCCATTGCACTTTAAACTTCTATATATTTTCTGGCTTTAAACCACTTAAAATCCAGACCTGAGATTTGCCATCAAAATGTCTGCACTGAATGGCCAATTGAAATATGATGGAAGTTAAAAGTGTTTTTGAAGTCAAGCTTTTTGCTGACAAAGTCTGTTAATGTAAATGTCTTGTTGGCAATCACTTGCTTATTCCTGACTAAAACTCCAATGCAGCTTAAACTTTGATCATTGAATAATATTGTGACCAGTGGCTGCCTCCAAAAAGATTGTTGAGTCTAGTGCAGATTAGATTACATTAGTTACACTGTTAGAATGACACAAATGTACAAAAGAACTAGAGTTGTTGTAAACACGACCAGGATGAACAAAAAAAATCATTTTTCATTCCATTTTCAGGAATTGTTGCAGTATTTGTGTCACATTCATTTTTACATGTCCATATTTGAGCAGAAATACAAATTTTTATGCTACGCCTAATTTGTGAAATATGGCTCAGTGGTTAGCACTGCTGCCTCACAGCGCCAGGGACCTGGGTTCAATTCCAGCCTCAGGCGACTGTCTGTGTGGAGTTTGTATGTTCTCCCTGTGTCTGCGCGGGTTTCCTCCGGGTGCTCCAGTTTCCTCCCACAGTCCAAAGACGTGAAGATTCAATGGATTGACCATGCTAAATTGCCAATAGTGTCCAAAGATGTGTATGTTAGATGGATTAGCCTGGGAAATGCAGGGTTATAGGGATAGGGTAAAGGGGTGAGTCTGGGTGGGATGCTCTTTGGAGAGGCAGTGTGGATTTGTTGGGCTGAATGGCCTGTTTCCACACTGTAGGGATTCTGTGATAAGTAAAATCTTTGAAAGTTCTGCTGGTACAAAATCAATTTGTCTTAGAGTAATTCATTGCATCCATATTGTACTTAATTAAACTGTAGGGCCAGGATCATGTTTTGTTGCAAATTGTCATATATTAGAGACTGGAGAGAACATTAAAAACCCAAAATTGTGCTAACAACGGTGGCAGGAACTGCTATGGATGATTTTTATGCTCTTGTCAGAATGAGCTTTAGCTCTATTTCCACTTTGATATGTGTGGAAACCATTGAAAACTTTCGTACAGCAGACAGAGTAAACTATTAAATCTACATTATTCTCATCAAAGCTTGGGGAGAAATATTATTATAGCCCTCCAGAGAGCTATTGAGTGTCTGATAGTACTGAAGTGCATTTTTTAACTGCTCCCTTAGTCTTTGACCTGTGGACAAAGGACTGTGCTTTGGATTGATGTTTGTTTTAGCTTCATCTAACAGCTCTCCATGAGGTAAGTATACCATAGTTGCAACACCAAACCCTTTATGTGGGTTTGAAACTCACCCTAGGAGTTAACTTTATGGAATCCTCAGGAAAAAAGCAATTTTCCATCATTTGCAGATGTACTGTATAATGCATGAGAATGTTTCTTTGGTTATGTAACTCTGATATTTTCTGTGAAAATTAATTTAGCTCTGCAGAATATTCAGAACTTTTGTTGTCATTATGCTGGATTATGTTTCTTATGATTATACTATATACTGCACTTGACTTTTTGTTATTCAATCATCATTAGCCACAGATTTTATGCCCATCTAAATAATCCAGTGAAAGAAAAACAGGATTGCTGGAGAAACTCAGTGACCCTCTTCAGGGCTCAGTTTTGATTTGCCTTTGTTCTGAAAAAGGGTTATTGGACTCGAAATGTTAACTCCACTTTCTCTCTTCTGCTAAACTTGGGTTTGGGTTTCTCCAGTAATTTCTGTTTTTGTTTCAGATTTCCAGCATCAATGTTCAAATGCTTTTACTTGTAACTTATTTGTTGAACAAGGAGTCTTTTTTTTCCTATTTATTGCTATTTTCACCCTGTTATTGCATTTTTGTAGCTAAGTCACCAGCCAGTCTAATGCCACCTTCAACAGGAATAAGGGTAAACCATTCAGCTCCTTGAGTCTACTCAATCAGTCAATTTGGTCAAAGCTGCCCTGTACTTCAATTCCAGTTGCCTGACTCAGCCCTTTAACTTTTGATATCCTAACATCAAAAAAATCAAATCAATCCCAGTCTTGAAATTGTTGTGATCTTAGCTGATGGTACTCATGGACAAATCCGAACCCAGAATGAAATCTGGATTTATAGACCTGTTTTCACAATTCTACTTGGTGTGGTATTCAGTCACTGAAATATAGTCACACAATGCTGTAGAGTTTCTTTATCAGAGATCAGAAATTTAAAGACAAATTAGAAACAAACTATCTAGATATAGAAGACAGTTTCAAAAAATCTCAAAACACACAAACTATTTCTCAACATTATGAAATTACAGTGATTCAAGTCCAAAGAAATTATCTTACAAGAACAATTATTTAAGTTCTACTTAACTGATTTTCCCAAGTTTCTTTCCTCTGAACAGTGAAGTGTTCTTACATAAATATTCTCAAAGCTAGAGTTTAAGCTGTCTCAGCTTCTAATAACCTGCAGATTTCTAAGCATATTCTCCTGGTTTGGGAGCTGCATAAATTTAACAATTCTATTGAGATTCTGTCTATTTCCTGAACTGTCCTGAACTCCTTTAAGGAAAGAAAGTAAACTTGCTTCTGACCCTGATTAGATTTCTTCTGTACTCCCCTAAAAATTTTCAAACTCTGGGTTTTCTAAAGGCAATTGTCTTCAATGTTTACCCAACTGCCATAAACAACCCTAGTAATTAACAATTTCCCATTAACATACCATAGTATTTCATAGTTACTTGTTTTTGTGCAATGCTAGATATGACCTCTTGTTCACAAAGACTTTGACCTTGATTTTATTTTCAAGAAAACCTTCATAGAAATGAGCCACATTAATCTGCTTCTATGGTAAAACTCACCTTCTCAAAAGGATATTAAATATCTTTCATTACAAAATCACCAATCACCATCCTGTGAGAGAATTTCTTTTGAGAAAGCTTCATTCTGATTTCAATCTAAAATTGTCTAGCTCGAATTTTAAGCCAATTCTAGATTTCCCCGATCAGAGTGCATTGTTTATCTGTATTTACCTTACCAAATTGTTTTGAACAGATTTTTTATACTCAAGTGATGTTTATGCAATTTGTCATAAGATCCTGAAAATTAGAAGCAGAACTAGGCCATTCAGCCCCTTGAACCTACTCTGCTATTCACTAAGATCATGGCTGACCTGATTGTGGCCTGAGCTCTATTTTTCTGTGCATCTTTCTGACCACTTCACAATAACTCCTGACTTGCTTTTTGATCCAGATCTGTCCTCATAATATGACCTTCTACAAGATGGTGTCATTTATGCAAATAAAGAGGTATTAATGGACTAATGTGACAAGACTTCCCATTCCCAAAATTCTTCATCAGGAGAAGTTGCAACCTCCGCTCAAGTTCTTGCTTTTTAAGTGATATGTTTTCTTTAGAACCTCTGGGACCTTATGTTATGAATTCCAAAGAAAAATAGCATGAAGATAATGGAATGGTAATCAAGCAAGCTGATTCTGTAGTCCTGGTCCTGTTCAGTTGAAGTTGACATAGATCAGAATAACTAGACTATTGACCTGTGCATAAATTATAATAAACAGTCCCATTGCTATATTTTGAAAGCATTGTGATGGATAGACATACACCAGAAAAGCAAACCTTCTTTATTTGGTCTAAGGTGCATTGAGACAAAGGAATTGACTGGAAAGGTTTACTTAATGTTACATGGATTTGAATAATAACATTACATCTACCATTTACTAATAGTATCAAAGGACATATGTACCATGCCCTGGAATAGTTACTCCAAATTTGAATGACATGTCTTAAACAATGGGCACCCCAAAGTTCAGTATCTATTGTAAAACTTCACTAGGCTGTAGTCTTAGGTTTCAGCCCATGACCCCAGTTATAGCCTCCACCAAAAAACTGGGTGAGGATTGATGAATTAATTCCCCTTCTTTATTTACATGATCCATTAGTTGGTTGGTCACAACAGGGTTAATTTAAAATTATCCTCTTACTTTCTTGCAGAATAATTTATGCTTTAAAAGCAGCCAATTGAAATAGGCTTTCTTGAGTTAACAAAAAAGTAACTTTTTAGTTGCTA
>NC_063363.1:15572528-15625524 GCF_021869965.1 Rhincodon typus
CCCCCCAACTCCCATACCTTCCCATTCAATTGCAGAAAGTGTAACACTTGCCCTTTTAGCTCCTCTCTCCTCATTGTTCAAGGATCCAGACATTCCTTCCAGGTGAAGAGGAGCTTTATTTGTAATTTTTTCAATGTAGTTTATTGTGCTCACTGCTCACAGTGCAGTCTTCTTTACAGTGGTGAAACCAAACACCATCTGGATGATCGCTTTTAGAATGCCTCCTGTCTGAATATAAAAATGCCTGACCTTCCAGTTGCTTGCTATTCCAATACTCCATTTCACTGTTACGCTAACATTTCTGTGCTAGGCCTGCTGCAGTGTTTCAATAAAGCTCAATACGAGCTGGAAGAATAGAATCTTACTTTCCAGCCTCAGGACATACATTCAGTTTAAGAATTTGAAACCCTGACCTCAGTTCTCCATTTTGATCACACATCCTTCCTCACTCGCCTCCAATGTCATGGCTCCATGAGTTTGCTATCAGCAAAGCCAACTTATTTTTGATGATTCACTACTATCATTAGCACCCACATTTCACTTCTATATCTCTACTCAATGATCATTAATACTCCCTTTGTCTTTTTCTCTGGATGCTCTCACCAACTGTTGCACTTGCTCCTCCTCTCATCATTTTCCAGCTCTTTCAACCCAGAGGAAGAGTCATATCAGACTCAAAATGTTACCTCAGTTCCTCTCTCCACAGATGTGGCCAGACCTGCAGAGTTACTCTTGCACTTTCTACTTTTGTTTCAGACTTTCAACTTTCATCGTACTTTGCTTTTATTTATATGCAGAACAGAGTCACTTGAATAGTATTAGAGGTGAGGAACTTGAGTTATATAGAGACTGGAGCAGTGGAGTTGCTCTTTACAGACACCAAAACAAAGTTGCTGGAAAAACTCAGCAGGTCTGGCAGTATCTGTGAAGGAAAAAACAGAGTTAAAGTTTCGGGTCCGGTGACCCTTCCTCAAAACTTCCTCCGTTCTGAGGAAGGGTCACCGGACCCGAAACATTAACTCTGTTTTTTCCTTCACAGATACTGCCAGACCTTCTGGGCTTTTCCAGCAACTTTGTTTTTGTTCCTGATTTACTGCATCCTCAGTTCTTTCAGTTTTTATTTTATTCCTTACAGAGTAGTTTAAGGTTTGATAGATGGCTTAAAAAGCATGAATGGGCTTGATACAGAAAATAATACGACCATGACTACACACAATACTTCAGGAAGGATCTGGTTGACATCCTATGCAGCAACAATAAGAAATTTATACATTATACCATTCTACTGTTATAAAAACCAAAATTTCGGTCACTATTTTCGTCTTTTACTCCCATTCTAATTAATATGTATTGATCGACATTTCCTGCTTTGGTACAACTTTCATTGGAAATGCATTAAGCTAAGAATTCCACCTACCAGTAAGTAACCTTAGTCTGACACCAGTGAATTTCCCACAGTCAGGTTAATTGAAAGATTCCTGGCAGACAAACAATGTTATTCACACTCTCCATTGGGAGTTTCCCTCTGGCAATGCGTGAAAAATAACACTGTTTCAAATAGTGTTGATTGAAGAAACAAAATTAATTTATTTGAAATCAATTGCCTGATTTTACAAGATAAAGACAACCCTTACATTTTGTAGCTCCACTCCATCTACATGTCAACGCTGGATATCGATCACGTTACATTCCTGACTCCCAGCATTGTCAGTGCATTGAAAAAGAGAGGATGTGTGGATATTTTTCTCCTACTGTCCAAAGTGATCCTCAACTCACAAGGATTTAGTTCTATTTTTTCCCTTTCCCAGCCTGTTATGTATAAGACATCAGAGCAGTGAGCAAAAACAAAGTTGCTGGAAAAGCGCAGCAGGTCTGGCAGTATCTGTGAAGGAAAAAACAGAGTTAAAGTTTCGGGTCTGGTGCCCCTTCCTGGGGTAGGGAGTAAATGATAGGACAGAGCCTAAAGATAGAGAAGAGCATTTGGATAGACAGAGTTAATAACGCTCAGGCTCTATCCAATTGTTTACTCCCTACCCCATGCCCCTCCCTTTTTTCTGCATATAAACTGACGTTTCCCAGTTCTGAGGAAGGGTCACTGGACCCGAAATTTAACTCTGTTTTTTCCTTCACAGATGCTGCCAGACCTGCTGAGCTTTTCCAGCAGTTTATGTTTTTGTTCCTGATTTGCAGCATCTGCAGTTCTTTCGGTTTTTATCAGAACAGTGAGGTTTCTTCTTTGAGGTTCCTTTTAGCACAAGCTGGGCAAGTCTTTCAGCCTTGTTTAGCTCCTCACAAATTTGGTGCCACCACATTCCTTTGCAGTACACTACTTTCAGTCTCTAGGTCCTCCTTCTCTCCACAGATGCTGGCAGAATACATTGTCTGTCAGTTTCAGGGATGTCTTAGAAACACTTTGTCTCTTAATGTTCAACTGTGCAAACCACATCGGCCTTGCATTCAGGTAAAAAGGCTGTGTAACTGTTCTTTAGATCGCTGATGTCATTCTACCTTGGAATCAAATGAATACTTTAAAGCATGATTTTTCAAGACCTTTCTGGGACTTTACAGACGACCAGTTTAATCACTGTAAACCTAGGTTTTGCTGCCATTGTCTCCAAATGATAGTAAGTTGCATCTTTTTCCAAAAAAAAATCTGGGGCTTATTTTAATCTTTGATATTCTCCTCACTCAAGCCAGATGCCAGGCAGACTGCTGAACATGATACCCTGGCATTCAATTTTTCCTGAATTAAAGATACATTCCCAAAATATAATAACCCTGAGATAAATATAGTAAATCTGAATGGACGAGATTACACTTAATTGCCACAGATCTGTAGATTTTCTTGTGCAGTTGGGCAAAGATTTAAAATAATTTTCTCTTTCTCTTTCTTTATTTCAGGCATTAAAAACACAAATCTCCTGTGGGCAGTGAGTCTCCTTCTGGTAATAAATCTCGTACCCTTGATGCGCACCCCAAAAAGCTTTGATAATTGATGAAACAAAATAAATGCATGTTCATGAAATCCACAATTTAAAAGTGGCAGCTATAGATTTATACTCTACTGATCAGATAATACAATCATTTTATTGACTCATCTCTGCAATCATTTGTCATCATTAGTGTTGAGGATATGATGACTCTCATACCTGTCTTATCTTCTTTTCTAGCCTTGATAGCAACATTCTTTCAAAAGGGATATCTGCAATTTTGTCTTGCAGCATGCGACAACTTTCTATTATCTCAGTTGGATTTCATCTTCCCGCTTCCAAATGTTGTCTAAGCATCTTATGTACTTCCATGGCTGTTCCATCAATCTTAATTCAGTAAATCTGTAATTTGGGACAATTTGTAAATTGGTTAACGTGCAGTGTTCCTGAGCCCCAGCTGTTTGTGTAGATTCAATTTTACTAGGCTTTTAAGAATAATCAGAACATAGCATTTGTGAAATGTTGTTCATGATCATTTGGGTTCATCAATCACTCTGAAATTGGAATTGAGATGCTATCAGTGCATTGAGTATAGGAGTTGGGAGGTCATGTGGCTGTACAGGACATTGGTTAGGCCACTTTTGGAATATTGTGTTCAATTCTGCCGTCTCCTTCTATAGCAAAGATGTTGTGAAACTCGAAAGTGTTCAGAAAAGGTTTACAAGGATGCTGCCAGGGTTGGAGGGTTTGAGCTATAGGGAGAGGCTGAATAGGCTGGGGCTATTTTCCCTGGAGCACTGGGGGATGAGGGGTGAACTTGCAGAAGTTTATCAAATCACGAGAGGCATAAATAGAGAGGAAGAGACTCCCCCAATGTGGGAGAGTCCAAAACTAGAGGGGATAGGTTTAAGGTTAGAGGGAAAAGATTTGAAAGGGACCTAAGGGGCAACTTTTTCACGCTGAGAGTGGTGGTGTATGGAATGAGCTACCAGAGGAAGTGGTGGAGGCTGGTACAATTACAACATTTAAAAGGTATCTGGATGGGTAAATGGAAAGGAAGGGTTTAGCAGGATATGGGCCAAATGCTGGCAAATGGGACAAAATTAATTCAGGATATCTGGTTGACATGGACGAGTTGGACTGAAAGGACTGTTTCCATGCTGTACAGCTTGAGGACTCAATGAATCTAAACTACCATAAATACACATTGATTGCAGATTTGGTTGTTCCAACCTCAATAGTCCTGTGAGACATGGTGGACAATGGGGAACCTGTGGATGTGGTGTATCTGGATTTCCAGAAGGCATTTGACAAGGTGCCACACCAAAGGCTGCTACATAAGATAAAGTTGCACGGTATTACAGGTAATGTATTGGCATGGATAGAGGATTGGTTGACCAGTAGAAAGCAAACAGTAGGGGTAAATGGGTATTTTTCTGGTTGGCGGTCAGTGGCTAGTCGTTTGCCTCAGGGATCATTGTTGGGACCGCAATTGTTTACAATTTACATAGATGATTTGGAGTTGGGGACTAAGTGTGACGCGTCAAAATTTGCAGATGACACTAAGGTGAGTGGTAGAGCAAAGTGTGCAGAAGACACTGAAAGTCTGCAGAGGGATATAGATAGTCTAAGTGAGTGGGTAAAGGTCTGGCAGATGGAGTACAATGTTGATAAGTGTGAGGTCATCCATTTTGGTAGGAATAACAGCAAAATGGACTATGTTTTAAATAGTAAAAAATTGCAGCACGCTGCTGTGCAGAGGGACTTGGGTGTCCTTGTGCATGAATCGCTGAAGGTGGGATTGCAGGTACAGCAGGTAATTAAAAAGGCAAATGGAATTTTGTCTGTCATTGCTCAAGGGATGGAGTTTAAAAACAGGGAGGCTATGCTGCAGCTGCATAGGGTCCTGGTGAGGCCAAACCTGGACTACTGTGTGCAGTTTTGGTCTCCTTACTTGAGAAGAGATATACTAGCACTGGAGGGGGTGCAGAGGAGATTCACTCGGTTGATTCCAGAGTTGAGAGGGTTGGGTTATGAGGAGAGACTGAGTAGACTGGGATTATACTCATTGGAATTCAGAAGAATGAGGGGAGATCTTATAGAAACATATAAGATTATGAAGGGAATAGATAAGGTGGAGGCAGGGAGGTTGTTTCCGCTAGCAGGTGAAACTGGGACTAGAGGGCATAGCCTCAAAATAAAGGGAAGCAGATGTAGGACAGAGGTCAGGAGGAACTTCTTCACCCAAAGGGTTGTGAATCTGTGGAATTCTCTGCCCAGTGAAGCAGTTGAAGCTACCTCGCTGAATGTGTTTAAGGGAAGGCTAGATAAATTTTTGAACAGTAAAGGAATTAAGGGTTATGGTGAGTGGGCGGGTAAGTGGAGCTGAGTCTCAAAAAGATCAGCCATGATCTTATTAAATGGCAGGGCAGGCTTGAGGGGCCGGATGGCCTACTCCTGCTCCTAGTTCTTATGTTCTCATATTCTTGTGAGATTGCTGCTACGCAAACTGGATTCACATGAAATGAAAACTTAAAACACTGAAATAATCATTGTGTGACTGATGTTGAAAGCTTTTCACTCTCTGAAAGAGCATCATGAGAATTGATTGAGAATAAATGTGATTTTACATATTTTAAGATTCACAATGAAAACACGATAGGCTGCCTGGCCACAGTGTGCTGCCTGGGAGAATGGGACTGAGGAATCAGCTTTAATACTTAAATATGCATGAATACAAAATTCCATTTTTTTGAGCATCTACAGGGCTTTGACCTTTTTGTATTTGGAAAGGGAAATGTAATATTGTCCAATTCTTTCTTGTATGTGACGACCTTCATTGAGATGCAGCTCCACAAGAGACAATCAGATTGGAGCAATTCTATAATTGAGATAGCCAAGATATGACAGACATGCAAATTAACATAATCCCTCACTATCTAACACAAATGCTCAGGTGATTGTCGGATGCATTGGAATTTGCAAATAAGAGCCGACACTTTTAAATCTACCTTCAGAGGAAGAGAAAGTCTGACCAGTTGTAAGGTTTTCTCACAGAATAAAGGCATTGGCCATTAAAACGAATGTGCACATTGTGAGACAGCCAAACCTCTGCAAGTCTTGTAACACAATGCTTTTCTGGCAAAGTATTAACAAGCATTGTGGTGGTTCAGGAAGTCAGTAATTACTAAGAAGGTTTTTGTTCCATAACAAGTAATGTCTAATGTTATTTTATGGCTTATGTGCATCCTTATCTGCATCTAAGGTTCTTCATAGAACAACATGCCTTCAGTCATGATAATTTTTCACATTTGTTCCAACTCAACCTACAGAACCTTTCATCCACTTCCTCCAGAAAAACATTCATATACAAGTTATTCAAACACAAGATTTTCTTGCATTAAGGCTTTAATGAACCAAGTGAGTGCTCACAAATATTCATGATAGTTGTCATGGTCAGCATTACTAAGACTAATTTTTTTCAATTCCAGGCATCTTTTCCAGCAATTGCCACATTTATTATGGGTGTCACAGTATGTTAAACAGAAGCAGTATTATCTGATTAGATCTGAAATTCCAGGCTTATTAATTAATTGATTAATCTTAAATTCCAGCATCTGCTATGTTGGGATTTCAGTCCCAGGGCATTTGTCTTGACCTCTGGATTACTAAACTCAGTGACATGACCATGCTCCTCTGAAAACATTGTAGACTCTGACTCTGGTTAAACAGTTTATTTGCAAATGGAACATTTCTCCTTTGCTTTGCAAAGTGTTCTTTCCAAAAAATCCAAGATAAAAATCTATTTTCAGTAAATTAATATTTCAGATAACAAACCTTCATGATGATATTTTGTTGCATGAATTAATCTCTGAAAGTCACAATTATTGGAAAAATTCAGGAATCACGCATTCTCCAGTGGGATTCTTCTTGAAGGGACTACATGATTAAGAACTGCGGCTTTGTAGTTATGGACTTACACCCAAATTACTCTCTCCAAAGAAGATTTCTCAATTGCAAATGTTGGACAACTGAACTTACCCTTTTTTATAAGTCCTCTGCTGCTCTTTTACCAAAGATAGACCTTTTTACAGTGATGGTTTTATTTAAGATCACTGGACTTCAATACTACATGACCACAGACAGAGAAAGGCACATTTTCCTTGCTCTGTGAATGTGGCTGGTCCAACCAGACACACTGGATTGTTGTCAGCATTCATTTCATTTCTTTCCTTAACTGTCTCTCTTGTTCTCAGAAGTGTGAGCTGAATGTGAACAAAGGCAATATTTTACACTAAAGTATGTCATCAAGTTGCCCAGTTGATGAGAATTAGAACATAAAAATTTGACAACATATACTGACAAAATGTCAGTTATCAGAATTGGCTCCGTTATTGTACTCTTGCCTCTCACTCAGAAGGTTGCAGTTCAAGGGACTTGAGCATAAAATCCAATCTGCTACTCACTGTGCAGCTATGCAATGAATGTGCACCATGGGAATTATTGTCTCTTGGATTAAAAGTTGAACAAAGATTCTGTCTGCTCTCTCAGTTGGATGTGCAAGATCTCATGGTGCGATCCAAAGGACAGCAGAGGAATTATTTCTGAAATTCTGCCCTATATTGATCCCTTAACTAACATGACTGAAAAAAAACACAGATAATCTGATCACTGTCTTATTGCCAATTATGTGTTATTCCTGTTTGCATATTGGCTGCTTTTTCCGAGATTCCTCTTACATCAGTGATACATTTCAAAAAGAATTTCATTGTCCATAAAGTGCACGGAGGCATCCTGAAGCTGTGAAAGGCATTATATAATTACAAGTTATTTCTTTCCTGCATTAACAAAACATCAGAGGCATTAAATACTCTATAGTCCTGCAGATAACAGTGATATCTGAGGGTAGGTATGCTGCCTGGGAAAGTTTATGCACAGGTACTTAATCAGTTTCTATTACATTCCTCTATGCACTAGTGTTATGATGGTGTTTATTCATTTGTTTTATGACTTACAGTGATTTGAATTTCTACCATGAATTCATTTGTACAAACTGCAAAAACATCTCAGCAGATTTAAGGGCAACATTATTTGAACATTAACAGAAATTACTGGAAAAGCAGAAGGAAGGGTCACTGGACCTGAAACATTAACTCTGATTTCTCTCCACTGATGTTGCCAGACCTGCTGGGTTTTCCAGCAATTTCTGCTTTTGTTTCTAAATTCCAGCTTTTGCTGTTCTTTTGGCTTTTATTGTTTGAACATTCACGTCATACCTGCAGTTTCTAACCCATTGAGCTGAACATAATTCCAGTGAACCTCTATCATATTGGCCAGTCTGCTGCTGACCCCAAAGGATTGCCTCCAACTCTACAAAGCTATCTTTGACCTTGTCATTGCTTCCAGTTGCAAATGTACTGGAAAGTGACTTCAAGGTCACTTCCAATCCCAGCAAATGACTCTCAAGAACAAAAACCGAAGTTGCTGGAAAAGCTCAGCAGGTCTGGCAGCATCTGTGAAGAAAATATCAGAGTTAACGTTTCAGGTCCGGTGACCCTTCCTCATGACTCTCAGGATTCAGTGATCTTTCTTAGCTGCTCCCAGTGCTTCCAGCTCAACTTACACGAAAGGAACAAAAAGAAAAATACAACTACCTTTTTTCAATAAGCAGCTTCATGATGTAATGCTGAATTTACAAAACAGTCATGATAAATTTGATTGAAACACAATACTTGTGGTCTTGATCAACTCTCAATTATGACTGACTGCATTTTTCACATTGAAGATTTCTGACCTGATATACCTGGCATCATCTAATTAGAATGCATCAGTTTTACATTTGAATCATGTTAGTGTTTTAAAGCTGACATACTGCAGAAAATATGCAGCTAACAATCTACCTTCTGAGAACCCCAGGCAATAAGTTAAAAATTCTGAGTGTAAATAATAGGAATTTCCTGGTGCTGGTGGAAAGTTGCAAAGCCTGGTTTTACACCATTGCTAAATTAGTAATGCATAGTAGTTTGAAAAAAAAAATTAAAATATGCCAAAAAGAAGCAGATGCTAGAAATCTGAAACCAGAAAGGAAATGCTGGAATGTGAGTACCTGTCAAGAGATAAACATTCAAACTATGTCCAAACATTCAGCTATGAACTCTATCCAAAATATTGGGCTGTAATGAAGGCACTCCACTTTAAATGTTAACTTATCTCTACTTATGCTGGACAAAATGAACATTTCCATTATTTTCTACCTTTGTTTCTTAAGGAGCATTAATGAAGGGAGGACAAGGCCTGTAGACTTTGCTGTCTATGCAAGCAATCTTCTCCATGTCCAGTCATTGTATTGCAGCAAAGAAGCCAGTGGAATCAAGAGAGAATTATATTTTACAAATAAAATATTTTATTTGTCATGAACAACATGCAACTGAGTGCCAGTTTGTCATACCAGTCTAAAAGTTGTGTCACTTTTATTATTAATGCAGAGGCACTTTGCAAATCTATACATTACAGATTTAGCAATGGTGCAAAACCTGGCTTTGCAAATTTCTACCAGCACCAGGAAGATTTATTACTTACGCTTAGAATTTTCAATTTATATGGTTCTGAGGAAGGGTCACCGGACCTGAAACATTAACTCTGATTTCTCTTCACAGATGCTGCCAGACCTGCTGAGCTTTTCCAGCAACTTCGGTTTTTGTTGCAAATCTAGAGATCATTTATCTTGAAGGTGTTAAATTTTGTAATCCTTCAAAAAGTGATCTGAATATTCTTTATAACTCAAACCCAATAAAAAAAATAAAAAATGGATTTCAGTCATAAATGAATAAAGAAAAATGATCAAGAATCGATATATTCTATCAATTTAAAAGGCCATTTTATATAAGATAACTGGCAATAATTTAAAACCAGACATCTGAATATGGAAATTACCTGAGAGCAGACACGTCTGTATGATTGCCAGACACTTTCTTGAAAATAAAGATAATGACTCTTAAATTGGATACCCCTGAAAATGGGAGTGAAATCACAATGCCCAATATGGTTCCTACATGCAGCCAGTGCCAATATTGATGGTCATTGACTTCATGCATTAGTAGTTCCTGGTGCCTTTTAAAGTTAGCCTGCACCTGATAAAAGGGGCAAGGGACATTGAGGCAGGAGCAGATGTTTGGAGTCATCCGGAAGTGGATCTGACAATGGGAGACTTTGGCTAATGGCCCGATGTGGACACAACAAGAGCTGCCTCCCAGGTTTTCTGCCACTACATTGAACGTCCTGGTGGAGGAGGTTGAAAGGAGGAGAGATGTCTGGAATCAGAAGGAGCCCTGAAGTCTTCAAGGCATGCAGTTAAAAAAAAATGGGAACAGGTAGCCATGAATAGTGCAGGGAAATGTCCTTTCCATGTATATTCAGCTGTGTAGTGTTAAAATTGGACATCAGCTAGATTGTGGAATATGGCACTCCAAAATGTCAGCACCAACATCAATTTTCTTTTTGTGCAAATTAGCAACAAGGCCTGCCTGTTCTGCACATTTTGAGTAGATATTAAATGCCGAAAGAACTGCGGATGCTGGAAATCAGAAACAAATCCAGAAATTGTTGGAAAGGCTCAGCAGGTCTGGCAGTATCTGTGGAGAGAAATCAGAGTTAGTGTTTTGGTTTCAGTGACGCTTCCTCAGAACTGAGTAGATATTAGATGAATACACTAATGCTTTTACCAATATGGTTAGCCATATTCATGGTATCCTTAACTCCTTATGTTAGTTGATACAATTTGACAAATGTTGAGTGCTTTTCAAAGTTATTTCAACTTGTAAATGTCTAGAGGGAATGGTGCAGCAAATACTGAAGAATGCTATGTATATTGGGTGCCAAAGAGCTTGGAAAATGGGTACAACTGAGCCAAATTTTGCCCTGCGTTCATATAGGGGGGAGGAATTCTGAACCTGTCTCAAGCAACCTTGGTTAACCTTCACCTTTTCACCTCTGGCAAGTAAAATTAATTCTGCTTAAAAGTAAACTAGTTATTTTGCAGTATTATATAGTAATTTTAGGTCAGTTTTATAAATATCAATAAAATCAGAGCAAATGCAATGATTGTTGCCAATATGTCATTATGCATGCCCAAAGACAGCTCATAGTCATCTTTCAATCCTGTGCCATTCTTTTTATTTGCCAAAAACATCCTTCAGTTTTCAATCAACGTCAACATTTTAACGTCAACGGTCTCTTTCTTCCTCTCCCTCTTTTTCTTTGAAATCTTCCCTCCATAGCTTCTCTTACAATTCTGTTGCCTTGTTAAACGTGTCCTAATCATTTTATCTGCCTTTTGCTACATAAGTTTTCAAAATTTTTTTTTTGTTCCGTCTCGACTAGATTTTCTATTTCTGTTCAGCCTATCCTCCATTCACCTGTAAACCCACATTTCAAAGTTACATAGCAAGGTCTTCTCCTTCTGTAAAGTCTCTGCCTCACATCCACACAAAATAACATAGTTGTTTATTTGGCTCTTATATTGAGCTAACTGGTTAGTAATTATCTTACAGACGGTGCTCCAGTTGTGAATGGGTTCTCTTCTGGAACCTGTTCACAAGTTGATTTGCATGCAAGTTAGAACACAATGTAGGACAATGTAAAGTGGCTGTAAGTACAGGAGGTGTTTGAGTGTTTATAATTACATTTTTGTATGGGATCGTGTTCATAAGTACGAACGTTCGTAAGCCAGATTCATAAATTGGGGACCTCGGTATTATCAAATCTGGCCTTTCCTATTGTTATCTTCTTATTTCTTTGTTGCATCTTCCATTTGTCGATATAATGTTTCCTTAATATATGAATTCTTGCATCTATTCCAGTTCTCTTTTTGATGATCATAAATACGCAGCTTTATAAGATTTGGTTAGGCCACATTTAAAGTATTGCGTTCAATTCTGCTTGACACATTACAGGAAGGATGTGGAGGGTTTGGAGAGGGTGCAGAAAAGGTTTACCATGATGCTGCCTAGATTAGAGGGTATGAGCCAAAAGGAGAGGCTAGAAACACTTGGGTTATTTTCTTTTGAGCGGCACAGGTTGAGGGAGACTTGATAGAAGTCTATAGAATTACAAGATGGATACATCGGGTTGATGGTCAAAGTCTTTTTCCCAGAGTCAAAATGTCTCCTACTAGGGGGCATGCATTTAAGGTTAGAGGGGGAAAATTCAAAGGAGACATGAGGGGCAAGTTTTTTACCCAGAGAGTGATAGGAGTCTGGAACGGGCAGTCAGGTTTGGTGTTGGAGGCGGTTACAATAGGGGCATTGAAGGCACTTTTAGATAAGCTCATGAACATGCAAGGAATGGAGGGATATGGATCAATGGCAGGCAGAAGGGATTAGTTCCATTTGCTGTCATGCTTGTCCCAACGTTGTGGCCGAATGGTCTGTTCCTGTGCTGTACAGTTCTATGTTCTAATATCAAATGGTTTAATTTATTCAAATTCAATTTCAGCTTTTGAAGTGACAGGCAGTTGTTAAACTCCATCAGGTTATTTGATTCTGAGATCAATCTATATCTTAGTATATTGCCCAGCAAACAAAAACTGATAAAAATAGTGAATGACCTTTAAGATGAGCCATGCTGTTCGAGATTGGATTCATCTTTAAGATAGATCTAAGAAGTAAGAAAGTCAAACTGTGACTTCGATCCAGAAACTCTCTTACAATCATTTTATCCTTATTAATTACATATTCCACTTTAACAACAATTCTGGTTTGTAATTCATTCCAAAGTGTCTTTAAAATGTTCTGTCTTAACAATTTTGCATTTCAAGAAAATTGATTTGTTCGCTGATTTGAACATTAATGAAACTATTCAAATTCAATTTGAGTAGCTGAACACCATAATGAAAGTAATTGCAAAATAACGAGAGGAAAAATGCATTTAGAGGCTTATATCTTGTTTTTCTTATCTTATTAGCTTTGGATTTAGATCTTAAGAGCTGAAGAAAATGATCTTTGCTAATTGTTTAAAGGCATGTTTTCTATTAGTTTAAATATACATTGGCATATTCCATGGTACGATAGATGGTGCTAAGCATATTTTGTCACCCCAATAATAAAACTGTAACATTTTATTTTATGGGAATAATTTGGTTTTTAAAGTTTCCCTATTATTGGAGAACGGCAGAACTACAGATTAAATGATTGACAAAACATATGGAAAAATATTCTCAAGTTACTACATGATTATCCGTGCTTTGTTTTTTCAAATTTTTTATTCATCCAGGGGATGTGGGCTTCGCTGACTGGGACAGCATTTATTGCACATCCGTAATTGACTTGGAAAAAGTGATGTTGTACTACTTTCTTGAACTGCGGTGGTCCATTTGATGTACGTACATCCATAATGCTGGCAAGAAGGGAATTCCAAGATTTTGACCCAGCGACAGAGGAGGAATATCAATATATTTCCAATCAAGATGTTGAGTATCTTGGAGAGGATCTTATACATGGTGACATCTGCTGCCTTTGTCACTCAAGATGGTAGTGGTCATGAGTTTGCAAGATGGTGACTAAGCAGTATTGGTGAATTTCTGCAGTGCATCTTGTAGATGGCACACACTGCCGCTACAGAGCATCATGGTGAAGGAAATAGATATTTGTAAATATATGGTGCCCGCCAGGTGGGCTGCTTTGTCCTGCATGGTGTCACGCTTTTTCTGTGTCACTGGATCTGCACTCATCCAGGCAAGCGGAGTGCATTCCATCATGTTCCTGCTTTGTACCTTGTAGATGGTGGATAGGCTTTGGAAAGTCAGGAGGTAAGTTACTCACTGCAAGATTCCTAGCCTCTTGCCTGTGCTTCCAGACAAAGTATTTATACGGCTTGCCTAATGAGTTTATTAATGGTAACTTCCAGGTGTTACCATTGAATGTCAAGGGGCAAAGGTTAGATTTCCTTGTCATTGGCCATTGCCTGGTCATTCCTTATCATTTGTGTGGTGCAAAAGTTATTTGTCACTTGTCAACGCAAGCCTGGAGATTGTCCAAGTCTGTTACAATTGAATGTGAAATGCTTCAGTATCTGACGAGTCGTGAATGATGCATTGTGCAATCATCAGTAGATATTCCTATGTTTGACTGGCTGGAGAGAAGATGTTGATGAAGCAGCAGAAGATAGTTGGTCCTAGGACACGCCTCTGAGGAGCTCCTATAGTGATGCCTTGAGCTGAGATGGCTGACCTCCAACAAACACAACCATCTGCCTTGTGCCAATCAGAGGAGAGATATCCTCTTGATTCCCATTGACTCTAGTGTTTCACAAGCTCTTTGTGGTCACACTCAATCAAATGAAGAATTGTTATCAAAGGCAGTCACTATAACTTCCACTGGCAAAAATGAGGCAGACGTTTTATTATTTTTTGTCCTGCTGATAAAATTTCTTATTACTGGATCTGTAAACACTTTGTTGGATGCAGCATTTACCAAAACTCCCCCTTCAATTAAACATGATTGGTGGAATTCTGAATCAGTATTCATTGCAATCCCAGATAATTGAAACAATGAACTATACTTGGCAGCACATTTTGTGGTACGAAGGTCAGCCTGGTGGAATTTTGACAAGAGAATGAAGAGACCCCATATTTTAAGTTTTAATTCTTTACGAGAGTATGATGCGGAGGTACAGGGGTTGGATTGGGGTGGACAAAGTCAGAAGTTACACAATGCCAGGTTACAGTCTAACAGGTTTATTTGAAATCACCCAAGCTTTCGGAACGCAGTTCCTTCGTCAGGTGAGTGAGAGATGATCTTGTGTTCATGTCATGCTCTAGGCAACCCCGCCACACGTCTTTATCTGTAAAATCTTCCTTACTTTCCTGTTTTGACAGTATCACCCTGATAAATTGTTACAATTTTTCTACCTTAATTAGTTGGTAGTGTTTTGAATTACTTATTACTCTCGCTCACACACACACACAGTCTCACACACACATACACTTACACGTACACATTCTTTCACACACATGCACGTGTATACACACACTCTCTCTCATACAAACACGCTTACACACATACTCTCTGACACTCACAAACACTCTCTCTCTCTCTGTCTCACATACACACACACACACACACACACACACACAGATCAAATCATTTCATCCAAGATGTTTGTTTATTTGCAGATAAATTCTATTTTGTTCAATAAAACACACAATTTGTACAGTCAGTCAGTGTGGCATCTTATAAATTCCAGCTTTCTAATTCCAAGTTAAAACTCTTAGTCAGATAATGAATAAAGCCTCACAGCTACAATGCAGTGTCTCACCTTTTGCATATTCCTATCACTCCGCCTGATAGTCAAAACAACACAGCACTGACCTTGACTTCATTAACACTTTACTCACTGTCGATATGCTCTTGGCCACCTGCAGAGACTTATTATCTGACACTCCACTCACATCAGTTGTATGATCTTTTGATTTCGCTGCCCTTCATCATCTGCCTATAAATTTTGTGTCTGTGTGCTCTTCCCTCTCACTGTACCTGACAAAGGGGCTGCGCTCCGAAAGCTTGTGTGATTTAAAACAAATCTGTTTGATGATAACCCAGTTTCACGTGACTTCTGAATTTTTTTATTCATTTGTGGAATGTGGGTGTTACTGATTGGGCCAGCATTTCTTGCCCATCTCTAGTTGTTCTTGAGAAGGTGGTGGTGAGCTGTCTTCTTGAACTGCTGCATTCCTCCTGCTGTGGGTTTACCCCCAATGCCCTTAGGGAGGGAATTCCAGGATTTTGACCCAGCTACGGTGAAGGCACGGCGATATACTTCCAGGTCAGGATGGTGAGTGACTTGGAGGGGAACTTGGAGATGGTGGTGTTCCCATATGTCTGCTGCCCTTGTCCTTCTAGATGGAAGTGGTTGTGGGTTTGGAAGGTGCTGTCTAAGGATCTTTTGTGAATTTCTGCAGTGTATCTTGTAGATAGTAGACACTGCTGCTACTGAGCGTCGGTGGTGGAAGGAGTGAATGCTTGTGGATGTAGTGCCAATCAAGCGGGCTGCTTTGCCCTGGATGGTGGCAAACTTCTTGAGTGTTGTTGGGGCTGCACTCATCCAGGCAAGTGGGGAGTATCCCATCACACTCCTGACTTGTGCCTTGTAGATGGCGGACAGGCTTTGAGGAGTCAGGAGGTGAGTTACTCGCCACAGTATTCTGAGCTTCTGGCCTGCTCTTGTAGCCACTGTGTTAATCTGGTGAGTCCAGTTGAGTTTCTGGTCAATAGTAACCCCCAGGATGTTGATAGAGTGGGATTTGATGATGGTAACACCATTGAATGTCAAGGCACGGTGGTTAGATTGTCTCTTATTGGTGATGGTCATAGCCTGGCATTTGTGTGGTGCAAATGTCACTTGTTATTTGTCAGCCCAAGCCTGGATATTGTCCAGATCTTGATGCATTTGGACACGGACTGCTTCAGTATCTGAGGAGTCATGAATGGTGCTGAAAATTGTGCAATCATCGGCGAACATCCCCACTTCTGACCTTATGATGGAGGGAAGGCCATTGATGAAGCAGCTGACGATGTTTGGGCCTAGGACACTACCCTGAGGAACTCCTGCAGAGATGTCCTGGAGCTGAGATGATTGACCTCCCACAACCACCACCATTTTCCTATGTGTCAAGTATGATTCCAACCATGGCAGCATTTGCCTCCTGATAACCAAAGATTCTAGCTTTGCTAGGGTTCCTTGATTCCACACTCGGTCGAATGCAGCCTTGATGTCAAGGGCTGTCACTCTCACCTCACCTCTGGAATTCAACTCTTTTGTCCATGTTTGAACCAAGGCTGTAATGAGATCAGGAGCTGAGTGGCCCTGGTGGAACCCAAACTGGGCATCACTGAGCAGGTTATTGCTGAGCAGTTGCTGCTTGATAGCACTGTTGATGACACCTTCCATCACTTTACTGATGATTGAGAGTAGACTGATGGAGCGGTAATTGGCTGGGTTGGATTTGTCCTGCTTTTTGTGTACAGGAAATACTTGGGCAATTTCCCACATTGTCGGGTAGATACCTGTGTTGTAACTGTACTGGAACAGCTTGGCTAGTGGGTGGTGGCAAGTTGTGGAGCACAAGTCTTCAGTATTATTGCAGGAATGTTGTCCGGGCCCGTAGCCTTTGCAATATCCAGTGTCTCCAATCGTTTCTTCATATTGCATGGAGTGAATCAAATTGCCTGGAGACTGGTACCTGTAATGCTGGGGACCACTGGAGGATGCCAAGGTGGATCATCCACTCGGCACTTCTGGCTGAAGGTTGCTGCAAAAGCTTCAGCCTTACCTTTTGCACTGGTGTGCTGGGCTCTTCCATCATTGAGGATGGGGATATATGTGGACCCTCCACATTCAGTGAGTTGTCTCATTGTTCACCACCATTCATGACTGGATGTTGTAGGACAGCAGACCTTAGATCTGATCCGTTGGTTGTGGGATCGCTTAGCTCTGTCTATCACTTGTTGCTTTCGCTGTTTGGCATGCAAGTAGTCCTGTTTGGGTGGCTTCACCAGGTTGATACCTCATTTTCAGGTATAAGAGGTAACAAGGTGTAGAGCTGGATGAACACAGCAGGGCAGGCAGCATCAGAGGAGCAGGAAAGCTGACGTTTTCTGAAGAAGGGTCCAGACCCGAAACATCAGCTTTCTTGCTCCTCTGATGTTGCTTGGCCTGTTGCGTTCATCCAGCTCTACACCTTGTTATCTCAGATTTTCCAGCATTGGCAGTTCCTACTATCTCATCTTCTGGTATGCCTGGTGCTGCTCCTGGCATGCGCACCTGCACTATCCATTGAACCAGGGTTGATCCCCTGGCTTGATGGTCATGGTTGAGTTGGGGTTCTGCCAGGCCATGAGATTACAGATTGTGCTGGAGTACAATTCTGCTGCGGTTGGTGCACCACAGCACCTCATGGATGCCCAGTCTTGAGTTGCTAGATCTGTGCGAAGTCTGTCCCATTTAGCACGTTGGTAGTGCCACACAACATGATGAAGGTTGTTCTCAATGTGAAGGCGGGACTTCGTCTCCACAAGGATTGTGCAATGGTCACTCTTATCGATACTGTCACGGACAGATGCAACTGCAGCTAGCAGATTGGTAAGGATGAGGTCAATTATATTTTTCCTTCTTTTTGGTTCCCTCACCACCTGCCGCAGACCCAGTCTAACAGCTATGTCCTTTAGGACCCGACCAGCTCGATCTAACACCCTCCTGATTGTATACCACTGTTCCGCCTCCTCTGCTGGTTCTCTCCTGCCCATGGGACAGGACATATCCAGGGATGATGATGGTGGTGTCTGGGACATTGTCTGTAAGGTATGATTCTGGGAGTATGACTATGTCAGGCTGTTGTTTAACTAGTCTGTGAGACAGCTCTCCCAGTTTGGGCACTAACCCTCAGATGTTAGTTAGGAGGATTTTGCATGGTCAACAGGGCTGTTTCTGCCGTTGTCTTTTCTGGTGCCTAGGTCGATGCCAGGTGATCCGTCCAGTTTTATTTCTTTGAGACTTTGTAGCGATTTGTACAACTGAGTGGCTTGCTAGGGCAGTTGAGAGTCAACCACATTGCTGTGGGTCTGGAGTCACATGTAGGCCAGACCAGGTGAGCGTGGCAGATTTCCTCCCCTAAAAGGCATTAGTGAACCAGATGGGGTTTTCCGACAATCAACAATGATTTCATAGTGATCAGTAGATTCTTAATTCCAGACATTTGTTTTGAATTCCCATTCCACCATCTGCTGTGGTGGGATTCGAACCCGGGTCCCCAAAACATCAGCTGGGTTTCTGAATTAATATTCTAGTGATAATATCACTAGGTCACCGCCTACTCTTTGTTCACTAGAGTATGTTTGCTTTGTTGTCCGTGTGCAAATATCTCATTCATTAGAGCTGATATCCAGCATTGTGTAACACAAATGCTTCAGGTTTGAGTTAAACACATCTAACTCGTTATTTTCACAAATCAACTTTACTTCTCTCTTTCGAACACAGGCATATTTCCTATAATATCCTTATTCACATTTAACAACAGCATAGGCTTATGCTTTTTCTCTCTCCAGTAATCCCAATTTTGTTTACTAAATCTTGGATTGGAACAAAGAAATATCAAACTCATAGCCCACTTTGTAGAACAAAAATAACACAGACTGATCACATATTGAATGAAAGGTACGTATCTACATTTTAACACAGGTCGAGATGGATGATAAGAGATCACTTTTGTAACCCAATGTATGTAAAAGCTGCAACATCAAAGATACTATGGCTGGGATTTTTGGGGTTTGTGTCAATGGTTAAGCGATTGGTGGACCAGAATAATCAAGAGAAACCTAAGTGGCCCATTTCCACTGGCAGAAATACTGCTCGCTTTTAGTCAGTGGCAGGAAAGGGCTGACACAAGGAATATCCTGTCCTCCCCACCATTGGCTAAATAGGCTCATTATTGAGACATTAAAAAATCATTACCTCCAAGCCCTTTGGGATTTAGTGTGGGTCTTCATGCCTCCTGAAGGCAACCCAGCAAACTTTATTGGGAATTTCTCCTTCTGGGAGCCATCATAAACAAACAGGCTGAGTGGCCTCCTTCTGTGCTGCAACTATACTGTGAATATATATTCAAATCATGATTCCTAATTTTAGTATTCCAGGTCCAAATCCTGACTTGCACAATCAGAATGTTAAGAAATGATAGAATTCAAAATGGTGGAACGTTCTGACATAATCCACCTCAGTTTAAATTGTGACCAAAGTCCTTTTCTCTTCTGCACTGTTGAAACGCTAACTAGGGCCGTGAAAACAAAAAGCTGGTTTTAAGTTGTATTTGAGAGGACCATTACAATTAGTGTAGCATGAGCTGTGAACCACTGTTGTCAGGGAGTTTAAAATTAGCAGTTTCCGGGAGAGATTACTTCTTTCACATGACACCATCAGCAGAGATCAGTTCTTTCAGATAACTGGATGCACTATGTTAGGATCATAGCTAATGTTACTCCTGGACAAGTCAGATCCAAACTGAGATTTGTCTTGATGTCTTTTTTTAACTTTACCAAAGTGGTCATTCCCTTTAACAATAAAATACAAGCTTATTAAATAAAAAGATAAACATCAAACTAAAATCAACCAAGCTACCTAAATATAGAACATGGGTTGAAAGATTTTAAACAAGTGGGAAACGAAGTTTTCATCTATTGCCCAACACGATCACTTTAGAGTCAACACCAGAGACATTACCCCACCTCAAATCTTTAAAGTTGACTCAACTGTTTTTTCCTAGTTCTTTCCTGTGACCTATGTAGTTTCTTACATGAATTCTCACAAAACTGAAAACTTAGAATTTTTCAGTGCTTTAACAATCCATCAATTTCTAATAAACACTCCTGGTTTGGAAGGTATTCAAACCAACTTTCTACTCAGATAACTTATTCCCAGAACTGTTCTATATTCCTTTCTAGGAGCGAAACAAAACTGTGCTTTTTTCCCTCCTCTGAGCTGCTCAAAAAGTTCAGATCAGTGGGTTTCCTAAGCCAAAATCAAACCTTGTTTATTCTAAACCAAAAACAAGCTAATGACTCTCAATGTTTACACTCTTTGTTGCAAATCTAACACAGTACTAACAAACTTCCACTACAGGGCTTCCTAGTATCTGAAATAGACTAGATCATATCATAGTTCCAAAAGACCAACTGACTTATTTATATTTTATTTTTATTTTTTAAAGCTTTCATGAAAATACCTAACATATGCCCACATGCCACTAGAACGAAATCAAAGATCTAAAAATGACATTAAGTTGTATAAATCACATACCTTTCATCATAATTGTCAAAATAACAATATTGACAACATTTCAAAAGTATTTAAATACTGTAAATAGCTTTGGAATGATTTGAGGATTGATAAATTGTTATATAAAAATATTTTTTGTTTTAGGAATCATTGCTTACTACAAATCTCAGTTAAAGATTGATCAGACCTACACTGAAAGAAGAAAGAATTCTTCGTCTTCTGAGTTTCTTCTCTTTTGCTCTGGGATACTGTCTCATGATGTCGCCAAATGTTATTCCTCCAAAGGCTCACACCTGTGTGATTCGAAATGATAGGATACACTGCAACTGAGTCACATCATGACTAATTCAGACCTGAAGTCCAATCAAGTGTTTTGGAGGAGATTATAACTGGGTGGTGAGCTGGAGAGGAATTCTGGTCAAATTCCACTCCTCTGTCCAGCCTTAATGCTAAGTACTCAGTCACAAAGCGGTGGCTGAGATAATTAATATTAACTGTATATGAATTGAATCTGGGAACGCTTAACCTGTACAGCCAGATATCCTTTACCACTGGACCATTAAAGGAACTGACTGGAAGGTTTGGTACTCCATAAAATGGCATTTTTTAAATGATTTATATTGTGTTTGTTGTAATAGTGTAGTTTTCCCAGTTTGCTGTGTACAGTAATGTGGTGTTATTATTATCTAATTGAAGCCAAATAATTAACTATAGGATTATATAACATTTTTAATCCAAATAATCAGTTTCATGGATTTTTGACTGTTGAATTTCTGATCAGAGGTCAGTATTGGATATGTTATCGTGTAAATACTTCCTAAATGAGGACGGACATATTTTTGACTCTCCTTAGTCCTTAACTTTATGTATTTGTAAAACGTTTGTTCCTTCAGAAATGTAGTTTAGAACCCAACATGTATTATTCATTAGATTCAAATGTTATTTCAGTTCCCTCATGTTTTGCTAATTATTCACTCTGCCAATAAAAACAATTTTTAGAGCTGCAGTTCATGCATAACCTGAGGTGACATGTGATATGTACTGGAGAGGACTTGTCCTGCTTTAACATTAGCTGGGCGATAACAATTGAGGTTATGCTGAACATTAGAAGCTGTGTGCCTTTATAAGGACAAAAGTAATAACTTTTACTTAATTAGTGTGTTGAATGTAATACAGTGTCCTAAGATTGTTCACAGCGACATTATGCAACAAGCTATGATAACGAGGCACATAAAGAAATATTATGGCAAGTAACTACAGCATGGTCAAAGAGTTCGCCTTTTAAGGAGTTCTTAGAAGAGGAATGAGGTAGATAGGTTTAGGGAAATAATTCTGGAGCTTAGAGCCCATGCATTTGAAGGCATCACAATAGTGATAGATAAAAATCAAGGATGGTCAAAATACCAAAATTCTGTCTTGAAGATTTGTAGATTTGGTGAAGAATACAAAAAACACACTACTTGCTATTACTGAGAACTGTTGTACCATTCATATTCCCAATATATCCTAGCTATCAATGCTGAATCCTCCAATTTGTACAGTCAGTGATCCATTGGCTTTCCAAAAGAGTCAAGAGGGTGACTTTAGAATAACTTCTATCTAGTTTAGGAGATGGCAGTCTATACCTAATAATAATTTAAGCATACATTATTAACTTGATATCATTGATCAAAATGTATACAAGTCTCAGAAATTTAACTTGATATTCTTTCCCATTTGGAGGCATAATTTAAAATGGTGATGGTGATTACACAGAAGTTTCCTTTACACTAATCCCGCACTCTTTCAAGAGACAAAAAAAATGTTTATTGTAGCCTGAAGATCATTAAATGCTATAATTGTTGACAATTATCAAATTGATGAACATCCATAAGACCATAAGACGTAGAAGCAGAATTAGACTATTCAGTCCATCATGTCTGCTCCTCCATTCAATCATGGCTGATATGTTTCTCAACCCCATTCTCCTGCCTTCTCCCCATAACTCAAGAACCTTTCTATTTCTGTCTTAAAGACACTCAATGACTTGGCCTCTAAAGCCCTCTGTGCCAAAAGGTTGCACAGATTCCCCACTCTCTTGCTGAAGAAATTCCTCCTTATCTCACTCTGAGGCTGTGCCCTCAGCTCCTAGACTCTCCTCCTTGTGAAACATCCTCTGTATGTCCACTCTATCCAGGCTTCTCAATATTCTGTAAGTCTAAATGAGATCTGCCCTCATCCTTTTAAGCTCCGTTGAATACAGACCCAGAGTCCTCAACTGCTCCTCATATGACAAGCCTTTCATCCCCAGGATCATTATTGTGAATGAAATAATGCCACAGAGGCCCTTATCCCATCACCAATATCCCGATTTACACGTGGAAATCCCTTGACTCTGGTACAACCCCATTAGAGTCAACTCCCACAGTGTCAGGATGTCTGACACTCCTGTTTTTATCTGTCAGCCAGGGCTCCCTGATTGGACTAGATTAACAGCACCAATCATGGAACTCATATTCTATGAGGTCCACTTAGCTGACTTCATTACAATGACTTCAGTGAATCTCCTCTGGAACCACACACACCCTGACCCCACACCCACAACAGAGACCAACGCATCCTTCTTAGATATGGGGCCCACAACCACTCACAATATTCTAATTCAATACAGAATAGTTACTGCATTTGATAATCATAGAATGATAATACTAAAACATATTTTACTTTGTAGATACAATTGCCAAAATTTATTAATGGAGTCTTGTATGTATTTTGATCAATGGTCTCAAGTTAATAATGTATGCTTAAACTATTATTTGGAATAGACTGCTATCTCTTAAACTAGATAGAAGTTGTTCCAAAGTTACCCTCTTGACTCTTTTGGAACGCAAAAGGACAATGGAAACTTACAGATATGTGAAGATTCATTCATGCAATTATATAACTTTATTGGATTTTAAATATTCCTTTAAAAGCTGAAAGGCAGCAGCAATATTGTTGAGCTAAATTAACACACAAAATGGCTAAAATATATTGAGTAATCTGTAGTAATGTTAAATGAGGAAATCGTTACTGGACTGGAGGCACATAGTTTACTGTTGAATCCTGTTCCTAGACATAAATGCAGTGTTGGAGGATAAGCAATGGTATGTGCAGGATCAGAGTTAAACAGAGCGCTGCATTCAGCAGCTGCCTTATCAACAAAGAAAGAAAGCATTTGGTGCAGGGATCAACCTTTCTTATCTGGGCATTTTCTGGCTTTCACAGAAACGAGTGGTCATTCATCTTGCACACTGATAATACCAGGCACTGCTAATGCATGCTGGAATTGGTCAACGTGCTCTGTAGTTCTTAAAGTGGCCAACTGCAAAAACCATTACAAACCACATGGTATGCATTCTTCATATTATTGTCCATGTTCAATGGTGTGTGTCGTTGCTTCCAATAATAATTAACCACAACTGTAATAAACAGTCAAACCCTTTCAGTCTGCTGTTGTGCTTAACTGAATATTTCTCAAATCTTGACTAGTAACTACTTCTGGAGCCTGAGTGCGCAACACAGCTCAATTTTTAATGGCTGAGATGTTGCACTATCAAATAGCATGTGGATCAAATGAAAGCTAAGTTAAATAATTGTCTTAATTCAAAGTGGAGTTAACCTGACAACTGCAGCACCAGAAAGATGTTACAAGATAATGGGATAACAGTTATTACAATAATGGGTCTTAAAGCAATGTTCCTTAATGCACTTTCAGCATTTGACTTCAGCCAGAAGTGTTTTGGAAGAATTCCCTTTTACTGAAAACCTTTTTTTTTCAGAATTTGGGGACAACTGAGTCTTTGATTTTCTGGTCCACGTTCATGAAAGTTGATTGCCTGACAGCTGCGCTGCTTCACTCCAGGATTAATATACATACGTGATTTCAAACATTCCTAAAGCTAAACAAAATTTTTTAAAAATTTTATGGAAAATTTCTAAATGTTAATTCTCAATCCTGACATTCTAAAGCTTCCATTCTCAATAAGTTTTATCATGGATGCTCCTGAATTGTTTGAGTTTTGTGCTTCTAGGAAGTATACCAAAAGGCATAGATTACATTAGAGACAGATTTACTAATATTTATGAACTGTCAGATGTGAAAAATGTGATGAATCCTCTTTTTGTAATCTATTTGTATATTGTACAAACTTGCAATCTGCTGGGATTCATGGAATAGACAATTCCAGAAGTTGCTAGGTTGTAGCGTTCAATTCAGCCTAGCAATAGGGCAGTGACTCGTTGCAAAGTTCCCAATCGGTTGCTCCAAGATTGTTCAGGGGTCACTGAAGAGCAGGTCAAAAGATTGCAGACAAGGACTGAAAGCCACTAAGTATGTAAAAGAGGCAGAAAGTAGACTCCATGTTTGAATTGCTGTTTTTTTAACCTGTATTGCAAGGAAGGCAACTGAGCTTAATTGGTTCTGTGTGGTGGCAGTGAGTTAATTCCCAACAGCAGTTTGATATCTCTGTATTGTTAGAACTCAGGCCAAATCTTAGGAATTATTAATCAGCTAAGTTCTGCAATCAGGAATTAGGAAAAAGTCACCAAACTCAACTGGTCAAAACAGGTGCCAATGTATTCTAATACTTACCGTTGCAGAGTTTAAGGATGTAGGATATCATTCACATAGCTAGCTCAAGACGTATACATCTACATATATATATTCTGAAGAAGGGTCTAGGCCTGAAATGTCAGCTTTCCTGCTCCTCTGATGCTGCTTGGCCTGCTGTGTTCATCCAACTCTACACCTTGTTATATCTACAGAAGTTTGTTGATCAACATGTTGACACAAGGAGTGGTAGACCCAATTATATACCTACGTGTGGGAATTCAAAACCTAAATATCTTTGGATTACAGTTTGAGATAGCTCATAAAAATTTCTAAAGCTCACTCCCCAGCATAGCAGGACATGTGTTAGCTGAGAATTCTATCACAGGATCAACCTTATAAAACTCAAGTAATTGTATCTTGTAAAACTATTAAACTTCTCAAGCAACGGGTAATGGAATGCAATCAATTTTCAGTGACTGAATTATGAAAATTAAGTGTACATTTCTGAATGCATAGCCTGCCAATATGACAAATATTGTAATTAATAGTTTCAATAATATCTTGGTTCCTTCAGATCACTTGTTTTGAGTGAATTTGCAAGTTCAAAGAAAATATTGATTGCATCAAGGGCATATTTGAAAACATAAGCAATATGTCTCCCTCTTTGGAGGACCACCCTTTATATTTAATGTCATTATTTAAGGAAAGCACTATAGCAATTAAATATAAATTACTGCAGAGTTGTATAGCTATCTGTTTCTGAATGAATTAAGGCCTATTGGAGATGTAAAAAATATCTGCTTAAAAGAAGAGACAGTTCTTTGTAATGCTCTAGTCTGACATTAGCAGCATTTTCAATGAAATTAAAATCTAGCTCATTGTCTCCCGTTTAAATATTCTCAGAACATTTCACATTTAAGTTAAAATACATGACTGTCACTGTTCAGAATGTGAGTACATTTTGATCTCTTAAAAATGCAGATGAAGATGGTCACATTAAGGAATGCTTGGAAGACACTACACTACAGCTACATAATTCTGCTTTTGTTAATTCAGGTCAATGCTATGTTATATTAGTCACGGCGTAGTTTAGCCATCAGCTTGGGGATACTCATTTAAACTGTGATTTGCTGTCAAAGTTCATGACATTTATTGTCAACAATGATCTTGAGATCATTTCCTGCAGACTTCACACTGCTTTAATTATTATTCATCAGCCTGTGTGGTTTACTGGAACTCAACTTTTGAATTCTGTAGCAGATCAAGATACTTTTTACAGATGTACTACCGTAGTAATTTAGGGAATATTAGTTCAACAAATAATCCAGGAGATTAACCAAGAAGAATATGAGAGACATAGGCCCATGAAATAAAACCAGTAAGAACTGCTTCAAGTAGTTACTGGATTTTTCCATCCTGTTTATCAAGGTTATTTGAACCATGTTCCTTCATTCAAAGGAAAGGTTTAGCAATAACAGCATCAATTACTGATTCTCCATCGATAATTTAGGTGCTAAGAAGCCACCATGGCTGCGCAGGTGGGATCCAAAACTGAAACAGTGCTTTAGCCCATATTTAGCACATTGAACCAACTTGGTAAAGGAGTTGAAGCCAGCATTAAGAGGCTGCCCAGATGTTCATTAAGCAGCTGATTGTCACTTAAAATGGTGAACTGTGCATCACTCTCACCTCCGAATCACAAGATCCTACTCCAGGGCTTGAGAGCATGAATACTAAAGCTGATACTTCAGTGCAGTACTAAACATGGGCTACACTGTCAAAGCTGCTGTATTTTGAATGGGACATGAAACCAGGCCCGAGCTGCCTGCTCAGATAGACGTAAAAGATTCTATGGCACTATTTTGAAAAAGCAAGAAATTTATCTCCAGCTGGCTAATGTTCATTGCTCAATAAAGAGCATGGAAACAAATTGTCTGGATTGTCATTTTGCAGTTCTGAGGAAGGGTCACCGGACCCGAAATGTTAACTTTGATCTTTTCTTCGCAGATGCTGCCAGACCTCCTGAGCTTTTCCAGCAACTTCTGTTTCTGTTCCTGATTTACAGCATCCACAATTCTTTTGGTTTGTATTATTTTGCTGATTTTATGGGCTCTTACCTTGCAGGGGAGTTGCTTAACTCAGTTGGCTGGATGGCAGTTTTGTGAAGTCGAGTAATGCCAATATCATGAGTTCAATTCCCAAACAGGCTGAAGTCACCATGGAGATCCCAGCTTCTCAACCTTGCCACTTATCTGAGGTATGGTCACCCTCAGGTTAAATTTATCACCAATTATCTTTCTCTGTGAGACAGCAGCTCTTTGGAACTTTGGTGACTCCCCACTTTTGTATGCAAATTGTGTTTGCTATATTTCCTCCATCATAACAGTGACTATATTTCAAAAATACTTGAATATTTGTAAGTGATATCTGGTCATCATGAAAAGTATTGCACATGTGCAAATCTCTATGGCGATTGTATGACATTTTAGCTGCCAGTGCTTGACTTAGTGCCTGTTCCTGATAGTGATTTGCTGATTGGGAATAAACAAGTAATTTCAGTGGTTTCAGTGTTAATTAAAATTATATCACCTTAAGCTCTTTACTTACTGCTAGAGGTTTGAAAAAGACTTTTCAAGCACATCAGGAGACTTCCTGGGAAATTTTATCACAACTTCACCATCATTTAATCAGCACTTAGTGTTCTCACTGTCTGGACATTTCATGCCTCACCAGGCATGTTTTGGCTGGGAAAGGTAAGTAAAATCATGAGGATAGTTAGCCCATCCCCGAGCTCACCCAAATTATACAGAAGGTTCTAAAATCAGCACCTGCCACCATATGTAACTAAATAATTAGGGGTCGCTGTAATAATCTCGCTGTAGTCTTCATTTTTATGTCAGTACTAATAGGTGAGGAAAGGTTGGAAAGTTTTTCATCTTTAAAACAATCTACAAAATTGGAGAGGATTTGTGGGCACATTTGATTTCTCTGCAGGAGATATTCAATATTTGCGGTTTTCAGTGTCTTCATAAATTAAAAAGCATGCACAGGAAGAATGCTAGAGAAAACCAAAGCTGTCTATTTCCCTTAGCATGCATATTTGACACCAGAAGTCAGGATTGTATCCTGCTAAAACTCACTTCAATTTATCTGTTCCACATAGTGTCACTCCCAGCTTTATAAGCACTATAGTATCCTTAAAGTAGCACTTGCATTTTGAGTTTGTCACACTCCTGAATCAGTGGAACCACCTAATGTATTTGAGAACCAATCAGAAATAATTGCTTGGACTGGGGCAGGGAAGATAAAAGTGGATATATTCAGTTGCAATCTGCCCATGAAAGTTCTTCCAACCAATCCAGTACTTGCATCATATGTATTATAGATTGCATCTTTTAACTCCATCAGTCTTTTAGCTATGTTAATTTATTTTCAGTTATGGAACGGTTCTTTGAAAAATGTTCAACCACCGAACATAAAAAATTTAAATTTTAATAACAGCAGTGGTACAACAAT
This sequence comes from Rhincodon typus, assembly GCF_021869965.1. NCBI lineage: Eukaryota > Metazoa > Chordata > Chondrichthyes > Orectolobiformes > Rhincodontidae > Rhincodon > Rhincodon typus. The sequence goes on from NC_063363.1 coordinate 15,601,371, forward strand.
AACAAATGAAAAGTCAAGAAATAACATTGTCATTGATGTTCCAAGTACACCAGTTTTATTACTGCTAATCAGGGGTTACTGGAAGATATCACAATGTGAGACATCAGAGTATTGTTGTTCAGAAGTGAGCAGCATTACTTCTATGGAAATAGTATTTAAAAAGCAGGATTTAAAGTGACTAAGATTTCTTCTATTAACTACAATGAAAGAGATTCCAGATGTAATACTCATGGATCTCAACACAAGAAATCTAAAGACATGACTTGTTCGTTTTCTATTTTTGAACCGTCTGTTGGAAGCAGGCAGACCGAGGTGGCCAGTGGCGAGGGTGAGAGCAGGAGAACCAGTCTGAATGGTTGGTTGGCCAGATCAAGAACAGGCTGCAAGGCAACGAGAGCAGGCAGCCCAGGGCGGTTGGTAGGAAGAGCGGGAGAAGGCAGCTCGAGGCAGCAGTGAGTTCAGGAACAGGCTGCAAGGCCGTGACAGCAGGCAGCAGTGGAGCAAGATTGAGCCTGGAGCGGGTGGAGGTTGAGCCCTTGTGAGGAGTGTGGGCCCAACATGGCCAGATTCTGGTGTTGATCTGTCAACTGTGTTTCTTCATTTTTCTACTTTTTAGTAAGGACTGTAATGTTTAACTTTTTTATTTTTCCTAATTTTTCTGCTTTGTATCAAGATTTTGTATCTTGGGACCTTTATACCTAAGATGGCACTGCACGTAGCAACTTGTAAACCTTTCACTGTACTCATGTCAGTACATGCGACAATAAAGCTAATTCAATTCAATTCAATTCAATTCTCTCAACAGAAAGCCTCACATCCCCTGTCTGATTGATTTTCTGCACTCAACATTGGGCCAGGCCCCCACCCCTCAAATGTACGTATCTTCTAATTCCACTTGCTTTGGCAGCGGAAGAGTGAAGGGGCAGAATCCAGATCCAGGGTTCCATCAGGACTCTTTTGTGATTTCCCTGTGAACACAGAAGCACCCTCGATAGAGCTCTGCAGCTAGTAGCCCCCACAGGGTGGGAATTCCTGCCACTGAGGGGCAGATGTCCACTTTGCACCAATGTAGCTGTTTTACAGCTGCTAGGCTGCTTGGTTTGCATCAGTTGGCTCACTGACAACTTTTCTTTTAGGGCAGGATGGTGAGTCATCCAAACTTGTAAAGGCTATTGAAGATTGTCTCCAATATTTCTCTTCCACTTTAAAAAAATGATTAGTTCTGAGTTCTGAGCAAGGGTCACTGGATCCGAAACGTTAACTCTGTTTTTCCCTTCACAGACCCTGCTGAGTTTTTCCAGCAACTTCTGTTTTTGTTTCTGATTTACAGCATCCGCAGTTCTTTCGGTTTTTTTAAAAAAATGATTAGATCTCTATTATCTCGATTGCATCCTTGATTTATTGGCAAAACTATGATTTTCTAAAAGCTACTATTGGAGATCTTAATGTGGGTGGAAATTACTGAGCCCAAACTCCTTTCAACAACTCATGGTAATCAATCACCGCCTATATGCCGCTTCCTACCTGACAAAGAATGGGCTTATATAAATGAATGAAGTAATGGCAGCAACCACCAACCCCCCCACTTTCAATTCCTCAGTGTAGATTCAGCAACGGGATAAAGGCTAACGTAAAGTAAAATAAACATAGCTGCAACTGGATGATAGTTCATTGACAAAATGAACTGGTCGATGTATTATTTTCCGGCTCAAGCAACAAACACCTTTAGCACGAGAGGATATGATTGATCTTCGAAAACCATTCACTTCCTTCCCTTCCCTCTTCCACTGCCAGAGCAAGTGGAATTAGAGGATACCTACATTTGAAAGTTGGGAGCATGGACCAATGTCGTGGGCCAAAAATCAATCAGATGGAGGATTGGAAGACATAGTTCAAAACACTGCAGAGGCTAGGTGATAAAGATATGAATGCATTGAAGAGTGTGCAGAATCACTTTACAAGAATGAAAAACTTCAGTTATGAGGATAGATTGAATGAGTTGGGACTGCTTTCCTTGGAGAGAAGAAGGCTAAAACAAGATTTGATAGAGATTTTCAAAATTAAGAGCAAGCTGGATAATGTAGTTAGGGAGAATTGTTCCCACTTGTAAAGGAGTAAAGAATGAGAGGGCACAGTTTTGATCTAAGAAAAGACTTTTTCACACAGTGAGTAGTTAGGGTGTGAAATCCACTGCCTGGAAATGGGGTAGAGGCAGGCACAATTGAAGCATTCAAGAGGGCATTGAATGATTATTTGGAAAGAAATGGTGCGCAGGGATAAGGGGAAAAGGCAGATTGGCACTAGGTAATAGAACCGGGATAGGCTCAATGGGCTGAGTGGCTTCCTTCCGCACTGTTACATTTCTCTGATTCTGTATTGCAATTGTAGAAGTTCAGTTAGTTTTCACCCAAAATACTAAAATTTTTAGTGTTCAAGTCACTGAAGCCCACAATCTTCAGAGTCCGAAGCAACAGAGCCACATCTGACACCTAACACTACTGACATTTTATTTGATACTCATGCAGCCAGAAGTTGTTAAATATGCATGTTGTTTGTGAACTGTATTGTTGAATGTAAGATACATAAAATTGTATTTCATTAGAAAAATGACTTTTTGCTATTTGTTTTAATGATATTTCATCTGTTGGCAATACAGCCAAAATGTATTCTCTATTCATGTCAACTAAATGTAAGTTTTTGTCAGTGATTAAATCTATTGAGAATTGAGTTCTGTGTTCAACATAATGGTCTTTCTACAGAAACTGGAAAAATATTAACTTAATGTGTGGCTTGGGATGAATTTATATTAATCACATTGCAATATATTTTTTTTAAATAAGCTGAAAGCAAATTGGTTGGAAAGTGGATTCACACAGATGTGATATTAAAATGTTTACAGCTCTTGTTTCTCAGTATAATCTGGAAGTACTGTGATGTGCATCTGATCTGAATGCTGTCTGGAACCCCTTACAAGGTGTGACATTTCATTCTGTTAAGTCTGTCGAAATATTGTCAGGACTAACTGTGGCTATACATAGATTTGGGGGCTGGAAACTAATGTGCTAATGATATTTTTTCACTCCAAGCAGATGAAGACACCTCAGGAGGTTCATTGTCTGTGTGAAGTTAGTAAATCTCAGTGACTAGGATAAAAATGAAAACAGAAAATGCAAGCTGAGTCATTAACTGTTTCTCGCTCCCCAGATGCTGCAAGACATGCTGTATATTTTCAACATTTTCTTCTTTTATTTCAGATTTGTATTATCTGCTTTTTTTAATGTTTGTGTATTAATCAGGATGTTACAGTTGACCTCAGCATTCTATAAAGACAAGAAAGTCCATCCAGGTTAAGGTTTTTGGGTAATGATTGAAATGGGACTTCAATGCTTAACATCTGAAGACTAGCTTCTGGAGTGAGATCTTCAAAAACACTGATAGAGCTTTAAAGGTTAACTGTGTAAGGCTTCCATTCCAACATGAAACCGCAACAGATGATGGTGACACCGAGACATTGGCTTATCACGCCACATAGTAACAGCCTCAGAAAATTAGTCTTTATGTCTTAACATTATTCTGAATAAAATCAATTTGCTCATCCTTTTGGCTTGCTTGGATTAGCATTGATGGTATCAGTCACGAAAGAAGTTACATCCTATAATATGGAAGCAGAATAAGAACAAATGTGGAATTTAGAAGGAAAAGGGGAAATTGAAATATGAGTAAGATGTTAAAGTTAGACACTAGGCTAAGTGCTCAGTCATAGGTAAGTAAATAGTTAGCGGGATTGAATTCAAATTGTAGACAGGAAATAGTTTTAGGCTTTGAAAGCTTAACTGAAACATTCTTTTATCTCCTATAGTGAATTATGTGGCTCAGTCATACATTCTAGAAAGACTGTCACTGCAAAAATGGGAAACAGCTGTTTTGAATGCAGATGCAATCGGAATCTCCCGTTTTCTAATTGTGTAACAGCATTTTGAAACTACAGGAGGATTTGTTTTGATATCATATCATTTGCATGTTTGTTCTGGCTTGTCTGGGTTTTCCTTTTTTGCATTTTGCATTTAGTTTCTGAAAAAATAGAGATAAAATGAAAATTATTGGTAAATTTTGGGCCTTCCTAGAAATGCCCATATTTTTACTAGCTTACTTAACGCATTGTGTGAAAAATGGTAAAAGGTTGAAAATGATTTAAGGAGAATGAGGTGAGGTGATAAAGTACACTTCAAGGGATAGTTTTGTGGAGAGGATGTACCTGGTATCACAAGAAGCAATATCTCATGGAAATTAGGCACATCTCCACGGGATAGAATGAAAAATAAGATGATGATTTGTCGGGATCATTGGAATAGACTTCCTAATGAAATATCAGAGAAAGTCATTGATAACCTGCTGTTGACCTTGGCTTTTATAATTAGGGAACAGCTTTCAGTAAGGAAAACTAGAAAGGGAAGAAAAAGATCTCCCTTCAAAGAAATTATGATAATAAACACAAGGTCCACATGGTTAGGCTTTAAAAAAATCAAAAACTACTTTTTGTTCTACCTGAAGATGTTGGAGAATTCTACAACCCCTGCAGAGGGATGGGTTAAGTAAGAACAAAATGTGGTAGAAATTTAAAACAAGCTTATCAGAGTCTTACCAGGCAGCCATAAACAGGTTCTCTATCCAAAATGAAAGTATGTTTTCCTTTTGTAGATGATGATGGTCTGGCATGTTATGTTTTAATTTCAGCTCTCAAATATTTCTAATTTTGTCGTTGCCTCTTAGGGCTAATTTAAATAATGACTAACAAGAAATTGCCTTGCCCTGCAGGCTGCATAGATCATTCTTCCCTTTATGTTCAAACAAAGCTCTGTGTTAGTTTATTGCCGATCCAAGGTGGCTGTCAGCCCAGTTTCCAGTTCAGTTGACAAAATCCCAGTCTGTCTATTGTTAATATACACTGTATACAACGGTTTTCATCAAATTTCCTAACTGCAAATAAATAAATAAAATCAGTTTGTTTACACAGGCAATGATCTGAACAGGGGGGAGTCATGGATGGATGAATAAAAGTTCCTCTCTTAACAACTGCCATTTATTTCTCAACGATTTGAGCCACTAGCAATTTCCAGCCTGAGACTCAATGACATTCTGTGACTGGAACAGTTCCTTGTTTCCTGATGTGTGTTACATGGAACTCCCAAGATCATTTTCCTGTTCAATTAGAAAATCAGGACAGTTTCATCTTAAAAATCACATTTGCTGTTCAGTACACCAAAAGTCCTAACCTACTGTGACTTCTGATCTTTCAAAATTCCTCAAAGAGAAGTGACCTTTAATTTCTGTCCCTTCAAGCAAGATTTGAACTTTTGGTTCCACAAGAACATGGATTGCTTCAGGAAATTTGTCCTCTTTAGTCCGATCAAATACTTTTTCTATTTCCACCAACCATCTGTCCAGCTTGGCAATGGGCTAATTGTATTAAAAGGATAATGGGTAATTATGTTCTGAATTTTGACAGACGGATGAGAGGGAGGGGAAGTATAAAATGCTGAAACACTTCATTTGTCGCACATCAACCCTTACTCTCATTCTCTATGTTCTGGCTGGCAGTTTCCTCATTCAGTACAAATGACAGCAGAACTCTTATTTATTATTATTTATTTATTTATTATGCCCCGGTAAATATAAATTATCAAAATTTGAGTTCTGGTAACAAAAACAGAAATTGCTGGAGAAACTCACCAGATCTTGCCATATCTGTGGAAAGAAAGCAGAGTAAACGTTTCCCCCTGCCCCCTCCCTCAACTCAGCTTCAACGTAAGTACCACTTTTTCCTATCTGATAACAATTCTGATGAAGAGTCACCTGACTCAAAGTATTCATTCTGCTTTCTTCCCACAGATGCTGCTAGACCAGCTGAGTTTCTCCAGCAATTTCCATTTTTTGTTTCAGATCTGCAGCATCCGCTACCATTGTTTGTTTAGCTTGACTTCCATTGTCTAAATTTAGTACCTGAGACTATTGTGGACTAAAGGCTTCTTTTAATAAGACAGCTACTAATCTAAAATTACTGCATGATCACTTGACTTAATTGAGCTAAGCTTGTGAAATCATCAGTTATGATGAAAAGTTAGTGATTTACATGGGATACATATCATTTTTAGCGTTTGGATTTCAAACCAGTGGCATATGGATATAGTGACATATTCCTTCTATGAATATTTTTTAAAAAGTTAGGGAGTCTTGTCCAAAACTGTGTCCTAATCCATTATATAGCAGGGACTAAGTGGCTGAAAAATCCCCTGGAGCATTAATTGAAAACTCCTTACATTGTGAGTTTATGATAAAGAGTGTAAACACTGCAGGGATTAGCTTGTCTTTGGTTTAGAGTTATCAAGGATTGTGTTTACTTAGAACAACCCAGAGATTAGAAACTTTTAGGTTAGGTTTGGACAACACTCAACTAGGGTCAGAAATAAACATAGTTTCTCTCCTCAGAAGGAGTGTAGGACAGTTCAGAGAAGGTACAGTAATTTCTGAAGAAGGGTCCTGACTCAAAACATCAGCATTCCTGCTCCTCTGATGCTGGCTGGCCTATTGTGTTTCTCCAGGTCCACATTGTGTTAACCTGATAGAAAAGTTTAGGTTGTGAAACCTCCACACCAGGAGTATTTGGTTTGCAATCAACAGATTTTGAAAAAAACTAAATACAGCCCTTATGTGTGTTCATGCAAGAAGATTTCACAATTCACAAGACAATTTTGGGATACGCAGTTAAGCTAAATCTAAAGATTTGATGTAGAATGATAATTTCTTTGGATTTATGTTGCTGTAAAGTGATGCTGTTGGTTAATTGTTAAGACGTTGCTCTGCAGTATGTTTTAAGATCTTTCAAACTGTGTTCTATATTTAGATAGTTTGGTTTGTTTGTTTTTTATTCTCTTTTATATAATACATTTTCATTTTAATGTTCAAGAAACCTGCAGCATTGTGTGCAAATGATCATCATATTAAATAAAAGATATGTGTATGATCTTTCAAACCCATTAAGTCCCTTTTATATCTTTCCCCACTCACCTTAACTTATACCCTCTAATTTTGAACTCCCCTACCCTGGGAAAAAGACCTTGGCTATTCAGTCTATCAATGTCCCTCACAATTTTATAAATCTCTATAAGGTCATCTCTCAACCTCCAACACACTGCAGAAAATAGCCCCAGCCTAATTAACCTCTCCCTTCAGCTCAAATCCTCCAACGCCGGCATCATCTGTGTAAACCTTTTCTGCACCCTTTCAAGTTTAACAACATCCTTCCTATCGCAGGGAGACCAGAATTAAATGCAGTATTCCAAAAGTGGCCTAACCAATGTCCTATACAACCACAACATGACATCTCAGTCTCTCTTTCAGCAAGGACCTTCAGTGGACCTTCTTGCTGAACCAGCTCTTGTGTCTCACATGCAGTGGAGATGGAGAATGGCATCTCATCCATATCTAAGGCATTATCAACCCTTGTCTGATTCTACTCCTATGAATTGCCTTACATAGTACAGAAACAGACATTGAACCAAATTGGCTTATGCTGGTGCTTCTGCTCCACATTGATCTCCTTCCATCTCCCTTCTCCTATTCCTATCAGCTTTCTTTTATCCCACGTGTATGTATCCATCAGGAAAATACAATCATGCTCTTTATCCCAACACAGTCTATGAGTAAAGAGGTTTGTCTTTGTAATTTTAAAGCTTTTTTCTTTTCTGGAGAAATACATTCTGTTTGACCATTGGATGCCATACTACATTGCAGGCACTATATAAATGCAAGTCATCAGGAGAAAGTGTTCCTCATTCCACAGAAGAATACCAATTTTTTTTTTATTACACACTAGTGAAACAAAAAACAGTTTGTCATTTTATTGTGTAATTCATTTACGCCAAAGGAGACTCCAACTATGGTTCATAAACAGAAATTGCTGGAGAAACTCAGCATATCAGGCAGCATCTCTAGAGAAAAAGCAGAATTGACATTTCAAGTCCAGTGATCCTCCTTCAGACTCTTCTTCTGAAGAAAGATCACTGGGCCTGAAATGTTAACTCTCCCTCTCTCCGTAGATGCTGCCAAACCTGCTAAGTTTCTCCAGCAATTTCAGTTTTTGTTTCAGATTTCCAGTATCTGCAATTCTTTGGGTGTTTTTCCAGCCATGGATCATTTTGCCAATGAAAGAGATAAGTTTTACTTTGGAGCTTTAAACTTTAAGGCTGTCTAGACCAATTATGATGAGGAGGTGCTGGTGTTGGACCAATTAGTTTTGTTGTGTATATAAGCAGACTAGAAGTTGGTGCAGGCATGTTTGATTATGGTACAATTTGGATTTCATTTTACTAAGCTTTTTCATTCAGAAACATAGCTATCCTTAATGGTTGGAATGTACTGGCAGCCATGACTTTAAAGACAAGCTAATCAGTTCAGATACAATCCACTTAGTTCATTAATTCTGCTTTCTGGTATGAACCATTACATTTCAGAGCAAGAAAGATAGGGACGACTTCTCTGCAATGGCTCATTCTGCAGCTGCTTTCATGAAAGTGATACTGTAAAAAATTGGATGGAATCTGAGGGATTAAAAGGATCTGTGAAAATTAAATTCTCCCTTTTCATAGTGGCGTTGTGAATGAATTCAATAATACAGCGTGTGAACACAAATATATTTATTCAGTAATTAGAGGGTAACAGCAGTAACCACAAAAATGTTTGGAATAGTTTAACAGCAACAGAAAATATCATGGGAATGATTGAAAATTTCAGAGATACCTTCACCCAAGGAAATGGCACCATTCAAGCTTGATGTGGGCATTCTTCTGTAAATATTAGTGGCATGAGAATAAAGAGATCTTTCACTTGAGTTGTTTTATGCGACATTTTACAAAATCCAGCTGTGTCGATTAATCATAGCAGCCATGAATTCTGCTGTTTCGAGACTTATCCTAAGTTCCAACAAAGCCAACTTGTCACATTGAAAAAAGGTCAACAAAATAGCCAATCTGTTGCAGCGGGTGTTTTATTTTGTATTAATTTTCCATGAATTTTTAACAGAGTTGATTATTTCTACTCATTATAAACAGGCTGGATGATAGCAACCCCCAGAATTTCATCGTAACTATAATGCCTACTGTGCTATGGAGTTCTACATCTCAAACAGACTCAGTTTCCATTTGGTGCTAAATGAGATAATCTGAGCCAGACTGACAGCATGAGACTACAAAAGGTAACGCAGACCAGGCTGGTGAAGAGGAAAATAAGAAATAGCTTCCACACTTAATTTTTAACCAGCAGCTCCTGCTGGGAAGATTGGATGTGGACAAGGTTATTGATACCCTGTAGAGGAACCTGCTGACATGTATGCTCTAAACTCCTGTCCGAAAAGGGGCCACCAAAGAATAACATGTTTAAATGGGGCTGTGCTCAGTATAGATCGTCATTCTTGCAGATAAATGGAAGAAGATTTTTAAAAATGCATAGTATTATTAAGACTGGCTATTTAAGGTTTAAACAGTGACTTTGTCATACATTTAGATTTACACTAAACTATGCCTCTTTACTCAGCATTCTAATGCTGTAAAATCTGAGACATAATAATCGCTGGAAAAATATATACTACCACACATTAAATATCTTGACTACTTTACCACAACAATGTTATTTTTAATAAAAGAACACAAATTGCTGGGAAATCTCAACAGGTCACAGAGCCATAGAGTCCTACAGAACAGAAATAGGCCCTTTGGCCCAAACGGGTCCACGCTGACCAAAATGCCCATCCACGCTAACCCCATTTCCCTGCACTTGGCCCACATCCTTCTAAACCTTTCCTATCCATGTATTTATCCAAATGTCTTTTAAATGTTGCTAATGTACCTGCCTCAACCATTCCGCTGGCAGCTCATTCCATATGCATACTACTCTCTGTGTTAAAAAGTTGCCCCTCAGCTTCCCATGTATTCTTTGCCCTCTTACCTTAAATTGATGCCCTCTAGTCCTCGATTCCCCAACCCGAGGAAAAAGACTGAGTGCATTCACCTTATCCATGCCTCTCATGGTCTTATACACTTCTCTAAGATCTCCCCTCTGTCTCCTACGCTCTAAAGAAAAAAGCCCTAGCTTGTCCAAACTCCCCCAATAACTCAGTCCCTTGAGTCCTAGCAATATTTCTAAATTTCTTCTACAATCTTTCCAGTTTAATAACATCCTTCTTAGAGCAAGGTGACTGAACCGAACACAATTTTCTGAAGAAGGGTCTAGGCCTGAAACGTCAGCCTTCCTGCTCCTCTGATGTTGCTTGGCCTGCTGTGTTCATCCAGTTCTACACCTTGTTATCTCACAATGCTCCAAGTGCAGCCTCACCAACGTCCTGTGCAACTGAAACATAACTTCCCAACGTATATACTCAATGCCCTGTCAGATGAAGGCCAGTGTGCCAAAAGCCTTCTTCACTGCCCTGTCTATCTGTGACTCCACTTTCAGAGAACCAGGCACCTGAACTCCAAGGTCCTCTGTTCCACTACATTCCTTAAGGCCTTACCACTCACATTGAAACTCCGACCTTGATTTGATTTTCCAAAATGCAACGCCTCACACTTATCTATATTAAATTCTGTTTGCCATTTCTCGGTCCACTTCCCCAGCTGATTAAGATTCTGCTACAATTTCTGATAACCTTCCTCACTGTCCATGATACTGCCTATTTTAGTGTCATCTGCAAACTTACTAATCATGCCTTGTACATTCTCATCCAAATCAATAATATAGAAAATAAACAGCAATGGGCCCAGCACTGACCCTTGAGGCATAGACCACCAGCCCGACAAGCATCCTTCCACTATTACACTTTGCTTCCTACTGTCAAGCCAATTGTATATCCAAATGCCAACTTTCCCTGGATTCCATGCAATCTAATCTGCCAGAGCAGCCTACCATGTGAAACCTTATCGAAGGCCTTACTGAAATCCATATAGATTACATCTACTGCCCTGTCCTCATCAACCTTCCTGGTCACTTCATCAAAGAACTCTAACAAAGTTGTGAGGCATGATCTCCTTTGCATGAAACCGTGCTGACTACTCCCAATCCAACCCTGTCTTTCTAAATGCATGTATATCTTATCCCTAGGAGCTTCTCAAGTAACTTACCTACTACAGATGTTAAGCTTACTGGTCTATAATTCCCAGGATTTTCTTTGCAGCTCTTCTTGAATATGGGCACAACATTTGCTACCCTCCAGTCTTCCGGGACCTCACCTGTGGCTGACGATAATGCAAATATATCAGCCGAGGGCCCCTGCAATTTCTTCTCTAGCTTCTTGCGGGGTTCCTGGATATATCTGATCAGGACCAGGTGATTTATCCACCTTCATACATTCTGATACCTCCAACACCTCCTCCCCTCTGATACAGACTGTCCCCAAGATATCACCACTAACTTCCCCAAGTTCCCATGTATTCATGACTTTCTCCACGGTAAACACAGAGGAGAAATATTTATTGAGGCCCTTGCTCATCTCCTGCGGTTCCAAATATACTTCTCCACTTTGGCCCTTTAAGGGTCCTATTCTCTGTCTAGTTATTCTTTTTCCTATAATATACTTAAAGAATCTCTTTGGACTCAGCCTAATCTTCTCAGCCAAAGCTATCTCATGCTCTTTTTACACCCTCCTGATTTCCTTCTTCAGTAAACTTCTGTATCCCCTATACATCTCCAGGGATTCCTTTGATCCCAGCTGCATGTTCCTGAGCCATTCCGCCTTCTTTTTTCTGGTCAAAGCCTCAATATCTCTTGTCATCCAGTGAAGAAACATCATTCGACTCGAAACATTAACTCTGATTTCTCTCCACAGGTGCTGCCAGTCCTGCTAGGATTTTCCCACAATTTCTGTTTTTGTTTCAGATTTCCAGCATCAACAGTTCTTTCGGTTTTTTGTCTAATGTTATTTTTACATTGTTTTGGTACCTTTTGTACATCATATTTGAAGTGTTTTGCGAAAGAAACAATGTGAGTATAAGAAAAAAACATTTTCAGTCAGCGAGTAGTTGGGTTATGGATGCACTGCCTGGAAATGTGGGGCAGGCAGTTTCAGTTGAGGTATTCAAGAAAGCATTGAATGATTATTTAAATAGAAACAATGTACAGGGTTACAGGGGAAATGGAGATTGCTATCTATAGAAATTAAATTGTGTTTTGGGTTATAAAATATATTTAGTTGTATTTTTCTACAGTGTGTTTAGGAAGAGCTATTTTCACATTCCTCTAAAATAAATGGCTCTGAAACAGGACGATCATTCAACACTGCTCATGTCACCCAACTTCAAAGATACCAGGAATAAAGCGTTCATAGACTCTCTGGAGTGCAGATGGAGGCCGTTGAGTCTTTAGTGACCATCTGAAAAGCATTCACCTTCTCCCCATAACCCTGTAACACTACATTTACCATAGGTAACCCATCTATCCTTCACACTATGGGGCAATTTAGTGTTGCCTATCCTCCTAACCTGCACATTCATGTTGGAGGAAACCAGAGTACCTGAAGGAAACCAACACAGATAGAGGAACAACATGCAAACTCCACACAGATGCCTGAGGATGGATTCGAACCTAAGGCTCTGGTGCTATGAGGCAGCAGTGCTAACCACTGAGCCACCATGCTACACTAATAGGAACAGAAGTAGACCATTCATCCCCTTGATTAGCTTTACAGTAAGATCATGTCTGGTCTGCTTATGGCTTGAATTCCACATTCCAGTCTACTCCCTATAATCTTTAGCTCCTCATCTAACGAGAATCTGTTCACTTCTGTCTTTAAAATATTCAATGATCTGCTTCCTTCACCTTCTGAGGCAGAAAGTTCCAAAGTAGTATGATTCCATGGGGGAAATAATCTCCTTATCTCTGCACTGAAAGGGTGAACTATAATTTTCAAAATGCCATCTAGTTTTGGACCCACCCTTAAGAGGAAACATGCTTTCTACATCCAACTTGTCAAGACTATTCAGGACCTTATACACTTCAATCGATTCATCCCTCACTTTTTTAATCTCCAGTGGAAACCAATCCAACCTGTCCAACCTCTCCTTAAAAAACAAGGCATTCATTCCAGGCGTCACTCTAGTAAATCTCCTTTGAACTATCTCCAATGTATTTACATCATTCATTAAAAAAGAGACCAAAACTGCACAGGTTTTTTAAGATGTTGTCTCAACAACATCCGGTGTGTTAGAAGCATAATACCCTTCGATTTCTCTGGTAATAAAGGATAGTATCCCATCAGCCTTCTTGATAGCGGTGCTGTATTTGCATTGTAACATTTGGTGACTCTAGATGGGGCATTAGAACATCCAAATTCCCCTGAATCTCAGAATTCCACACGTGTTCTCTCTTTAAACAATACTCTACATTTTCATTCTTCTTGCCAATACAAACAGTTTCATATTTTCCCACACTGTTTGTCAGATTTTTGCCCATTCACTCAACCTATGTACCTCACTATCTGTCTGCAATTTCCTTATGTCCTCTTCACAACATACTTTCCTGCCCATCTTGATGTCATCTGTGAATTTAACTCCACGTTTTCACTCCCCTCACCGAAATCATTGACATAATTTTAAAAGGTTGAAGCTCCAGCACATACCTCTGAAGGGCTTCACTCATCAAATCTTGCCAATTCAGAAAATGGCCCTTTGTACATACTCTCTGCTTTCTGCCAACCAGCCAATTTTCTATCCATTTTAAAATGCTTACCCCTACACCATGAGCTTTATTTTCTGCAATGACCTTTGATGTAGCAACTTATTAAATGCCTAACTGAATTCCAAGTATATCATGCCTACCTCCCTTTATCACAGCGCATGGTTACTCCATCAAAGAAATTCAATAAATTGGTTATTTGTGATTTCCCTTTAACAAAACCATGTTAATTCTTCCCAATTAGCTTGAGATTTTTAAGTATGCGGTTATAATCTCTTTAATGATCCATTCTAATATCTTTATCATGACAGATGTCAAGCTAACTGGCCTATAGTTTCCTGTGTACTGCATCCCTCCATCCCTGTGTATAGGGGTTATATTTATCTCTTTCCAGTCTAATGAAACCTTTCTTGAATCTGAAGTTTTGGAAAATTAACATGCATTAGTCTACTACATCATTAGCAACTTCCTTCAAGACTCTTGCATGATGTCTATCTGAGCTCAGAGACTAGTTAACACATCGTTCCATCAATTTGCTTAATATCCCTTCCCTTGAGATTATCCTCTCATTAAGTTCTTCTCTCCCTTCCACTTTCTGATTTACAGTTATCACTGAAATGTTTTTTTGTATCCTTTATACAGATATAGTTTAGTAGATAACAGTGCTAGACAAAGAATAATTTGGAAAGATACATTTTAAACCACTTGATCTTGCTATTAAAGTATAGAGCAGTATGATTGATTTCAATATCACTTCATTACAAGATGGCCAAAATTGGCTCCTAGTCGCTAATTGGGGACCCATCCCGGAAACTGTTTATGGACATTGAGAATGACAAGGAATGCATTAAGCTGAAATGAAGTACAGACTGGGAGAAATAGTTAATAGTGTTCATTACTGAAAACATTCTTTAAGAAGAAGAATGTTTAAAAATATCCCTATGTGCAGATCATCAGAATTACAAATCTACTGTAGATTTGTGATCACAGAATCATGATGCAAGAAAGTGAAACAATAGTAAAGGATAGAAGGAATCAAATTTAACGGGGAATTTTTTAATTAAGGCATTACATGAATCAGCCTGGAAGTAACTGAGGAATCATTGAGCAGAAATCAGAATGGAGAGGGGCTGAAGTGCCAGAAGTGATAGTACCATAGGTCAGGTGAGTGCTTAGGATCAGAGTTTAAATCTAAATCTCAATGTTTTACCTGATATTTGAATGCATTGCAAATGAGTCCAATTGAATGCAGCTTTAGGGCAGTTTGACATCTATTTGTTGGTCAAGTTTGTAAGTCAGAGCTGTCCAAGGTTTGTTGACAGGAAATTTTGACATACATCTTTACAGTACAACAGAAGAAAGTTTTTACAAATAAAAAACAGTTATCATTGTATAATTACTAAAGTAAAAAAGCCCCAAAAGAATGCTCCAGTTAAACTGTTTAACAAGTTTGATTTAAATCTCTTATGTTAGAAGACTGCAAATCTGTGACATCTTTACAAAATATCCTAAGATACATCACAAAAGTATTATCAAATAAAATTTGACATCAAGTCATACAAGAACGCAGAAAGATCAAAAGTGTGTGGTCAAGTGGCCGCAGCACAAACTGGACATTCTAAATTGACCCACAGCCAGAGAAATCGGGCCGAACAAAAAGTTGGCCAAACTAACTTAAACAGCAATGAGATAACAAGGTGTAGAGCTGGATGAACACATCAGGCCAAGCAGCATCAGGGGAGCAGGAAAGCTGACGTTTCGGGCCTAGACCCTTCTTCAGAAATGGGGGAGGGGAAGGGGGTCCTGAAATAAATAGGGAGAGAGGGGGAGGCAGATAGAAGATGGATAGAGGAGAAGATAGGTGGAGAGGAGACAGACAGGTCAAAGAGGCGGGGATGGAGCCAGTAAAGGTGAGTGTAGGTGGGGAGTTAGGGAGGAGATAGGTCAGTTCGGGGAGGACGGACAGGTCAAGGGGGCGGGATGAGGTTAGTAGGTAGGAGATGGGAGTGGGGCTTGAGATGGGAGGAGGGGATAGGTGGGAGGAAGGACAGGTTAGGGAGGCGGGGACAAGCTGTGCTGGTTTTGGGATGCAGTAGGGGGAGGGGAGATTTTGAAGCTTGTGAATTCCACATTGATACCATTGGGCTGCAGGGTTCCCAAGCGAAATATGAGTTGCTGTTTCTGCTACCTTCAGGTGGCATCGTTGTGGCACTGCAGGAGGCCCAGGATGAACATGTCATCTAAGGAGTGGGAGGGGGAGTTGAAATGGTTCGCGACTGGGAGGTGCAGTTGTTTGTTGCGAACCGAGCGTAGGTGTTCCGCAAAGCGGTCCCCCATGGGATTCTGTTTTGGTTGTTATTGTGGGGAGGGGGTGTGAGGGATGAGTTGTGGGAAATGCGGGAGACATGGTCGAGGGCGTTCTCCACCACTGAGGGGTGGAAGTTGCGGTCCTTGAAAAACGAGGACATCTGAGATGTTTGGGAGTGGAATGCCTCATCCTGGGAGCAGATGCGGCAGAGGCAAAGGAATTGGGAATAGGGGATGGCATTTTTGCAGGAAGGTGGGTGGGAGAAGGTGTATTCTAAGTAGCTGTGGGAGTCGGTAGGCTTGAAATGGATATCGGTTTCCAGGTGGTTGTCAGAGATGGAAACAGAGAGGTCTCTCTCCGTGACTCCCTTGTCCACTCCATACTCCCCTCCAGCACCACCACACCCGGCATCTTTCCCTGCAACCGCAGAAAGTGCTACACCTGCCCCTACACCTCCCCCCTCACTCCCATCCCAGGCCCCAAGAAGACCTTCCACATCAAGCAGATGTTCACCTGCACATTTGCTAATGTGATATACTGTATCCGCTGTTCCAGATGTGGCCTCCTCTACATCGGGGAAACCAAGCGGAGGCTTGGGGACCGCTTTGCAGAACACCTATGCTCGGTTCGCAACAAACAACTGCACCTCCCAGTCGCGAACCATTTCAACTCCGTCTCCCACTCCTTAGACGACATGTCTATCCTGGGCGTCCTGCAGTGCCATAACGATGCCACCCGAAGTTTGCAGAAACAGCACCTCATATTTCGCTTGGGAACCCTGCAGCTCAATTGTATCAATGTGGATTTCACAAGCTTCAAAATCTCCCCTCCAATAACCGCATCCCAAACCCAGTCCAGCTTGTCCCCACCTCCCTAACCTGTCCTTCTTCACACCTATCCCCTCCTCCCACCTCAAGCCCCACCTCCGTCTCCTACCTACTAACCTCATCCCGCCCCCTTGACCTGTCTGTCCTCCCTGGACTGACCTATCTCCTCCCTAACTCCCCACCTACACTCACTTTTACTGGCTCCATGCCCGCCTCTTTGACCTGTCTGTCTCCTCTCCACCTATCTTCTCCTTTATCCATCTTCTATCCACCTCCCCCTCTCTCCCTATTTATTTCAGAATCCCCTTCCCCTCCCCCATTTCTGAAGAAGGGTTTAGACCTGAAACATCAGCTTTCCTGCTCCCCTGATGCTGCCTGGCCTGATGTGTTCTTCCAGCTCTACACCTTGTTATCTCAGATTCTCCAGCATCTGCAGTTCCTATGATCTCTAATTTTAGCAGCAACCAGCAGCTATCAGCTATGGAGAATAGTGGAAACCAAGATCAAAGAGGTAACAGCTACAGCCAGCCCAAGGGCTGTGTATTGGAGAAGTATCGATCAGACTTCCTGGCACCTTGACTTCCAGCCAGTGCTTGAGGCCATGCGCTTTACACCTCCCTGGCATAGCAACAGTGAAGAGTGTTGGCATGACCCCATTGGATGCTTTGAACGCAGCTCATGACCCCGTTAGCCAAAGGCCACAGAAGGTTCAGGAAGGTCTGGGGTGAGAGGAGATAAGAACGCACACCTGGAAGCCATTCTCAAAGTGAAAACTCAACTTGATGCAACATCAGAGCTCTGGCCAATTGGATAGAGAGAGAAAATCCACTCTGACCTGTGAGATCCACACTTATGGAAGAGTGTCAGCCCTATGTCCGAGAAAAGGAGATTCCAACTCAAACGTGGATCATTTCAGGTAACACCCTTTCTCAGACAGATATGGTGAAATAAAGAGTAAACCTTGTGGGAATTTGAGAAATGCTCACTTGGTGTTTTTATTAAATAAATAAAATCAAGTTGTGTGTTCCTTTGTCCATTGCACCAACAACAGTATTTGGGTAAAATGTTTCTAATGCATAAGCTGATTGAAATGCCCTAAGAACGGACAATACATGGATTTGAAGGAAAATCTTAAATGAACATCATGAGTAAGATGTTGATTTATACATATTTTAAATATCATTCACTTTACGTTTTTGGATTTTAAATAAGTAACATGGATTTTCTTCATATAGAAAGACCTTTAATGATTAAGTCATAAGAAATCTTCAGCCATGGTGACGTTTTAATAAAATATAGTCTGAAAGATATTTCTTGGAGACTCATTATTTGCTTTGGGAATTTTTTTAGGAGCATAGAGTAAATAATGTAGTCCATTAGACTTCAGGTAGAAGATTCCAGAAATTTTCTGTTTGGTTTGGAAAAATATCCATAGCTCGAAGCAAATATTTTTATTCAGTTTTGTTTAGGTCTAGGCTGAGATGTGTAAGAATGTTGACCCTAAACAGGAAGATAGCTTAAAACAGTTAAGAAATAGGTTACCCGAGTGTAAGAAGTTGAGGTTTAAATTTCTGGTGCAGATGCATTTGGCTAAAATCCTTCAACGGTTGTTTGAAGCTTAGAAAGTCTATATTCAGTCGTATGGAAGCTCATGAAAGAGGTGATCAACTTTTAGAAACTAGTAATTGAAGCTACAGCTAAATCTCTGTGTGATCGAGAAAGAATTTTTCTCTGATGTTTGTGCATTATAAAGGGGTGCTGTTGGGTTCAATGGGACCGTAGTTTACTGTGTGCTTCTACATCCTTACACTTGTGTTACATGTAAATAGTTTATTATATTCTATTTTATCTTAATATTTTATGTAATAAAATTCTGTTTCATTGTTAAACCATGCATGTATGTGGCCACCTCATTAAAACCAATTAAAAGTGATCTCTTGAGTAAGATTTTAGTCTAAAATATGACTTCTCTAATAATACAGTCATATGAACAAGGAGCAACTGTAGGCCATATGGCCCTTCAAAGCTGCTCCACTATTTAATAACTTCATGGTTTGTCTGATTTTAACTTCAACTCTATATTCCTGCAATTTCCTTTTATAATCAATATCTATCACTGCTTTAAAAATTTCTGAAATTTCTATGTCTGTTGTTTGAAGAAGGGAATTCCAAAGAATCACAACCATCTGAGAAAATTCTGATGAAGTGTCCTCGACCCGAAACGTCAGCTTTCCTGCTCCTCTGATGTTGCTTGGCCTGCTGTGTTCATTCAGCTCTACACCTTGTTATCATCTGAGAAAATTTGCTTTTTTTCCTCATCTCTGTTTTAATTGGCGAGTCCTTATTTTTAAACCTGGACCCCACCCCCATTTCTAATTATTCCGCAAGAAGGAGCATCCTTTCCACATTCACCTAGTCAAGTCCTGTTAGAATTGTATATGTTTCAAGTAAGCCACTACTGCCTCCTCTAAACTTCAGAGGATACAGGTCTAGCCAGGCGAGCTTTCCTCAAAAGGCAATCTTCTCATTGCAGGCATTACAGAGCGATGTAGAATGGTAAAGGAAGCTAGCAAGAGAATTTAAAAGGTCCTGACCACTGGACCAATGGGAGTCAATGATGCAGCAATGTGAAATCAGGATGAACAAAAGGCCTGAATGACAGCAATGCAGATAACTCAGCAGGTTGGTTGAAGGAGATTACAGTGATAGGAAGATGCCAGGCCAAAGACAAATTTGAAGAAAAGATAAGAATTTTAAAATTGATGCATCACTGCACCAAGATATAACATTGACAACAGAAGTACTAGATTTTATCGTAGTTTTCCATTTTGATCATTTCACCATGAGCATCTGTATCTAACAATCTCAAAGCTCAAAGCGTCGGAATTTCCTGCCTAAATCTCTCCACCTCTCTGACTCTCTTTTCTCCTTTCATATGGTCTTTAAAATCTTTCCCTTTGACCAAGTTATTTGTCATTTGGCCTAATATCCCATTGAGGCACAGTATCAAATTTAGCTTGACAACATTCTTGTGACACGCCTTGTGACATGTTAAAGGCACAATGTAAATGCAAGTTGTTGTTGGTGCGAATTGAAATCGAAGTAGTAGAGTTTAGTGGGCTACATTTATGCAGGGTGAAGATGGAAGACTGGGACAGTAGAATGACATTGGGACCATTATCTTGCATCCACAGTCGTGTGTTAAAAATCCAACAACAGCCTGGGTTGGGAATCAGGTGGGATTGAGTCACTATGGTAATCTCTCCAATACAGAATAATCCTTTAGGTGAAGAAGGAAACATTAGTGAGAGTCAGATGGTAAAAATGTTACTGTCCCCCAGGGACCATAGGGATTTTTTTTTCTAAGTGATGGCAATAATTTGAAGCACACAGCATTACATAGGAAATGACAGTTAGACAGAGGAAGAGAATGATTTTGAAGAATGTAAATGTAAAACAGGTTTAAGAGATTGACTCCATAACTGAACCTTTTAGTTTGGGTTCGAACACTGACCTAGTGAATGCTCTCTGGTGAAACACTTTCACAGGTGGAAAGCATTTGGCATCAGTTATGAGATTTGTAAATTGCTTTTATTTGAAAATTGTAAGATCTCAGTTTAACCGAAGAAGTACCTTCATAATCTTTCTTGTCAATTAATCTTGTAAAGCCATTCATGACTTCAGTCTCCTAAGTCAAAGATAGATTGAAAAGTATAGTATTTGATGGCTCAAAATGTGCAGCCGTTACTGTATAATGTGTCTAAGAATCTGGGCAGAAACCATTGGATGAGCTAATGGTGCCAACACAAAACCCAAACTAAATTGACCAACCACAGCAAGCTCTAAATGGTTTGAGCAACAGTTAACATTTTCACTTTTTTTCACATTAAAAAATACTTGCTTTTTAAATCAGAATTAATTCTAAAAGCCAAATTATTTCTCACTTATTTATAAATGGGCATAATGGATATGCTTTGAAAGAATACTTGGTACAAGAAAGATTCAAGGATGATCCTTGACATAGTTAAAATAATATATGAACCAACCTATGTTGTGGTGTTGTAGTGGCATTTTCTAGACAGTGGCTGAAAAAATATAGTCATTGGATAGCTGTTCCTTTCTATTTTCTATTGTGCTGATGTAATTTATCTTCCTTTGTTCCCTCGCCCTGTCTTCTCATTTCCTTCAACCAGAAGACAACACCAGTAGAAATAGTCACTGATATTTAAGTTTAAGTATTCAAAAACATTGTGCCAATTTAAGCTAATATGATGAGTTGCCCACAAAAATAATATTCTTTATTCTATATATTTGATCCACCTTTAACATTTTTAGAAACTCTACACTTAATTCCCAAATTGGACACCCCTGGCAAGGAGCAGTCTGCTTAAACAGAACATCAGAAGCTATAGACTTATATATGTACAAAACATTTCTCCCTGGTAATGTCGTGCTTGTTCTGAAACAGTTTATAAGGGAATTAACCCTTACTTATAGTCCTGATGGACTGGTGCAGGTAGAGGAACATAAATTATAGGATGAGGAGATGCCAATTCAGTGAATCTAACTCATTCCCCGCCCAGGTATGTTTCATTGAGTTCTGAAGAAGAGCCATTTTTTGATACAAACTTAACAATTATTAATTAACTATATTAACTATTTCTCTCTCCACAGACTTTGTCTGACCTGCTAAAATTTTCTAACACTTTCTGTCTTTATTTCATATTTCCAGCATCTGCAGCATTTTGTTTTTATTATCCCATATCCATATGTTTGGGAATTCTTTCTAGCTTTCTCATGCCTTTTTCCTTACAAACATCCATATCAACTATTCTGAAGTACATTCTTCATGCAAATTCACCTAGTGATCTCTTTACCATTCAATCAAGTATCCATTCAAACAGCAAAGAAATAATGATCAGATAGTCTGTTTTTTAAGCAAATTTGTGTGAGGGGTAATTATTGTCCAGAACAGCAGGGAAATCATCTAAATAATTCTCTGAGGCATTTTATTTTCTATCCAACTGACTCATCTATAGTTTAAGGCTTCAACTGAAAGCACTTAGAATGGCATTGAATAGATACTTTCTGAAGAAGAGTCTCGACCCAAATCGTCAGCTTTCCTGCTCCTCTGATGCTTCTTGGCCTGCTGTGTTCATCCAGATCTACACCTTGTTATCTCACCTTGCTTTATTGGATACTCTTAGCTTTTATGGATTTTAAGAGAAACCACTTTAACCAGGTTTTCCTGAGCTAAAGAAAGAGTGAGTTTACTCATTACTAAATGTGAGAAGGCATAATAATGCTACATGTATTAGAAATGAGAAGCAAATCCAAAAAAAAAGTTACAAGAGAATCCGAGACAACAAGGTGCAGGGCTAGATGAACACAGCAGGCCAAGCAGCATCATAGGAGCAGAGAGGCTGATGTTTCGGGCCTAGACCCTTCATCAGAAAAGGGGGAGGAGAAGGGGGTTCTGAAATAAATAGGGAGAGAGTGGGAGGCGGATAGAAGAGGGATAGAGGAGAGGATAGGTGGAGAGGAAACAAACATGTCGAAGAGGCGGGGATGGGGCCAGTAAAGGTGAGTGTAGGTGGGGAGTTAGGAAGGGGATAGGTCAGCCCAGGGAGGACGGACAGGTCAGGGGGGCGTGATGAGGTTAGTCGGTAGGAGATGGAGGTGCGGCTTGAGGTGGGAGGAGGGGATAGGTGGGAGGAAGAACAGGTTAGGGAGGCAGGGACGAGCTGGACTGGTTTTGGGATGTGGAAGGGGGAGGGGAGATTTTGAAACTTGTGAAATCCACATTGATACCATTGGGCTGCAGGGTTCCCAAGCGGAATATGAGTTGCTGTTCCTGCAACCTTCGGGTGGCATTGTTGTGGCACTGCAGGAGGCCCAGGATGGACATGTCGTCTGAGGAATGGGAGGGGGAGTTGAAATGGTTCGCGACTGGGAGGTGCAGTTGTTTATTGCGAACCGAGCGTAGGTGTTCTGCAAAGCGGTCCCCGAGCCTCCGCTTGGTTTCCCCGATGTAGAGGAAGCCACACTGGGTACAGCGGATGCAGTATACCACATTGGCAGATGTGCAGGTGAACATCTGCTTGATGTGGAAAGTCTTCTTGGGGCCTGGGATGGGGGTGAGGGAGGAGGTATGGGGGCAGGTGTAGCACTTCCTGCGGTTGCAGGGAAAAGTGCCGGGTGTGGTGGAGCTGGAGGGGAGTGTGGAGCGGACAAGGGAGTCACGGAGAGAGTTGTCCCTCCGGAAAGCAGATAAAGGTGGGGAGGGAAAGATGTCTTTGGTGGTGGGGTCGGATTGCAGATGGCGGAAGTGTCGGAGGATGATGCGTTGGATCCGGAGGTTGGTGGGGTGGTACGTGAGGACGAGGGGGATTCTTTTTTGGTTTTTATTGCGTGGACGGGGTGTGAGGGATGAGGTGCGGGAGATGTGGGAGACACGGTTGAGGGCGTTCTCGACCACCGAGGAGGGGAAGTTACGGTCCTTGAAAAACGAGGACAACTGAGATGTACGGGAGTGGAATGCCTCATCCTGGGAGCAGATGCGGCGGAGGCGAAGGAATTGGGAATAGGGGATAGCATTTTTGCAGGAAGGTGGGTGGGAGGAGGAGTATTCTAGGTAGCTGTGGGAGTCGGTGGGCTTGAAATGAATATCGGTTTCTAGGTGGTTGCCCGATATGGAGACAGAGAGGTCCAGGAAGGGGAGAGAGGTGTTAGAGATGGTCCAGGTAAACTTAAGGTTGGGGTGGAAGGTGTTAGTGAAGTGTATGAACTGTTCGAGCTCCTCGTGGGAGCACGAGGCGGCGCCGATACAGTCATCAATGTAACGGAGGAAGAGGTGGGGTTTAGGGCCGGTGTAGGTACGGAAGAGGGATTGTTCCACGTAACCTACAAAGAGGCAGGCGTAGCTTGGGCCCATGCGGGTACCCATGGCTACCCCCTTTGTCTGTAGGAAGTGGGAGGAATTGAAAGAGAAGTTGTTGAGTGTGAGGACGAGTTCGGCTAAGCGGATGAGGGTATCAGTGGAGGGGGACTGGTCGGGCCTGCGGGACAGGAAGAAGCGGAGGGCCTTAAGGCCATCTGCATGGGGAATGCAGGTGTAGAGGGACTGGACGTCCATGGTAAAGATGAGGTGTTGGGGACCGGGGAATTGGAAGTTCTGGAGGAGGTGGAGGGCGTGGGTGGTGTCACGGACATAGGTAGGGAGTTCCTGGACCAAGGGGGAGAAAATGGAGTCGAGATAGTTGGAGATCAGTTCGGTGGGGCAGGAGCAGGCGGAGACAAT
>NC_063363.1:15640524-15669397 GCF_021869965.1 Rhincodon typus
TTTGGTTTTTATGTTCTGTAAGGTATCCAGCTTGAGAGACAATGGGGCCAGACTTGGAAATCCACCAATGCCGAGGGGCAAATAGACAGCAGCAAGTTATGAATAAAGTGGGGGGGTGTCATTAATGCCACAATGTGCCTCATTAATATTCAGCTTCCTATCTTACCAACAATGCTGAACAAAGCAGACTATGAGAATTTTATTATGAAGGTCAGAACAGATACCTGGTATCTTCTCCTTGCCATTTGTGTCAATAGACCTCCTTGTTGTAGATGAACCATCAACGTCCCAGGGACCAGTGACATGCACCCCATGTCCACAGTATTGGCATCCGATATGTGCTAGCCTCTAAGAATTCTCATGATACATCACTAGTATAACTTCTGCACTTCTGCTCTTTAACGCTGCACCCTGGGCTGCACTGACAACTGTTGTCGTAATGCTGCTGCAAGGACATTGTGTGCTCAGGACCACAGCTCATGAACTGGGTCAGGCTACATTTCTCATGCTGTCAGATTGGAGATTCACTCTGAGCCTACCTGGATGCTCACAATGTCCCTACCCTGCTTTTCATTGCCTTGCCTTACTTTACCTTTACTTAAAACAACCAATGCTGTAGGTCACAGCAGGTCAGACATCATTTGCTTCCTCTCCATGGATGCTGTCTGACATACTGTGACCTCCAGCATTGGTTGTTTTCAGTACAGATTCCAGCTTCTTCAGTAATTTGTTCTTACCTTTACTTACTTTGGCTCCTGATCCAGAGATTCGAGGCTCATATTACTTCTGTCTTGCCTTGCTATTTAACATAGATACAAAGGCAGGAAACTTGTCACAGTTATCAGTACGCCTCAGTCCAGAGAAGGGAAATAGCCATCAGTCTGGGAGTTCCAGCACTGTAAGTCAAAGGCAGCCTTCAATACCAACCCAGGGACTTGGTCATAGTCAGTCAGAACACTCTCCATATAAAGGATAAGGAGATGATGGTTGGGTATCTCACCATCCATGTTGACTATCTCTGCCCTGTTATGGGCTGCATTCCTCCTGAAATGACAGACAGGCAGATGTTATGGGAGGTAAAGATGTGTGGCTCAGCTATTACTTTTGGTGCAAGTGGGAAGGTGTCCTGAATGATCGAGTAGGCAGCACAGAAGGCCACACAATGTTATAGTGCTGCCGAATATTAGGGTGGGAGACACCGAAGGAGGGATGATGTTTAGGTATGATATAACATGAGCTTTGTTGGGAGGTGAATACAGTAGCAGAGATAGAATGAGTTGAAGAATCTGAGAAAAGA
Source organism: Rhincodon typus (assembly GCF_021869965.1). Lineage (NCBI taxonomy): Eukaryota > Metazoa > Chordata > Chondrichthyes > Orectolobiformes > Rhincodontidae > Rhincodon > Rhincodon typus. The sequence continues at coordinate 15,641,822 of NC_063363.1, forward strand.
TGGTGCCACTGACACTAGTGGACTGGAAAAGATCATGGACCACCTTTCTATGTTGCTGTGATGGGTGAAACTGCATTGACCCTGAGATCGGGCTGGCATTGTCTGATGTCATGGCCTTCTCTACTAGTTTTGGGGGAAGAGGACATCCCACCTATGCACCAGCCTATCCAGCAAGAACTCTGAATTCCTGCTTTCAAAGAGGGGCACCATCTCATTTGCCATGTCTGGGCAAATATCAAAACCTGCGCAGGTCTGGTCAGAACTGACAGTGCTTGTCCAGGTGCAGAACAGGCTTTTAAATATGATACCACCACGAGCAGTGCAGTCAATTCCAGCACAGCAGTGAATTGTAAGTGGTTCCGGGAACAGATTACCATCCAGGAATGGTAAAATGGTCCTGGAATTGGATGAAAGGGATGATACAGAGTCAGGATTGAAAGTTTAAAAAGTGAAAACCAAAAGAACTGTGGGTGCTGTAAATCAGGAACAAAAACATAAGTTGTTGGAAAAGCTCAGCAAGTAAGGCAGCATCTGTGAAGAAAAAATCAGGGTTAACATTTCAGGTGCAGTGACCCTTCCTCAGCATTCTGAGGAAGGGTCACCAGACCCGAAACGTAAACTCTGATTTTTTCTTCGCAGATGCTGCCAGACCTGCTGAGCTTTTCCAGAAACTTCTGTTCTTGTTCCAGTTAAAAAAATGAATTTGGGAAGATAAGTCAAGTAATCTCACTTGGCCTCGTGGCAAAACAAAAACCCAAAAAAACTTGACTGAACTTACAAAAAAAGAGACTCTGTCCTAAGGAATTGAAAATTCACTCTCTCTTCCTCCTTATTTCTTGTATCATGTCAGGGGACAGTGTCTGGTGAAAAAGCAAATGGGATGATAAAACCATTCTGTGAGAACTCAAAGATATAAACTTTGCCATCACTGAGGATACCAGCTAAACAACTGATGTCTCGGGTTAAAACGTAACATCTCAAGGATTTGAGGACTTTTAAACTGGGTAGCATTTATTCTTTCTGTCTGTATCAGAATTTCTCCTCTCTGACACTTAATGTCTGTGTTCATACATGTAGTTGAATGTTTTTTGGTAGGTAATAAAATTTCCCTTTCCTTCATGCAAGCAAACCTTCCAAAGGCTGATTCATTTTGATCATATTAACTACACCTTTAATTGAAATACGATTGCTGCATGCTAAAAATAGAAATTAAATATTTGTTGCAACTGACCAAGACGGGAAGCAAATCATACTTCCTCATCCGATCAGACAAAAGAAAACAGGGAAATGATCCAGAAATTCATTTCCAGTGAAAAATGTATTTTGCAGGTTTGAATAGACCACGTTCACTTGTGGAATGAACTTCCTGAGGAAGTGATGGATGCAGGCATGGTTACATCATTTAAAAGACACTTCAGGTAAGTACGTGAATAGGAAAGGTTTGGAGGGATATGGGTCAGGGGCAGGCAGGTGGGGCGAGTTTAGCTTGGGATTGTGTTCGGCATGGGCTGGTTGGACCGAAGGGTCTGTTTCCATGCTGTATAGCTCTATGACTCTATATATTTAAAGGGATTGCTGGATACAACTTAAGCAAAAGGAAAAAAAAATTGCTTCGGTGAAGAAATGCAAGAAATCCACTACATTTAATGAGTTGAGTTATAATTGTTGCTTGAGTGTTCATCCTTGTCGTAGGATTTTATATGCTTGCTGTATCAGGATAAGGAATTATGTTCAACAGCATAAGGTTGAAATGGGTTACTTGCAAACACAATGTCATATTTGAGCTCAATAGGAATTTCCAACTTCTTATCTGTTGCAACATTAATACTGCTTATTTCCAGTTCCAATTCATTGGCCAACTCTGCCCTGCCTCAGCTCATCTGCTGCTGAAATCCTCATCCGCATATCTGTTAGCTCAGGACTTTAACAGTCCAATGCCCTCTTGGCATATTTCTACCCTCGTAAACATGGGATTGTTCAAGTCACATGTTCATGTCCCAATTTTACATGATCCTCATGCCTAGTTGCCTAGATTTGCACCCAGTTAAACAGCAACTCAATTTTAAATTTCTCATTCTCATTTGCAACTCCCTCAATGACCTCACCCCTAGATTTCTAAATCCCTAACTTCTTCCAGCCCTACAATGTTCTGAGATAATCTCAAATCCTGGCATTTTGAGCAACCCTGGAAAAATTCTTTTCATTTATTCCTGGGATGTGGGCATCACTGATTAGGCCAGCATTTATTGCCCATCCTTAATTGCCCTTGAGAAGTTAGTGGTGAGATGCCTTCTTGAATCGTTGCAGTCCATATTGTGTAGATGCATCTACAGTGGTGTTGATGAGGGAGTTTGTTCCAATGACAGTGAAGGAACCATGAGAAAGTTTCAAGTCAAGATGGTATGTGACTTGGAGATGGAGTTGCAGGTGATGATGTCATGCTGTATCTACTTACCATGTCCTTCTAGGTGGCAGAGTTTATAGGTATGGAATGTGCTGTCTAAGGAGACTTGGTGAGTTGTTGCAGTGCATCTTGTAGATGATGCACACTGTTACTTCTGTGCATTGGCAGTTGAGGGAATGAAGTTGAAGATATTAGATCAGGTGCCAATCCAATAGGTTGCTTTGTCCTATGTCCTTCGAATTATGCCACCATAAGCAGTTGTACGTTCAGTTGTCAAGCTCCTAACTTCTGCTGTTTTCTGCTAAATTTCTTCCCTCAGTCTATCTTTCTTCCTTTAAATGCAAGAGCTTCACACTTTGCCCAGGTTTTTAGGATTCTCTTTTTTATTTGATATATTCTTTGAAGTGGCTTCGAAAATTTTAGTGTATTAAAGGTAATATGGTAGCATAACTTGCCTGTATTGTTGAAAATTTCAGCAAATTGGTATTCATGTATCAATTTTAGCAGTAATGAGTATGTTGTACATTGTAACTGACTCCACTAGCAAATATCAAAATGTTCATACATGTATTACACCTCTTTAGTTGGAATTATTGTTTGTGATAATATTTGCGCTATCATATTGAACTTAATATCTAAACACAAAACTTATTGTCGAATTTACAATCAGTACATTCTCCATTAGTCAACTGTAAACATTTCTTTTCCAGTTTCCTAGTCACCATTCTTATCTGACTGTGTTTTATTAGGTTTAATCAATGCTAAAACAACATAAGCAGAAACTAGAAGCCTGTGATTACTGTAATAAATGGTGTGGATTTAATTTGATGAGGCTCTGACATGCCAAGTTTATTCTGAAGCAATTGCTTTTGTACAAGGAAAAGATTAAATCCTTTAAGGCAACAATGTCAAGGGGCTTTGTGACATAGCAGATTAACACACAACGCTTCCATGTCTTCGACGTGGTTTCAAATCTAGTCCTCAAGGATGAAAGGTGGTTCAACATGGAAGAAAGTTGACAATCTCTTTTAATTATTAGTGAAAAAGGCAGGGGGTTACAAAAAAGAATAGCCTCTAAGCTCTAACTGCTTGTTATTAAGCCTTCAGAGATAATTAGGTGGGCCTTAAGTATGGTTACTGTGGACATTAGGAATGTCATGCTGGTACAGTGAGGGAGATCCCTCAGAAACTGGCACCAAGACATATCCTTGAGATTGAAAGAGGGAGATTTCATCTAAATAAAGCCATCAGTACTATAACTAAGCTGACAGAACATGGTGCATTCATTCATTCCAATTGTGATAATATCTATCTAGACTTGTACCGAGCAAGGAGATACATCTGAGAATGTCCACGTCCTGTTCAATTGTCTTTCCAGATATGGTTATTTGCATTAGCTGTTTTCATTCATGGTTCAGAAATCACATAAAGCATTTTCATGTCAAGGTATATTCCTTTTTGTGAAATGGCTTTAAAAATATAACAATTTCACTCAAGAGTTTCAGAACAAATTTGTCTCGTGTATGGGTATCCACCTAAAGAGATGAAGTGAGTGCGGATGCCTGCGACATCAAGACAGCATTTCTGAGTGTGGTACCAAGGAGCCTGAGTAAAACAAATAGCATTGGGGAACACAAAGGGTAATTTCCCAGTAACTTCGGGCATATGCTGGACAAAGGAAGATGTTGGATTTTTGGAGCCTAATTATCTCAACTCAAGGACATTGTTCAAGTTGTATCATAGGCCCCATTATTTTCTGTTGCTTTACCAGTGACCTTCTCTCCACTATAAGAAGAGGGAATATGTACCATTAGCAATTCCTCAGATAATGAAGCAGGCTTTGTCCATGTAGATCAAGACTTGAACAATATCTAGTCTTGTATTAGTATTCGGAAGAAAATAAATGAATGAATGACACAGACAATCCAACTAGGGATTGAGCTATTTTATTTGTGGTAATGAGTAATGAGGTACGTTTTATAAATGATCTCAGCGGAAAAGATATCCTTGAAAATAGTAACCATAATACCTTCTGGTTGCCATCCTTTATAACTCCCCCGCCCACTCCCCTTGTGACATGTCCATCCTTGGCCTCCTCCACTGTCAGAGTGAGGCCAAATGTAAACTGGAGGAATAACACCTCATATTTCACCTTGAGAGCTTACAGCCCAATGGCATGAATATTGACTTCACCAGCTTCAAAATCTCTCCTCGCCCGACATGTCCATCTTCTGACACATCTATCCACTCCACCCTTCCCATTGACCAACCACAATAACCCCCTACCTGCATTCCACTTATGTCCATATCAGCTACCCTCCTCCTAACCGCATCCCCTCCCTCTATTTATTTCTGGGCTCCTTACCCCTCCCCAGTCCTCATGAAGTGTTTCATCCTGAAACATTGATATTTTGCTCCGCGGATCTGTCTGACTGACTATGCTCTTTCAGCTCCACATTTATTGACTCTAACTTCCAGCATCTGCAATCCTTACTGTCTCCAAGTTAAGGAGAGTTTGTACTGGGGGGATAAAATCAATGTGGCAAAGATTAATGGTGAACCAAAGAGCAGGGAAAGTTTTTTAAAGCAAACTAAAGCCGATCAAAAAATATGGAGATGGAGGAAATAAATTTTATGGGTAAACTGGCCAGAAATACCAAAATGGACAACAAGAACTTTAAATATATAAAAAGGATGAGAGGCAAAAGCAAAGGCCCTTTAGAAAATGAGGCTGGAGAAGTAATAATGGGGAACCAGGAAATGGCAGAGGAGTTGAATAAATACTTTTGATTCATCTTCATGGTAGAAGGCATTGATAGCATTCCAAAAATATTAAGTAATCAATGACAAAACGTGGAAATGAAATTAATACAATAGGAAGCACTAGAGAAAAGTATTGGGGAAACAAGTGGGACTAAAGGCTAAAATATCTCCTGGACCTAACAGGTTGCATGCTAGGCTGTGAAAGAAAGTAACGAGAGAGATATTGCATGCACTTGTTGTAATCTCCTAAGGATCCTTAGGTTCTAAAAAAAGTCCTAGATCATTGGAAATCAGCCAATGTAACATATTTATTTAAAAAGAGGAGGCAACAAAATGTGAATATTCAAGATCCGTCACTCATCTTTGCCTTCCTATAGTGGCTGTTTCCTCTAACAAGAGAAAGGAAGGAATTGAGTGAGATGAAAGAAAGTGGCATTTCTGTTGGTGCTAATGAGGTGGTGGAAAGATGGAGAGGTGTTCTGATTGAGTGAGTAGGCAGCGCAGAAGCCATGCAGGGTTCCTGGGGAAGTGAAATTGGCTGTGTAACAGTGACTGAGGGAAGATGTTGCATGCAATAATAACAGTGGTAGAGTATGAGCCTTGGTAGGAGGTGGGTGCAGTACTGGAGATTGAGTTAGTGGGAGGTAGCAGAGAGAAAGGATGGTGGCACTTAACCTAGTAGACCAGAGATGGTCATTGACCTATTTCCTGCATTACTGGGAGTCCTTCCTAAAGGACAATAAATGCTGGCCCAACCAGCAATGCCATCATCCCATAAAAGAATAGAACAAGAAGTGCAAACAGCGCTAACGTAGGTAGTAACTTCAGACAACAAACATGAAAAAGAGGCAGACATTTTGGTTTAATCGCCCCCTCCACAGGACCAGATCCATGAAGAGATGTTCCAATCTGTATGGCACCCTCCATAATGGATCTGAATCATGGGCTGAAGTGCAAGCAAAACTTGAGAGACAACCCCCTCAAACAATGAAACTGAGTCTGCAACCTAACATACAACCTCTGTCACCTGGAACATGGAGTCCTCAAAGTTACAAAAAATGCAGGAGGCTTCAAAGCCTGTGAATCACCTTAAATTAATTGGAGCCCATGAACCACCTTAACTTAATTGCTTGGAATTGCTGTGTGCAACTCTCTAGATCCTCAGTGGTGGACTCCAGCATAGAAAGGTGTTCAGTTGCCCTTTACATTCTTTTAAATAAACCAATTCAACCAAATAATGCCAAATTAAATTAAAACCCTAAGATATTGACAAAGATGCTAGAGTGTCATGTACCTGGTATAAAGGTGAAACACTGGAAATCTGTGAACCTATTGTACCTACAACTATACAGGACTGCTGCATGCAACCATATCAAATCTTGATGGTAAAGGGGAGTACTCCCACATTTCCTTTACAAGTGCTCTAAATATTTAAGTAAATTCTGCTCTGCTCTGGTATATTGTAACAATATAATTAACAAGTCATTAATAGTTTGGAGCACTGTTCAGTTGTCTGAACGGATGCAGCTGCAATATTACTTAAGAATCTTAATGCAATCCAGAAAAAAAAGTATGCTAGCTCAACACACAAAATTGCAATTTTCCCATCCACAAAGGCAAAGCTGATGTATGATAGGACACATTGTGGATGAATTGAAGCATATGCAGGAAAGTTGATGAAGGTTTCGTAGAAATTAGGTCCAGAGATGAGATAGGTGTGAATAATGCCTTCAGCAGTGGAGATGAAATAGGGACAGAGATAGATAGTATTTCACAGACAGTCACAGACTATCTTCACAATACACTGCCTGTGAGTTTGAAACTGACATAACCCCAAGTTGCACATCTCTAGGTATGACTTGGTAGGACACTTAGGATGAGGAATAATATCAAAGCTTACAACATGGAGTTTCTGGTGTGACCTAAAGGCAAACCAAAAAAAAAATCTCCCATAGATTTATTCTTGTTGAACTTAAACATTTCACTTTTGTTATTAAATGTATCCAATATTGCTGTTATTTGAGCCACTTTGAACATTTTTCTGAACCTATCATTTACATTTTGGAGCAATATTTGCTGGTTTATTTTTTTTTACAGGCTGTAGGTTATTGAGCCAAGAAACATGCAGTGTTTCACATTACAGTCACACCCAAAAGGCATTCTCAGCAAAGATTAGCTCTTTCCCAGAAGATTATACAGTTTCTCTGGGTGGCCCCTTCTTTTATTGGGGTGGGGTGCAATTCTGTGGAAAATTGCACAGCATGGGGCTCTAAGAAGGTGGATGTAATTGCGTACTATTTCCTCAGTTTGGAATGAAATTTATACAACATCACTTAGATTGTTGTTCCGACATGTATTTTATGAAATCAGAGGACTGGGGACAGTGTGTAGACAGAGGGCAGAGACCTCTCCAAAAATCCTTCTGTGGTGTATGCCCAGCACACATACACAGTCAAATCAGCAATACATTTAAGAATAATATAAATATATTTAATGCAATGTGATTGACACCTCATGACAACTGACCATAAATACTTATTATACTTTTACTTATTCTGAAAAATAATGATTTTTTAAAAAAAAAATCAGTTTTAAAATAAAGGCCCAGATTTTCTGGTCATTGTCAATCTTGTGTAAATTGTCACTTCAGCCCTTCTTTTTTTCCCGAAAGATGGGAGCTCTGCATTTCTGAAAAGTGATTTCCTTCAGGAATACGAAGGCGTACTTCCGTGAAGATGTACTTTCATCCTGACACTCCTCCATAGTGTGGAGCTGTCAGAGGACAGCAAGGCCTTTTCTCAGTAGTTTGCTGAAGTATTCTAACATTTGAAGATTGTTACAACCAATTTGACAGCTGCTGTCAAACCACAAGTACATAAGATGTGATTTACCTGTGCTGGGAAGGTGAGGTGCCAGGTGGAGAGTGGGTAGTGTGCCAGGCTGTAGGATACTAGATGGGGAGAGGCTAGGATGCCAGCTCAGTAGAGTACCGGGTGGGTAGGACATCGTTGGACAGGAATAAGGTGCCAGGTGGGGAGATTGACAGCATGCAACATGCGAGGATGGGGGGGGGGCACGGATAAATGATGCAGTGTTTTGGGTTGATCAGTGTGGGCAGAGAAATCAGGTCTCACAGGAATGAGAGAGGATAGGTATCAGGTCTGGGGCTGGTGTTGGCTCTGGCCACAGGTCAGGGTGGAGGATGTCGAGTCAAGTCAGCAAGGGCAGGAGGAGGGTGGTTGGGTCAGATTGGATCCAGTGGGAAGCAGGTCAAGTTGTCTTGGATCAGGAAGGGGCAAGGGTTCGGGGGTGGGGGGGTTGTGGAGGTTCACATTCTGCGAAAGATGGAATGGGGGAAAGCATCAGACACATATCAGGTCTGCATCTGGAGGTTGTGAACCTGGGGATATGAGATACATATGAAGGCTTTTTAGAGATGTATAGTTGGAGGTGTGAGGGGTAAATATGGGGTTTGTTCAATAGTTACTTTGGAGTAAGACTATATTTTTAACAGTCTAACTTTTTCCTGAGTAACTATTTTGTTGGAGACATCCAAAGTCTCTAAATTAAATGGAGTTATGCTTGAGTCGGGGAATTAGCAAAGTCAGACTCAATTTCCAAGTCAATTCCTTTGAGGTAGCCTATGATGGAGATTCTGCAGAGTCCCTGTGCACAGCTCTCATCTCCGCTAGCGTACGACTGTCAGACCTTTGGAAAATCTGCCCCAATATCTCACACTATCTACTGACTAAACAGATTGCACAATCTTATTTCTGTCAGAGCTGCTCCAACTTTGAGCTGCCTAGTTAACAAAGCCTGTGACATAAGCCCTTTGCTATGAACTTTCCAATAAACTGGCAATACTTTATTTTACTTTTCCATGCAGCCACTATATAAATCACTTTTAAAATTTTATCAGTAATGCAGATACGTATCTCATGGCAATATAATTCTATACACTTACAATTTGACAAACTGCATCCTTGGATCTGAATAAATTGATTCAAAAGTGTACAATTATTAACAACGAGTTATTTAAAGCAGCCAACAGCTATGCAGAATGGACACAAATTTGTCATTGTCAAAGCTAACACTCCATTTATTCTGCTCATTTAAGCTAATCTGGTATCCTATCATCAGACCTTACCTTATTTCTGGCTTCTTCTGCGATAATAGATTTTTTAAAAAATGACACCAGATTCAGACTACATATCAAGTTATATGAGAGAGGTTATATTGGTTGAAACTGGTAATACTGTTGATGACACATGGGCCAATGCAAAAACAAAATAGGGCAAGAGTTGGTTATGGTGCACACTGTGAAACATTGGCCCTGAAATTGATTCTTAGGCCTAAGTGTTACTATTCATTCAGCAAAAGCATACACCTTTTCTAAAGATGAAAGGTAGACTGCTCGCCTTGCCTGGTAGGGTGGGCAGAAGCCTGCAGTGGAAGGGCAATTGTAAGTAGACTAAGGTTAACAAAACACTCCTCAAAGTCCCATGACAGTCATTTCTGAATGTAAAAAATTAATCTTTTGTCAGCAGCCTCAAGGGTAACTGAATGATCCCGAGGGGATTGCGTTCAACGTCTGTGACAATCATAGCCAATCAATTTCAGCAAAAGGTCATATATTATGTGTAAAACACTTAATATCCATTTCATAAAGAGAAGCCTGGAATCTAGCTTTGACATATGTGCTGTTTAAGTGTAGGCCACTCTTAAGTTTGTCATTACACTCAAAACATATCCCAATGCACTTTTAATCAGTCTGTTCTTTATGCTGTTACTGCCAATTTTCCACAAACAAAATGTTGCTGAACAAAGAGACCTTGAATGCAGGCTCATAGCTCCTTGAAAATGGAGTTGCAGGTAGATAAGATAATGAAGAAGGCGCTTGGTATGCTTGCCTTTGTTGGTCAGTGCACGGAGTATAGGAGTTGAGACGTCATGTTGCGGCTGTTCAGGATATTGGTTAGGCTGCTTTTGGAGTATTGCATGCAATTCTGGAATTCTGGTCTTCCTCCAATAGGAGGGATATTCTGAAATTAAAAATGGTTCAGAAACTATTTACGAGGATGTTGCCAGGGTTGGAGGATTTGAGCAATAGGGAGAGGCTGAATAGGCTGGGGCTATTTTTCCTGGAGCATCGGAGACTGAGGGTGACCTTTATAGAGGTTTATAAAATCATGAGGGGCATGGATAGGGTAAATAGGCAAGGTCTTTTTCCCAGGGGATGGCAGTCCAAAAATAGAGGGCATGGGTTTAAGGTGAGAGGGGAAAGATATAAAAAGCACCTAAAGGGCAACTTTTTCACACAGAGGATGGCGCATGTATGGAATAAGCTGCCAGAGGATGTGATGTAGCCTGGGATGATTACAACATTTAAAAGGCATCTGGATGGGCATATGAATAAGAAAGGTTTAGAGGGATATGGGCTGAATGCTAGCAAATGGGATGAGATCTATATAGGATATCTGGTCTGCATGGACGAGTTAGACCGAACGATCTGTTTCCATGCTATATATCTCTATGACTCCAAAACTCTAGAATCTTGAAAAATAATGTATTAGGACATTTGACTATTGCCTTCTGGTATATAAACTATATGTGACAGACATTTGTCCATGCCCAGCGTCCTCTTCTCAGCCATCGTATTGGTAACCTGCTCCAAAGGTTGATCGCACTTGGTATAAAGAAATAATTTTCTGATGTTTGTTATAAATTTACTATCACACACCGAATGCTGGGTACTGCTTATTCTGATAACCTGTTGTCTGATAGTAATTGCTGCCTGAAGCTAGGAGGATGAAACTTAGGTATAGGGTGTGTAAATATGATTCAAATTGTTTGTTCATGTTAAGGGTAAATATAGTTTCAACTCTTTGATCCTGTGGGTTAACATTGACAAAGACTGTTAGCACCACATAGCGTTGTAGCTTCTATATGTTTCTAAGTATATTTCATGAATAAAAAAACTAATTGAAAAAAGACTTGGAGAATTTAAACGACATAAACATCAAAACAAAATAAGTCTTCCTATGAAAGCTTTACATCACTATTTGGACCACTGCAAGAACAAGGGAAGTATAAATATTTTACGATAAATTCTGGTATGAATACAATCTTTCTGTTATAATGTGTTATATACTGAACTGCACAATTAAAAAGCCACATGAAATAGGCTTGTGGGTAAAATGTATCAAACTTGTTTGAGCACAAGTTTTGATTTTTTTCAATATACAGTGGGGCTAAACAGCTGCATGCATTCATTTTTATTGGATATAAATGTGAACTAAAAGCCTTCAATTTCTGCTGTCGTGGTAATATTGTTTATATTGGCCATGTTACCGATAAATTAATGAAATCCACATTGGGAAAAAACATCTCCCATGGTTCAGAATGATGTATATTCAAGACAAAGGAACATAAACACTCTTTACAGCCCTTAAACCCTGCAAAGTTCTCCTTGCTAACATATGGGAGCTAGTGCCAAAATTGGGAGAGCTTTCTCACAGAATACTCAAGTAACAGCCTGATATAGTCATACCCACAGAATCACACCTGACAGACAAAGTTCCAGGCACCACCATGAATATGGATAACCCTGGATATGTCCTGTCTCACCAGCAGGACAGACCCAGCAAAGCTGGTGGCACGGTGGTATATATTTGGGACAGAGTTATCCTGGGAGTCTTCAACATTGACATTGAATCCCATGAAGTCTCATGGGCATGAGGACATCCTGCTAGTTATCACATACCTTCCTCCTTCCACTGATGAATCAGTGATCCTCCATGTTTAACAACACTTGGAGGAAGCACTGAGGGTGGCAAAAGTACAAAATGTATTCTGGGTGGGGAATTTCAATGTCCACCACAAATAGTGGCTTGGCAGCAACATGACCAACAGAGCTGGTCAGGTCCTAAGGAAATAACTGCTAGACTGGGTCTGTGGCAGGTGGCGAAAGAACCAGCAAGAGGTAAAACATCCTTGATATCATCCTTACCAAATTGCCAATTGCAGATACATCTATCCATGAGAGTTTTGGTAAGAGTGACCACCACACAGCCTTTGTGGAGATGAAATTTCACATTGAGAATACCCTCCATTATGTTGTGTCATTGTCACTGTGCTATATGGGACAGACTTTGAACAGATCTGGCAGCTCAAGCCTTGGCATCTATGAAGCGCTATGAGCCATCAACAGCAGCAGGATCGTACTCTAGCACAATCTTATGGCCCAGCATATCCTCCACTCAACCATTACCATCAAGCCTGAGGATCAACCTTGATTTAATGGAGAGTGTAGGAGGGCATGCCAGGAGCAGCACCAGGCATCCCTGAAGATGAGGTATCAACCTAGTGAAGCTGCAAACAGAATTAATTGCATATCAAACAGCATAAAGAGAAGGTAATAGACAGAGCTAATTGATTACACAACCAACGGATCAGATCTAAGCTCTGCAGTCCTGCCACATCCAGCCGTGAATGGTGGTGGACAATTAAACAACTCATTGAAGGAAGAAGATCAACAAATATTCCCTTCCTCAATGATGGGACAGCCCAACACATCAGTGTAAAAGATAAAGCTAAAGCATTCGTGGCAATTTTCAGCCAGAAGTGCCAAGTGAAGGATCCATCTTGGCCTCCAGAAGTGGTCACCAGCATCACAGATACCAATCTTCAGACGATTCAATTCACTCTACGTGATATCAAGAAATGGTTGGAGACACTGAATAGCACAATGGCTATGGGCCCTGACAACATTCCAGCAGGAGTACTGAAGACTTGTGTTCCAGAACTTGCCACTCCCCTAGCCAAACTGTTCGAGTACAGTTACAATATTGTCATCTACCCAACGATGTGGAAAATTGCCCAAGTATGTCCTGTACACAAAAAACAGAAAAAAATCAAACCCAGACAATTACAACATCATCAGTAAAGTGTTGGAAGGTATCATCAACAGTGTTATCAAGCAGCACCTTCTCAGGAATAACCTGCTCACAGATACTCAGTTTTTGTTCCACGAGGGTCATTCAGCTCCTGATCTCATTACAGCCTTGGTTCAAACATGGACAAAAGAATTAAATTCAAGAGGCGAGGTGAGAGTGACAGCTGTTGACATCAAGGCTGCATTCGACCGAATATGGCATCAAGGAGTCCCAGCAAAACTGCAATTAGTGGATATTGGAGGAAAAATCTCCATTGGTTGGAATCATGCCAGGCACATAGGAAGATGGTTATAGTTGCTGGAGATCGGTCATCTCAACTCCAGGGAATTTCTGTGGGGGCTGTTCCTCAGGGTATTGTTCTGGGCCCAACGATCTTCAGCTGCTTCATCAATGACCTTCCCTCCAACATAAGGTCAGAAATGGGGATGTTTGCCAATGATTCAACAATGTTCAGGAGCATTTCTGACTCCTCAGATGTTGAAGCAGTCCACATTTAAATGCAACAAGATCTGACAATATCCAGGCTTGGACAAACAAATGGCAAGTAACATTTGTACCATACATGTGCCAAGCAATCAACATCTCCAATAATAAACAATCTAATCGCTCGCCCTTGACATCCAATGGTGTTACCATCACTAAATTCCCCACTATCAACATTCTTGGGGTTACCATTGATCAGAAACTCAGCTGGACACATTAACAAAGTGGCTACAAGATCAATTCAGAGGCTAGGAATACTGCAGTGTGTAATTGACTTCCTGACTCTCTAAAACCTGTTCAGCATCTACATGGCACAATTCACTAGCATGATGGAATACTCTCTACTTGCCAGGATCGATGCAGCATCAACAACACTCAAGAAGCTTGTCACTGTGATGATATTATGGCTTTAAAAGGTGTATTTTGTCTTGTTTTTTATGAAGAAAGGTTGAGACAGAGGTTACAAGCAGTCTGCATCATTTCCAACAAAGTAAACAGCTTGTGAGGCCTTAGTTTTTTTAAGTTAGAACAATAGAAGCAGTCCGAGTGGGTGGTATCAAGCTCCCACAGAACCATAATTTTTTTTAGTTTTAGCCTTCAATACTGGTTGTTGGGATCTTGAAGCTGGATGTGAAAGCTTTTATTTCTCTCTCTGTTACAGCTAAAAGCTGAGGCTTTGTTCCTGCTACTAGAATTGCTTTTGAAAGAATCTATTTTACTGGAATTTGCCTTTGCTAAGGTATGCTTATGGGATGTTACTATATTGGAACAGTTAATTAGTGGTAGTTAATATACGTATATTAATTTGTTAAGCATTTCAATAGAGTTACAGGTAAGCTGATTTTTTTCTTTTATTTTTATTTTATCTGTATTTTAATTACAGTGTATGAATAAAGTGTTCTTTATTTCAAGCCTGGTAGCTTGACCAATCAAATTGCAGCTGGAACACAATGCCTTATACTTACCTCAATAGCTCCTTTTTGTCTTTGAATCCTGGCAGACATATGAGAAGTAGTGCCACTGTGATGCCAGTAATGTTACACTGGTAACAGTAATGATGAGACAGATACTGATTATACCTATGGTGCCTGATGGAGATGCCTGACACCCAACCTGCCATTTGATAGTCCTCTGCAGTGCCAACATTACAACGTACACTCAAAAAGTCATGAAGAATTGAGGAGACAGTGGCACATTCTCTGCAAGAGCTCAACAGATCCTTCATCCTCTTGGTACAGTGGAGCCCAACTGACTTGAGGCACCCACAGATGCTGACCTCTGGCCATCATGAATAGGAGTGGACTTTTGTTGCCATCTATAGGATAAAGATTTTCCTTTTCCTCCTGAACAGGAGTTACTCTGGGAAGACATTGCTAAAGATTGGCGTTGCATTTTGCTGATTCTATGGAATTTCCAGGGATAGGTTGAAGTGATGAGCAGAGATTAAGTGATTCTCCTGGGTTACAGAGGGTGAAGTGCTGTCCAGGTGCCTTTAAAACATGGCGCCCAGGTGTTGAAACCTAAGGAGGGTGGGGGTAGCTTCAGAACTTCCCTCTCACTAGATTTAGCATTTTACAGTGCATGCATAAGGAATGAGTTGCAAAGAGTACAATTCTATGAGGAAACATGATCAGACCCTACAAAGTTACTCCTGCTTTTAGGTTAAATCCATGCTTAGACTGTCAAAGAGAAAATTCCATCCAATATATCTACAACCAGGCCTAAGACAACACTATTCCTGCTCACTTCTGCCAAGACCTTGTCAGGAGAATGTTGGAAAGGCTGAGGATTACCTTACTGCAAAAATTTAAGCTCTATCTTTAGTTTTGAGAAGTAAAACCCATTGAATTTTAGGAGAAATGTAGCAAAGGAAACAATTGTTGTTTTTGAAAAAAATAAAGTTGTTCAGCAGGAGCATATCGTTTGAGTTGTTGGCCATCCAACAATGTTTTCTGTCCATCATTTGTTCATCCATCAGGAAACGGAACAAACCTTTCCCATTATCTACAGAATTTTAACCACTTTGAAAACAATTTTTACTTGGCCAAATGTTGCACATGTGCTTATTTGCTCATGTTAGATCTGCATGGATTGAGCAGAATTTCTCATTTTCATTTGAAAAGCAGTGTAAAATGCAATTTCTCCATTTAAAAGATGTCACAAGTTCTTATCAGATTTTAGGAATTCTGCAAGCCAATGCCCACTTCTGGTCCAGACTTGTCCACTCAGCAGTTTCAATGTGAGTGTTGAAGGCCCTTCTCATTGACGCACTGAGGTTGCTTCAGGGGACTCTATCCAATTAAAGACAATTAGTGAAATCCTGAGGCTGCAGCTCTAATCAGAGCTTTACAAGGCCTTTTGTCATCAGGATGGTGGTGGAGTTGGTCTCCTGAACTGGGGCTCATCAACTACAACTACTCGTCTTTTCTTTCTTCTTTCCTTATCTTTTTACTTAGCTCTTATCTTGAGCTCGGACGGCATCGGCAGCAGTGAGAAATCTCAGCGCGGACTCAAATGAGCCCAGCACGGATCTGATGACGGTGGCAAGGGAGCCCAGCACAGACTCGAGGGGGCCCGATGTGGACCTCGTTGCAGCAGCTAGTGAAACCCTACTTACTTTTCCATGGCAAACACAGGACTTGGCATCGGAATCAATGGCTGCTACATCAGCAGAGGCAATATCAGCGAGGTAGATCCAGCGGCGAAAGACGGTGCCTGAGAATCGGCAACTTTGTTATTGGTTGGGTCTGGCGCTGGCAATGGGAAGAGCGATGGTGGAAGGGCACCACAGTGACATTGATGAGGTGGGCCTCGTGGTGAGTGATACAGTTTTGGTGTGTGTCTGGCACAGGTGGTGGTGAGGTGATGGCAGAGGACAAACAGCCCAATGGCTAAAGATGGCACCTGAAGAACAGCGAATTCAATGTTGGTTGCGTCTGGTGTCAATGACAGTCAGGCAGTGGAGGAAGGATAGTGGCACAGGCATCATGGTGATGAGTTGGGTCAGGACTGAGGACTCCCTTTAAGCTATAGCTTGCTATTTTTTTGTTATTCTTAAAACTATTCAAAGTGGCACCGGATCATGGTGTCTGTGGAAAAGCTTTTCACTGTAGTTTACTGATTTTGTCACCATAAAATCCATGTGACAATAAAATTATTCATCCTTTCAAGGCTGGTATACCCATCAGGAAAGATGGGCAATGCCCAGGTAGCAATAGAAGCACCCTCAGGAGTGTATACCAAGTATTAAATCTGAAAATGGTGGAAATTGTGCAATTGCTTAGGAATGACTGTCTTTTTTTCTGCCCCAATTGGGTTAATGAGCCTCTGGCTCCAGTATCCACCCAGTTTGTGGCACTGAGGCTAGCCCCGCAGTGTGTCAGTCTGATCAGCATTCAATGGGAGTTTTCTTTCAAACTGGGAAGATTGCTTCATTCCCATCATTAGCCTCTAACTAGTAAATATTGATTACCACCAATGTTGGGTGGGTAACTGTTGCCTTTAACAATCTTCAGGATTACCTGAAGGTTGGAATAAGCTGGCCCATGGACCCACCACTCTCATCTGCATTCTCCATCTCAATTCTGCATTTAAACCTACCTCTGTTAAGATTCTATCTCATTATCTATGATACAGAATATTAGATATGCACTACGTGCTCAGTAATGTCTGAGTTGTGTCAGTCTTTGCAGCTAGAATTATATTTCCCCTCTATTTGTAATGTGATCTGTATATTCTGTGCAATAGAATTTAAGTTGGAATCATTATTTAGTTGGTATATCATCTACACGCTATTTCCTGTGCTAATTGAAAAACTTGAGTCAATATTTGATTTGGCTTGAAAGAGACGTGAATTGATATTTCCCAGATTGGATGCCTTTGACATTTGCTAGGTTAAAAACACAGCAGTTCTTTTCAAAATGATGGGTACATGTTCAGTTAAGTATCTTTTTGTACAATTTTCAACCTCAGTTCATGAACAATAATCTGCCAGAGTAGATCACCCTCCCATTGTATAGTCAACCTAAGTTTATTTCTATTGATTTCAAAAAGGGTGGGGAAAGTTACTACCAGAGATAAACAATCTCCTTTGTCCAGGCAGCAAAGTTCAAACTGAGATTTCCCTCTATTCATTCTTAGATTTAAACAGTACAATCTTAACCTACTATTACCTCTGAGACTGAAGGCCATGAGTTCTATTGCTGAAAGAAATGATCTAGGTTGACATGACAAAAACAAGGGAGTGGTATGTTTCCAAACATACTGTCTCTTGGAAAATAAAATGTTATATCAACGTCATGGTTCTGATGGGGTTAAAGAATCTCATGGTACCAGGACTAGCAAGAGATTTCTCCTGATGTCCTGAGCAACATTTATCCCTTAACCAACATCTCTCAAGCGATAAAGGTCAAAGTGGGTCTTCAGCAAAGTCACTGAGTGATAATGTCGATTTTGCATCATGCCTGAACTTAAGTTTGTTATTATCAATCGCTGATTCACGATTGAACATTTCCTTTTGCTGAAATCTAATTTCTGTCACGAGCGGCTTTTGTGTCACTTAGGTGTCTGGAAGAAAGCAACAGTTGCAGAACTAAAGTAATCTTTTGATTCTACATTCATTTGAGACACTCTGAGGATGTAAAAGGCATGATTGCAATGTAAGTACTTCTTATACAATTACGATATATTACATGAAATTACCATGAAGGACTGTCGTTCTCAGTCTCTCCCCTCACCTGAGGAGTGGTGACCTTTCAGTTAAATCATCAACAACCATCTCTTTTTAATGAGCGAGCAGCTGGATGGTCAGTAGGACTATGACAACTCTATGAGACACAGCAAGAACTGCAGATGCTGGAGTCAGAGCCAATTCAGTGTGGAGCTGGAGGTCAGGCAGCATCAGAGGAGCAGGAAAGTCAATGTTTCGGGTTTACACTCTTCATCAGGACTGGGGAGGGGGAAGGGAGCTCGGAAATAAATAGAGGGAGGGGGGTTGGGGCTGGCGGAAAGTAGATGAGATTGTGACCCTGCCTATTTACCCTATCCATGCCCCTCATGATTTAATAAACCTCTACAAGGTCACCCTTCAGCCTCTGATGCTCCAGGGAAAATAGCCCCAGTCAATTCAGCCTCTCCCCATAGCTCAAGCCCTCCAACCCTGGCAACAACCTTGTAAATCTTTTCTGAACCATTTCTAGTTTCACCACATCCTTCCTATAGCAGGGAAACCAGAATTGCATGCAATACTCCAAGCATGGCCTAACCAATGTCCTGTACAGCTGCAACATGACCTCGCAACTTAAATACTCAATGCACTGATGCACTGACCGATAAAGGCAAGCATACGAAACGTCTTCTTCATATCCTATCTACCTGTGACTCCACTTTTAAGGAACTATGAACCTGCAGTCCAAGGTCTCTTTGTTCAGCAACACTCCCCAGGACACTCTAATATTCTTCAGGGGAGGAAATCTGCCACCCTCACCTGGACTCACCTACATGTGACTCCAGACCCACAGCAATGTGGTTGACTCTTAATTGCTCTCTGAAATGGCCTAGCAAGCCACTCAGTTTTACCAATCGCTACAAAGTCTCAAAAAAATGAAACTGGATGGATCAGCTGCCATCAACATTGGCACTGGAAAAGACAATGGCGGAAACAGCCCTGTCGACCCTGCAAAGTCCTCCTCACTAACATCTGGGGGTTAGTGCCAAAATTGGGAGAGCTGTCTCACAGACTAGTTAAACAACAGCCTGACACAGCCATACTCATAGAATCATACCTTACAGACAAAGTCCCAGACACCACCATCACCATCCCTGGATATGTCCTGTCCCACCAGCAGGACAGACCCAGCAGAGGTGGTGGGCACAGTGGAGTACAGTCGGAGGGTATTGCTCTGGCAGTCCTCAACATTGACACCGCACCCCATGAAGTCTCATGGTTTCAGGTTAAACATGGGCAAGGAAACCTCCTGCTGATTACCACATACCGTCCTCCCTCAGTTGATGAATCAGTACTCATCAATGTTGAACAACACTTAGAGGAAGCACTGAGGATACCAAGGGCACAAAATGTACTCTGGGAGGAGGATTTTAATGTTCACCACCAAGAGTGGCTCGGCAGCAGTATTACTGATCGAGCTGGTCGGGTCCTAAAGGACATAACTGCTAGACTGGGTCTGCGGCAGGTGGTGAGGGAACCAAGAAGAGGGAAAAACATACTTGACCTCATCCTTACCAATCTGCCAGCTGCAGTTGCATCTGTCTATGACAGTATTGGTAAGAGTGACCATCGCACAGTCCTTGGGGAGACAAAGTCCCGCCCTCACATTGAGAACAACCTCCATTGTGTTGTATGGCACTATCACCGTGCTTAATGGGACAGATTTCGCACAGATCTGGCAACTCAAGACTGGGCATCCATGAGTGCCATCAACAGCAACAGAATTGTACTCCAGCACAATCTGTAACCTCATGGCCCTGCATATCCCCCACTCAACCATTACCATCAAGCCAGGGGATCAATCCTGGTTCAATGGAGAGTGCAGGAGGGCATGCCAGGAGCAGCACCAGGCATATTTCAAGGTGAGGTGTCAACCTGGTGAAGCCACCAAACAGGACTACTTGCACACCAAACAGCAAAAGCAACAAGTGATAAACAGAGCTAAGCGATTCCACAACCAACAGATCAGGTCTAATCTCTGCAGTCCTGCCACATCCAGTTGTGAATTGTAGTGGATAATTAAACAACTCACTGGAGAGAAGGCTCCACAAATATCCCCATCCTCAATGATGATAGAGCCCAGCACATCAGTGCAAAAGATAAGGCTGAAGCACTCACAGCAATCTTCAGCCAGAAGTGCTGATTGGATGATCCATCTCGGCCTCCTCCAGTGGTCCCTAGCATTACAGATACCAGTCTCCAGCCAATTTGCTTCACTCCACGTGATATCAAGAAACGGTTGGAGATACTGGATACTGCAAAGGCTATGGACCCTGACAACATTCCGGCAATAATACTGAAGACTTGAGCTCCAGAACTTGCCATTCCCCAAGCCAAACTATTCCAGCAGAATTACAACACTGGTATCTACCCGGCAATGTGGAAAAAGTATGTCCTGTACATAAAAAGCACAACAAATGCAACCCGGCCAATTACTGCCCCATCAGTCTACTCGCGATCATCAGTAAAGTGATGGAAGGTGTCATCAACAGTGCTATCAAGCAGCACCTGCTCAGCAATAACCTGCTCAATTTGGGTTCCGCCAGGGCCTGATCTCATTACAGCCTTGATTCAAACATGGACAAAAGAGCTGAATTCCATGGTAAAGTGAGCATGACAGCCCTTGATTTCAAGGCTGCATTCGACCTAATGTGGCATCAAGGAGCCCTGGCAAAACTGGAATCAATGGATATCAGGGGGCAAACTCTCTGGTGGTTGGAGTCATACCTGACACATAAGAAGATGGTTATGGTTGTTCAAGGTCAATCATCTCAGCTCCAGGACATCTCTGCAGGAGTTCCTCAGGGTAGTGTTGTCAACCCAACCATCTTCAGCTGCTCTATCAATGATGTTTCCTCCATCGTAACGTCAGAAGTGGGCATGTTCACTGATTGTTGCACTATGTTCAGCACCATTTGTGACTCCTCAGATACTGAAGCAATCCAAGTTCAAATGCAACAAAATCTGGACATTATCCAGGCTTAGGCTGACAAGTGGCAAGTGACATTCACACCACACAAATGCCAGGCTGTGACCGTTACCAACTAGAGACAATGTAATCACCACCCCTTGATATTCAATGGTGTTACCATCACTGAATCCCCCACTATCAACATCCTGGGGGTTATCATTGACCCAGAAACTCAACTGGACTCACCAAATTAACAGTGGCTGCAAGAGCAGGTCAGAAGCTAGGAATTCTGTGGCAGGTAACTCACCTCCTAACTCCTCAAATCCTGCCAACCATCTACAAGGCACAAGTCAGGAAGGTGATGGAATACTCCCCACTTGCCTGGATGAGAGCAACCCCAACAACAACACTCAAGAAGCTTGCCACCATCCAGGACAAAACAGCCTGCTTGATTGGCACTACATCCACAAGCATTCACTCCCTCCACCACCGATGCTCAGTAGCAGCAGTGTGCACTATCTACAAGATACACTGCAGAATTTCACCAAAGATCCTTAGACAGCACCTTCCAAACCGACGACCACTTCCATCCAGAAGGATAAGGGCAGCAGACATATGGGAACAACACCACTTCCAAGTCCCCCTCCAAATCGCTCACCATCCTGACTTGGAAATATATCACCGTTCCTTCACTGTCACTGGGTCAAATTCCTGGAATTCCCTCCCTAATGGCATTGTGGATCAACCTATAGCATGTGGACTGCAGCATTTCAAGAAGGCAGCTCACCACCAGCTTCTCAACAATGGCAACTAGGGACGAGCAAGAAATGCTGGCCATTCAGTGATATCCACATCTCACAAATGAATAGAGAAAAAAAGGACCTTATCATTAAGTGTATAAGTCTTGCCCTGATTAAATGCAGCACCTGGCATTTATCGAAATTAAGCTCCATCTGCCACTCCTCGGTTGATTGGCCCATCTGATCAAGATCCCATTGTTTTCTGAGGTAACCTTCTTCACTGTCCACCTCCAATTTTAGTGTCATCTGCAAACTTACTAACCATACCTCCTATGTTGACATCTAGATTATTTACATAAAAGACAAAAACCTTGACCGTACATTCTCAAAAACATACATCCTCCCAAAACTATGGCTCATAGTATTGGGCATAATATTACAGTTGGTGCCAAATTAGTGTTTTGCATGCTGGAGTCAGGGATAACACAGTGTGGAGCTGAAGGAACACAGCAGGCCAGGCAGCATCAGAGCAGCAGGAAAGCTGATGTTTTGGGTCGGGACCCTTCTTCAGAAATGGGGGAGGGGGAAGGGAGCTCTGAAGTAAATAGAGAGAGGAGGGGTGGGGCTGGGGAAGGTAGGTGGGATGGTGATAGGTGAGTGCGGGTCGGCAGTAGTGGGGATTGGTCAGTGAGGTGGGAGTAGTATTATTATTGCCATCTTCAAGATTTGTGTATAGCTACAGCCAACTGTTGCTGCTCACGGACCCCCTTCACATTATTCCATTTCCCTTTTATTGATCCTCCTCAGTTTCCTACTACAAAATATCACCTGATAATGATAATAGCATGAAGAATGGATGCTAAGCACTCATCGTTGGTAAACTGGTTTATATTATTAATGGACTAATTGAATTGATTGTTCTCAGTCAGTTATTGTCAGGTTGATAAATCTTTGCTGTAGATTTATAGAAATATACATTCTACTCAATATATCAATGATAATTATAGCTAAATACAAATATTTGTAAATGCTCTCTTTCAGCTACATTCAGTAGCTTCTGATCTCCTGAACTCCAGTAATCCATAATGAGCATCCTAAAGTGAACTGTAAAGAACATGAAATGTGCATTTAAGGAGCGTGAAATAAACCAAATGATATTCTTCAAAGGATGATCAAGGTAAAACAGATTTCCACTAAAGTAAAGCAAATTTGAAACAGATTCAAAACATCATTGATGGGTATCAAAGGACCAATTTCAGGAAAAGCAAGTGATAACAGCTGAATGAAAAATCGCAATGGAATGTGAAAACTCATTACTCACTTCCCTTTTACTTCGTTACTTTATTGGGTAAATATAGCCATAGTACTCCAGTTTCATTTTGTGCTGGTACAAGTTACAATGCTTTCTTCCAAAATGGTTTTTATGTCATGATTTTCATTTTCTTAACTGTATATTTTCCTCAAAAGTACATGTAAAGGAAAATAACTTGTTTTATTAATAAAAGAATCACATATTATACAACGTTGACTGCTTCTTTAATTTATTTAACGATCAGACTGTGTCTTTTGAACAAAACATCAAAGTGACCTTCTGCATTTCAAAGACTAGGTATTTCTGTGTAAGCAAACTTAATTCTATTAAGTAATGAGTCCAGATGTGATGGCGTCTTAGTATTTCTACAGACTAAATAAAAACGAAAAGAATTGCTGATGCCGTAAATAGACAAAAATAGAAATTGTTGGAAAAGCTCAGCAGGTCTGGCAGCATCTGTGGAGAGAAATCAAAGTTAACATTTTGGGTTGAGCGATCCTTCCTCAGAACTGACCCAAAACATTAACTCTGATTTCTCTCCACAGATGCTCGCAGACTGTCTTGCATAGATTCTTCTGGTATGGTAGAAATTCTGACTGTTGCCTATGTGATGTATAATATAGGCAACACTACTTGCATATAATGCATGATTATGTGTGACTCATGTTAATAGAGTGCACATGAAATAAACCTAGCAAGTTAAAGCAGGTAATCAAAATCCTCCAAATTCTGGTACTTGTTACAAAAAACCTAGAAAATTTCCCTTTGATGTGTGAACAAAAAATATGATGTGGTATTTGAAAACTTTCTGCAAGACCACTCTTTGCCCTGTCAGAACACAGATTTTTTGTATCATGCTGATGGAAAACTTTACATGTAACTTATGATGAATAATGATTGATGGATTTTGAACGTTATCATTTTGCATATGCGCATTAATTTACAATTTATTTTCAATTGTCTTATCACATAACTGTAAACAGAGATGTAGGAGCTGAATCCATAGGGATTGTCCTGATCTCTTGCTTTAACTCAGAGAATTAGAATATGTGAACATTTTCACCTCTTCTCCTGAAGTCCAATGCAAATCCTCTGTGATAAATCCAGATGGTTAGGATCTCTAGTCTGTAAACAGTTAGTTTTTTTAGTTATACTTGCCATTTCAAACAGTATAACATAGTCTAAAAGCAGCACTGTGCAAGAGGGCAGTTATCAAAGCTTAAGGTAAAAAAGTGCAGGCAACATCGCTTTTAGTTCCCGGAGGAAAAAATTTCGCATAAATCAATTTCTTTTCTCCCAGTCCCAGTCGAAATTCCAGTAACATAAGACTACGAAACCTGCTTGAAAATTGCTATTCCTTTGGGATGCATAAAACAATATTAAAAAAGATTTTATTTCGTAAACTTAATCAATTCTCAAGAACTTTACTGCGCATGGCAATTTATTTCCATCATATTGTCTAGAAAAAACATTAAAGCAAAGTAAGTTTTAAATGACATATTTTAACTGCATTGCAGCAGCTTTCATAGATATTTTGAAAGAACATGAGTTTACAAGCTTTATTTTTACCATTTGTTTTTTATCTAACTGCATTGCAGCTGTAAACACAGAGAAAACAGGAAGGCCACAAGCAGCATTTTATTTTCCTTCGATTCCTTTATATCTACCTTTACCTACAAAAATTGTACAAAGCAACAATTAACTGTCCATTATCGTATATATATTTCTTGCATCACATTTAGTTTACATACCATGATTATATTAATAATTGGTAAATTGGTGAAGCAGGGTTATCATCCTCAGAGAAGAGAAAGTTGAGATGAGATTTGATGGAAGTGTTCAAAATCATGAGGGGCCTGGAAAGAATAGATGGGAAGAAACGGTTCTGTTTGGCAGAGGGGTTGAGAAAGCAGAAGACACTAGGATTAAGGTGATTAGCAAAAGATCCAGATGCAACAGGAGAAAAATAGTTAAGTGATTAGTATCCAGACTGCACTGCCTGCTAATGTGATGGTGGCAGATTCATTCACAGCTTTCAAAAGGTTTTGGATAATTCTCTGAAGAGGAAAAGATTTGCATAGCAACAAGGTAAAAGCAGAAAAGTGAAATGAGTTTAGCTGCTCAGAAAACTGACACAGATTAAATGTGCTAAGTGGTCTCTGATGTGATACTATAGTGTGATAGTTGATGATTTGTAACTATCACACTGTGATACTTCTGTTAGCTCCTGTAACATAAATGTGATATGTGAGTCACAAAGGACTGAAGAATTCAGTAAAATTTTGTTTCAGCTCCTGGTATTTAGGTAAGTACATGCAATCACAGGCACATGTATGTCTGCAGTCAAGCTAAGGAATTCAAATATACTATATTTTCACAGGCTGTCATGCTGCAAGAGGACAGAGCTCAGTAAGAGGGAGACTGTGAGCTTTATACAATAAGGTCACATGCCATGATGTGTTGACGACATCATGAGCATGTCCCTTAAACGTATATTGTTATAGATGCTTTTAGACATAACACACCTGTTTCCTGTACTTCTTTCTATGATGCTAATTGATTCTATTATTCATTCAAATGCTACAGATCAGAACTCACTCTTAAAGAGACTCCAAACATCATGTTGTATTTGACCACCAATCTTCCTTCACAACCAGCCAACTGCAAACGATACATTTTTCACTATATTAGTGATATTTAAGTATATTTAACAATAATCTGATTAAAATTGTGTTGTGTATACATAAAAGGTTTATGTTCTTCCCAAATATATCACACGATAGGCTGAAGGAAGGTGACAAATCTGTGCATCTTCTCTGCAGCCGTAACATTGTTCTATGACCCTA
Organism: Rhincodon typus; assembly: GCF_021869965.1. Classification (NCBI taxonomy): domain Eukaryota; kingdom Metazoa; phylum Chordata; class Chondrichthyes; order Orectolobiformes; family Rhincodontidae; genus Rhincodon; species Rhincodon typus. The sequence goes on from NC_063363.1 coordinate 15,667,962, forward strand.
ATGCACTTTGTATGGTATGATCTGCCCGTACTGCATGCAAACCAAAACTTCTCACTGTACCTAGGTGCATGTGACAATAATAAAATCGAATCAAATCTGTAACCTATGTGTATTTCTGGCTTTTAAGATGCAACCATCTGAATTTGTGTTGTTTAGGATATCCCCCGGTGTGCATTAACATGATTCTCTTAGGACAACAATGCAAAATATTTTATAGCACAAGATATGGAAGCAATTATTTAAGTTTTTTGTCAAATTATTTCAAAAGAAGCTGAAATATGAATTTTAGAACTTGTTTTGAGGTAAGATCAGCGAGAAAACTATTTTCAGCATTTTCAATTTCATTCCAAGGCTAAGGGAGGATAACTGAGAGAAAAACAAGTCTGCCTTTTTTTTATTAAATACACATGCTGGCTGAACTGTAACAAATCTCTCTTTAAATCATTTCATTGGGTCTGAGCAACTCTCTACAGTTCCAGAAACCAACAATACCATCAAGTATCTCGACCAATGAGACACTCACTACCAACCTCTCAGGTGGTGTTGAGGTGGGCTGTCTGAGGGGGAAATAAAACAAAAAACAGCAGATGCTGGAGATTTGTAACAAACAAAAACAGAAATTGTTGGAGAAACCCTTGGGTGGCTGGATTTGAAATATTAACTATGTTTTCTCTCCACAGATGCTCCCAGTCCTTCTGTGTTTCTCCAGCAATTTCAGTTTTGTTAGTGTAAGATGGAAACAAAGGACCAGATTTTAACTCAAAGCACATTCAGTTACACAATTAAAACTAGTTCCAAACTAAGGATATTTACTGAATGAATTTTGTGGGTGGAACCCAACCAAACATTATGTGTATTACTAAATAAAAACCAAAAGAACTGTGGTTGCTGTAAATCAGAAACAAAAATAAAGATTGCTGGAAAAGCTCAGCAGGTCTGGCAGCATCTGTGAAGAGAAATCAGAGTTAATGTTTTGGGTCCAGTGAAGCCTTCCTCAGAATTACTTATTGTTTATATGACAAATAAAGAGCATTAAATTAAAATATATCTAAAACCTGAAAACATCAGGCCTAAGTAAATTACCTACTATAAGGCATAAATATGCCTTGCCATAAATATGACTTACCAATGATCCACAGAAGTATAACATAGCTAAAAATTGTACGGAAAATTTATTTCCCATGCCCTTTGACAAACTTTGGGGATGCAGTGCTAGATTGATGCATTGATGACCTATAATGATCTGACAGTTACTTGCCATGAACATAAACAGAGAAGTTTCTTCAGCTCTGGTAAGGTCTGTGTAAATTAGTAGAACTGAAATATTTATTCAATGTAATGTTGAGAGGAAAAATGTGCTATTTATTTGTTTGAACACGGCAGGCCAAGCAGCATCATAGGAGCAGAGAGGCTGACGTTTCGGGCCTAGACCCTTC